>NC_065539.1:51746750-52058500 GCF_932294415.1 Quercus robur
CACTCGTCCTCTCCGTCACGGAAGGAGAGTTACCTTTGAGGAGGGACTAGAATGGTGGGTCTCCTTTCAGTATGAAAGACTCCCCAACATTTGTTTTTGGTGTGGAATGTTCTTGCACGATGATAAGGAGTGCAACATCTAGTTAAAAAGTAAAGGCTCTCTCACTGTGGATCAACAATAGTTTGGGCACTAGATTAGAGCAAATCCATTTGGCTCGAGTAGAAGATAGACCATTGAAGTGAAAGGTTTTGATTCAAGTAATGTAGAGAAACGCGCATCACAATCAAGACCATGAAGGGAGGTGGAGCAGCAAAGGAGTAGTGGCCTTGAATATCCTTTACTAACTTACGATGGAGGAAGGAACGGTGGTGGAATGGAAAACCAGTTAGTGATGGAGGCGGCGAAAAACTTTGACCAAACCCAAACAGCTTCACAAGCGGAGTCCGTGATTAGGGGGATTTCAAATGCAAACAATAAGACAACAGATTTTGAGGCAGTTATTGAGGAGATAGATAAGGACCTATTAGACATGCAACCAAGCTCAAATCCCACTGTTGCGGAGATAGTACGTGAGATTAAAGGAAGATCTTCAGAGGAGAATAAACATGGGAATCCAGCATACATGGGGGAGGATTTTGAGGAACATTTAAATGCTCAGATAACTCAGGTTTTAGGGAGTCAAAATAAGGATGCTGAATTGATGGGATTCACGATAAGATGGAAGGCAACTGACAAAATTGGAAAGGGTGCCAAATCAGGGAAAGGCAGACCTTCAAAAGTTTTGGGTAAGAAAGGAAAGAAGGTTATTGGGCCCGTAGCACAAAAGGAAATTAAAAAGGGTCAGTGGTCTAGATTGACTAATAGGCCTAAAATAGATGTAATGGAGGAAGTCCAGAATATAGGGGATGGCCCAAAACGTAAGACAAGTGAGAAAATGGACCAAGGGGAAGTAAACATAGATAGGGAGAAAAAACTAAAGGTGGAGAAGGAAACAAAAAAGTTAAGTGCGTTGTTTGCTACACATTTAGGATTGGCGGAGGTTGCTAAGCAACCCCACTGGGAGCAATGAGTCTCCTTAGCTAGAACTGTTGAGGGCTTAGGAACCCTCAGACAGTAAATACCTTAGAAAAGGCTATTAGGATAGAAGATCCCACTATAGTTTTCTTGATGGAAACAAAGTCAAATGTGGAATGGATGAAAATAGTATGTAATCAGTGTGGTTTTAAGAAAAGTTTTGTAGTCCCTAATGTGGGCCTCAGTGGTGGATTGGCTTTGTTTTGGAAGAGTGATATCAAAATTGAGATGCATAAATCCTCCCTGTCTCATATTGATGAGTTGTAGAGAGGGGGTGACAGATTTGGTCCTTGGCACCTTACGGGCTTTTATGGAAACTCAGATACTTCTTTGCGAATAAATTCATGGAATTTACTTAAGGAATTAAGCACTGTTTCTCAGCTACCTTAGACAGATGTGTGTGATTTCAATGAGATAACTTGCTCTATGGAAAAGGAATGAGGAGCACCAAGGCCGAACCATCAGATGGCCCGGTTTAATAATGCTATTAACTTTTGTGGCTTAAGAGAAGTGGGCTTTGTTGGGTCTAAGTTCACGTGGTTGTATCAGAAGAGGGATGGGACCTAAATACGTGAAAGACAAGATAGGGCTCTAGCGACCTAGGAGTGGTTCTTGCTATTCCCTGCGGCAAGGTTGTTCCATAAGTCCTCTGTATCTGATCGCAGTCCACTGCTCTTACATTTTTTGAACAAACCTAAGAAGGGGAAGAAAAAGAAGTTGTTCCGTTTCGAGTCTATGTGGTTCGGTGATGCAAGATGTGAGTAGGTGGTCTTAGAGGCATAGAGTGAAGGTCTGTCTTCTACTTCAAATTTCTTGATTGTGTGGTGTCTGGAATAGTGTAGAACGAAACTAGAAGCTTGGAATAAGACCGAATTTGGGCATGTAGGGGTGAAAATTGCCCAACTACAGAAACATCTAGAACTAGGTTGCACCGACACGCCATTTTTGGCGCTGTGTCGGTGTCTGACACCGGAATGGGGACGATGCGCCAGATTCCGGTGTCCGGCGGTGTCCTTTTTTTTTTTTTTTTTTTTTTTTTTTTTTTTTTTTCGCTTCTTAGACGCGGCTCTGACACGGCGCCGACGCGGTTCTGACACACCAGCAGTAAAAAAAAAAAAAAAAAAAAAATCACAGATTTTGACAGGTGGACTTATCAATACTGTTGATTCTGTGATAACCCTAAAACAGTAAAGCATGTTTAGAGTCTGAAAATTGAAAGTTGAAACCACACATCTCAACTCTCAAGTTCTTCTCAACAGTCAACCCACCCTCCCTTTGTCGCTGCTGCTGCCCTTTGTCCCTCACCGGAGTTAGATCGGGCTGATTGGCGAGCTCCGACATCGACGCCGTGCCTTCTATCCCTTCCGATCTCTATCTCTATCGGCGCGAACAACAGGTCCGATTCTCTTCTCTGTTCTCTCTTTTTTTTTTTTTTTTTTTTTTTTTTTTCCAGATGTTAATTTTGGTGAATGGGTGGGTGTACTATTACTCACTTATTTATAACGCGTTTTTTTTTTTTTAACTGCTATTGTGGCCTGTGGGTGCCCTCTGTCGTGCCCTTTGTCCTTTTTTTTTATTATTATTTTTTTTATATTAGTTATAACTTATAATTTATAAATTTGTTTTTGTGTGTCCTGCTATAGTTTTATTTATTTATTGAAGTTAAATATTGTAGGTAATTTTACTAAAATGAATACTGAAAATGAAAGTGAGAAATCATCAGCTGAGACAGCTGCTGCTCCTCTATGGAAATATGTTACTAGGTTAGAAAAAGCAAGTGTTGGTGGTGAGAATGTTTCTTTCAAATGTAACTATTATGAAAAAACTTTCAAGGGGTCTTATTCAAGGGTGAAGTCACACTTGTTAAAATTGCCTAAGTTTGGAATACAAGCATGTGCCAAGGTTGGAGATGAGTATCAGAATGAAATGCAGAAATTAGAAGATGTGTTTGAGGAATCTTCGCGTAAATTGAAGAAGCCTAAGCTAGTGTCTTTACCAACTGATTCTCCTACTAGTCATAATTTGGGCAGTAGGGAGAGTAGTACAGCTACAAGTCATCCATTTTTTCCAAAAAAAAAAAAGGGGTTGGGATTTCTCCTTTGGATAGGGCTTTTAACAATCAATGTTGAGAGCAATTAGATTCTCTTATTGCTAGGACATTTTATTCTACTGGTTTACCCTTTCACTTTGCTAAGAACCCGTATTGGATTGAGATGATCAAGTTTGCAGCTAATAATAATTTAGTGGGCTATATTCCTCTAGGTTACAATAAATTAAGAACAACTCTGTTGCAAAAAGAAAGGGCACATATTGAGAAGTTGTTGAGGTCAATTAAAGACACTTGGAAAGAAAAGTGTTTAAGCATTGTAAGTGATAGGTGGACAGATGTACAAAAAAGGCCACTTATCAATTTTATGGCTACATCACAGAAAGGGCCAATTTTTATCAAATCCATTGATGGTACCAAAGAGTACAAAGACAAGCACTTCATTGCTGACTTGTTTCTAAAGGTCATTGGTGAGGTTGGGCATCAACATGTTGTCCAAATTATTATTGATAATGCATCTATTATGAAGGCTGCAGGATCTATTGTTGAAGCTGAATATCCTCATATATTTTGGTCACCTTGTGTTGTGCATACTCTCAATTTGGCTTTGAAGAATATATGTACACCTAAGTACTCTTTGCAGAATGAGGTTGCATATAATGAATGTAACTGGATTGCACAAGTTTCAGATGAGGCAACTTTCATTCATATTTTCATCACAAATCATTCTATGAAATTAGCAATTTTTAATTCATATTCCCCTTTGAAGTTACTTGCTGTTGCTAAAACACGATTTGCTTCAATAATCATCATGCTTAAAAGATTGTTTCAAGTAAAACAAAATCTTCGAAATATGGTCGTTAGTAAGGAATGGATGTCATATAGAGAAGATGATGTAGGAAAAGCTCAAACTGTGAGGGATTATGTTTTGAATGATTTGTGATGGGACAAGGTTGCATATATTTTGAGATTCATAGAACCTATTTATGAGATGCTTTGAGTGGCTGACATAGATGTACCTATTCTCCATAAGGTGTATGAAATGTGGGATTCCATGATAGAAAATGTGAAGAAAGAAATATACCAACATGAAGGCAAGGAAGACTATGAGGAGTCTCCATTCTATGATGTGGTATATAATATACTCATTGAATGGTGGACTAAAAATTGCACACCACTTCATTGCCTAGCCCACTCCTTGAATCTGAAGTAATTTTTCTATCTCTTTAATCTTTTCGTTTATATTCTTTAGGCATTTCCAAACAAATAAACTAAACTCATTAGTTGTACTTATTTATTTGCTTTTAACTAGGTATTATACTAGTAAATGGATTGAGGAAGTCAGAGGTCATGTTGCGCCACATAAGGATGCTAAAATTTCAGTGGAGAGAAACAAGTGCCTCAAAAGGATCTTTCCTGATCCTGATGATAGGCAGAATGTTAATGTGGAGTTTGGTTTGTTTTCAGCATTTAAGACTTATGATGAGGATAACATGGAGGATAGGTGGAACTACGATCCAATGCTTTGGTGGTCAACTTATGGGTCTACTTTACCACTACTTCAAACTTTAGCTCTAAAGCTTCTTGAACAACCTTGCTCATCATCATGTGCTGAGAGGAATTGGAGTACATATGGCTTCATCCATTGTATGAGGAGGAATAGAATTACTCCTAAACGTGCTGAAGATTTAGTGTTTGTTCATTCTAATCTTCGACTTCTTTCAAGGAGGAGGCCCGAGTACACTACAAGAGAATCTAAGAAGTGGGACATTGGTGGAGATAATTGGGACGAACCATTTGGAGGACCTGGGTTGCTTGAGATTGCTTATCTCACACTAGATGAGCCAGATATGGAGACAAGTATTGTTGAGAATAATGACTATGTTGATGACGATGATGTTGTTGACGATGATGTTGTTGTTCTGTGATAATCTTGAAAGTTTAAAACTTGTTATCCTTTTATGTTTTTAGTTTGATGTTGAACTTGTTATCCTTTTATGGTTTGTACTCTAAACATTTTATGTGTATTATTGTACTACTTTGGGTGTTAGTTTACTTATTTATAATTCTTACATAATTTGAATTCTAGACATAAATGTATTTTATGTCTAAAAATATTAAAAAATGTGCCTAAATATAAAATTTAATTAATTATTTAACCGCCGTGTCGCCGCCGTGTCACCACCGTGTCATGTCCTTATTTTTCAAAAATTGTCGTATCCCCGTGTCTGTGTTCGTGTCCATGCAACTTAGATCTAGAATGGTTGGAGTTGCAATCATCTTCCCCTGATGTGAACAAAAAACTCAAAGATACACGAGTGGAGCTCAATTGTTGGCTTGAGAAATAAAATGAAATGTGGAAGCAAAGGTCTCGGTTGAACTGGTTTTAAGATGGGGACCGAAACACACGGTTTTTTCATGCCAAAGCTTCTACTCGTTTTCAAAAGAATTTGATTAAAGAGGTGTTTGACTGTAACGAAGTTTGGCAGGAAGATTGAAAGGAAATAGAGAGGGTGTTTGTGGACTATTATACCAATTTATTCACTTCCTCAAATCCCTCAAATTTTAAGGATATTGTGAATGCCATTCAACCCAAGGTCACGGATGCTATGAATGGTAGATTGATTAAGGAGTTCCAAGCCAAGGAGGTGCACAGAGCATTCAAGCATATGTACTCACTAAAAGCCCTGGGCCTCGATGGTATGCCTTCCCTTTTCTTTCAACATTTTTGGTCTATGGTGGGTAATACAGTCACTAAAACAGTACTAGATTTCTTGAATTTTGGTATTTCCCCTCCAAAGTTTAATGAAACCCACATTGTTATGATTCCTAAAACAACAAATCCTACTAGAGTGACTGAGTTTAGACCAATTAATTTATGTAATGTGATTTATAAATTGGCATCTAAAACTTTGACAAATAGGCTTAAGAAATTTATGCCTTCTATCATTAGTGAGTCTCAAAGTGCTTTTGTGAATGAGAGGTTAATCACTGACAATGTTTTAGTTGCCTTTGAAATAGTGCATCACATTAATCAAAGAAAATGGGGAATGAAATGAGAGATGGCGTTGAAACTTGACATGAGTAAGCCGTACTATAGGGTGGAGTGGACATGTTTGAAAAAATTATGGAGAAGTTGGGTTTTCATCCAAGATGGAGAGGCTTAATGATGCAGTGTTTTTCATTAGTCACTTATGCCATCAGAATCAAAGGCAAGCCGAGTGAACCTTTTACCCCTTCGCGAGGCCTCCGTTAAGGTGACCCTCTTTCTCCCTACTTATTCTTGCTGTGTGCTGAAAGCTTGTCAGCCTTGCTTAAAAATGTGGTGTCTGAGGGAAAGATAGAGGGTGTTTCTATTTGTCGGGGTGGACCTAGTATCTCTCACTTATTTTTTGCAAATGATAGTATTTTCTTTTGCAAAACTACCACTGAGGAGTGTGATGCTCTACAACAAGTTTTGAACACCTATGAACAAGCATTGGGTTTGCAACTCAACCGAGCAAAAACCTCGCTCCTTTTTATTTTTATTTTTTATTTTTTTCTCAATCTTAACACATTTGAAAGCATTCAAGAAGGGATTAAATCCCAATTTGGGGCTCAGGTGATTAAACAACATGAGAAGTATTTGGGTTTCCCATTGCTGGTTCGAAGAAATAAGAAGAACACATTCAGAGAAATAAAGGAAAAGTTGGCAAAAAAGTTAGCTGGGTGGAAGGAGAGGCTTTTGTCTAAGGCCGGAAAGGAAATACTGATAAAAGTTGTTGCACAGGACATTCCTACTTATTCAATGAGTTGCTTCAAAATACCCGACTTTCTATGTGATGAGATGGCTAGCTTAATTAGGAATTTTTGGTGGGGACAATGTATAGAGGAGCATAAAATGGCTTGGATTAGCTGGGATAAGTTGTGTGCCCCTAAATCATGTGGGGGTATAGGGTTTAAACAACTAAAACAGTTTAATTTGGCGTTATTGCCGAAACAAGGCTGGAGGTTGCAGTTGGGTCGTGGATTCTCTAGTGTACAGAGTTTTCAAGGCTAGATACTTTCCTAATTGTGACTTTGTTCAAGCCGGGATAGGGACTAATCCTTCCTTTGCTTGGAGGAGTATTATGGCTGCCCAAGATGTAGTAAAAAATGGTATTAGATGACAGGTGGGTAATGGGTGTAGTATTCAGATTTGGAAAGATAAGTGGCTGCCTACTTTGCCCTCACACAGAGTTGTTTCCCTACCCTCTACCCTACCACCTGATGCCACAGTAGCCTCTCTGATTGATGCTGAAGAAGGAGTATGGAAGAAGGAGGTTGTCCAAAGCCTTTTTCTTCCTTATGAAACCGAGGTGATACAAGGAATAGCATTGAGCTCTAATTTGCTAGAGGATAGACAGGTTTGGGCCATAACAGCAAATGGACATTTCAGTGTGAAAAATGCTTACAAGTTAGCTGTAGAGATGAACTTAGGGGTTGCTTATGGGGCAGTTTCTGATGATAGTAATTTCAAAAAGTTTTGGAAGTATATTTGGAAGGTAAATGTTCCCCATAAAGTCTGCCATTTTACATGGAGAGCATGTAAGAACATTCTACCTACTAAAGATAATTTAGTGAAAAGGAAGGTCTTATCTGATGGCTGCTGTGACGAGTGTAAAGCTGAGGTGGAATCATCGGGTCATTTGTTTGGGCTTGCCCAAACACTTAACACATTTGGGCATTGGCAAATTTGACACCTTTGAATCTGAATCTCCATTTCAATTCTTTCCTAGACTTACTGTGGTATGTAGTCATGATAGCTAAATGGGAACAAGACATGATAGAGAAGATCATCATGATTTCATGGATGCTGTGGACTAATAGGAATGAAGTTAGGAATGGTGGGGTGAAGAAATCTGGGAAGGCAGTAATTCATGGTGCATTAAATTATTTAGGGGAGTATCAGTCCAGTCAAGCTGTCAAGATTATGCAAACAACGAAATGCCCTACCTCATGGACTCCTCCATCTCCAACTTCTTATAAGATCAACGTGGATGGAGCTATCTTTGTAGCTAATAAATCGGTAGGTGTGGGCATTCTGATCCGAGATGAATACGGTAGGCTGGTTGGGGCTGGCAGTAAAA
This sequence comes from Quercus robur, assembly GCF_932294415.1. NCBI lineage: Eukaryota > Viridiplantae > Streptophyta > Magnoliopsida > Fagales > Fagaceae > Quercus > Quercus robur. The sequence continues at coordinate 51,754,980 of NC_065539.1, forward strand.
AGCTAAGGTTGCGTTTGGTTCAATGTAAATCAAATTTCGAGTGTAAAATGAATGCAAGGGAAAGTTAATTCCCGTAACGAAAATAAAATCTAGGTATTTGGTTGTGCAATGGAAAATAATCCGAAAAACGATTTTCGGTGTTTGGTAACATTCTAAAAATGCTATTTTCCTACAATTTTTTTATATTTTCTCAGCATTTAAACAAATTTTATTATAGAAAATTTCAATATATACACTTAAAGAAACAAAAATCTGCTCAAACACAATTCATTAAACTAAAAAAATTTGGTCAAACTGAGAGAAGAAGGAAGAGAGAGTGATCAAAAACTAAGGGAAAGAGAGAGATCAATCATGGGTCATGGGCGACGAGATCGGGACGACGAGATCGATCATAGGCAACGAGATCGAGACGATGAGATCGGTCATGGGCGATGAGATTGAGACGACGAGATTGGCGGCAACGAGATCGAGACGACGAGATCAGTCATGGGCGATGAGATTGAGACGACGAGATCGGCGGCTCTGATGAGCTTTGGGTCGAGAACGACAATGACGGCGCCGATGAGCTTTGGGTCAAGAACGAGATCGGTTTTGGGTGGATCAGTCTTGGGTGGTGACGATCTAGATGGCGGTGTCGGTGCTGGGGTGCGATCTTGGTGGGACAATCTCGGCAGCGTGAACTTGACAGTGCGATCTCATCGGTGCGTCTGGGGTTGGGGCGTGATCTAGCTCACTATCTTCTCTCTCTCTCTCTCTCTCTCTCTCTCTCTCTCTCTCTCTCTCTCTTTGCGCGTCTGTGAGCTCGGAAATGATTTAAAGGTAAAATAGAAGCTGCATTCATTTTTCGGGTCCAAGGCCTTATTTTACGGTCAAAGTAAATGATTTTCCGGAAAACTCTATTTTCGATGCACAACAAAACACACGGAAATGTGTAAAAGGATTTGCTGAAATCGTTTGAAGCCAAAACAAACGCAGCCTAAGATTCCCCCTTGGTGCTATTAAAGCCAAAGCAAAGGCCATAGAATTTGGACTACAGTTTGCCAAAGATATGTTCATCTAGGACTTTGTGCTTGAATTTGATTCTCAAATCCTTGTTAACGCTCTGAAGGAAATGTCTCCACCTCCCACGGCAATGGATACTCTGGTGTATGGCTAATTGTTTGTATCATATAAGTTTAGGAAGGTAGTTTTCTCAAATGTAGGGAGACAAGGCAATAGGCCCGCTCACTTATTAGCCAAACATGCTTTTAGCATTGTTGATTTCTCTGTATGGATCGAAGAGACTCATTATTTTCTTGAACAAGCTCTTCTCCATGATGTTATTGTTGGTTTGAAGTATTAATGAAGTATGAAAGTTTCCCATCAAAAAAAAAAAAAAAAAGTATATCTGTTTACCCAAAAAAAAAAAAAACTATAAAACGGGAGCATCATGCCATCAACGTCAAAAAACATACTCGGATACAAGAATATGCCAAAAGGATATATATTATTACACTTAATTAAATTTTGATACCATTTTATTCTAGAATTTAATTCCTATATATGCTCATACCACCAAAATGTGGACTGACGCTATTACAAAACAAAAGTCTACTCTCATATTGATATAGTTTGACGAGAGACTATCTTGAATTCGAACCCTCGATTGGTTTGAATTTAATTTTCATTCACTTAAAGAGAGTATTTCATGTGTTGACTGGGTATTAAAGTAGAACAATCTTCAAATGATTGGACCTTTGATGGATTTCTTAGCATAATTTGTAAAAAATGTGTGCTATTTCGTAAGGGGTACGTAGCACATACAGTTCCCATGAAGAAAGTATCATCACTAGTTTGAATCTCTCATTTTCTCTTATGCTATGTTGCAAGACAAAATTGGCCTTTGCCTTTTTTAAAAAAACAATCCAGCATTTTGCTCAATTTTCCAAACTAATTAGGAAAATGCCCATTTTTTGAAACTCAACTTTCTCAAAATCAAGTTTAAAAAAAAAAAAATTCCTAGAGGCCTATAGTGGCATTTTAAGGAGCATATAATAATGTTTTAAGAACCTATAGTGGCGTTTTGTAACTCAATCTTTATAAACTCGAGTTCAATGCAAGTTTTTCCTTTTTTTTTTTTACCTATAACTCGAGCTCCATGAGCTCGAGTTACAAAATGCCACTATAGGTTCTTTAAAACGTCACTATAGGCTCCTTAAAACGCTACTATAGGGTTTAACTCAATTTTGAGAAAGTCGAGTTTCAAAAGAGGGGCATTTCCCTAATTAGTTTGGGAAAAGAGGCAAAATACTGGATTGTTTTTTTAAAAAGGGAAAAAGCCAATTTTTTCCCTATGCTGCATGATACAATATGTTTTAAACTTTTTAATAATGTGTAAAAAAAGGTATTTTGAAAAATACAAGTTTTTTAATAATTAAATAAATTTAAAATGTTTATTAAATACAATTGTAGAAAAATGACCCAATTGAAATAAATTAAAAATACTCTTATTGACACTATAGTTATTTATTCTTCCAAGTTATAATACTATATATAACAATATAATAACCAAAATCAAGACTTTTTACTTCCATGTTTTATTATTTAGATTTAAATGTCAAATAATTTAATATTTTTATTTATAGTATTGAATTTTTTTTCTTTGATCTCTTAAGAATGTTATAATTTTAAAAAATAGATCTTGATTTCATATAAATGTGTGCAAATGTATATAAATATATATACACACACACTGACAAACACATGCATATATATGATTTAAAAAAAAAATTAAACCATTCTAATTATAATAATGTGAGACTCAAAAAAAAAAAAAAAAATTATTGTCACTTTGTCCATGGACAAAGTGACAATAAAAATATACTAACTATATTCAATACTTAATTAATTAGTTGGTTTTGACCTAATTCCATAGGAATATCGTCAATATGAAAACAAAGGATTTAGTTTTAGCACATCAAATTCCTCCTATCTAAATAGATTAATTAGAGAGTAGTTAATGGAAGAGACACTTTAACTCCTAACGAGACACTTAAAAAGCAAGCATTGCAAGTCCAGGAATAAAAAGCAAATCTTTGGGTGGAGAGGGTCACAATCTCACAAACGACACTTGCTAGTTGGTTTTCTTGTTTATTCTTCGGTTTTACTAATTAGCGGAGGCTATGTGACAGCTCGGTTGAGATCGATGGGTCTTGTTCTGACTACAGTCCAAGGGCTTGTGCGTAGATTTGCTTTTTTCCTTTCAATTTGAGCATCTTTTATTGTTATGCCCGACCGTTTGTTGGGCTTGCTAACGTTTATGAGGAGGACGTTTATTGCCTCTCGTATCTCTTTCACATTGTACACATTGATATTTCTTGAATAAAACTCTTACTATTGTTTCTTAAAAAAAAAAGAAGGGATTAATGATAATAGTTGAACTAATCAACATGTGCATGCAATTTTTTTTCTTTTGGTTACCCAAGATGCAAACAGTAACAGCTCCAAGAAGTTTTTTGAGGGTGGTCATTAAGAAATTTAAATTATATAAATTCTAATAAAAAAAGCACTTCATATATTGAAAAAAATACACACACATGCAAACACATAAAGTCTTACAATTTCTTTCTATGAATTTTCTTATTTTGAAATCATTACATGATAGTCTTGTTATCAATATTGCAAACTACATCTTTTCAAAAGTTTAGTTAAAAAAAAATTTCTTGGACTTTATTTATTTATTTGTAAGGACTTAATATATTATATTAAGGAGACCAAAGTTTAAGGTCAAAGTTTAGTTACAAACTTAGTTGTAGCCTAAAACTACAACTCTCACTAAATAAATTAATATTGCTACATATTTTGAAAATCTAACAGTTAAATGACATGTTTTCTATATTCTTAAAACATGTGTCAAATTTCATGCCAATCAGACATTTTTTTATGTATAATTTTAAAATACAAAAATTCAAAATTTAAACATTTTATTGATGACATAACTATTGATATTTTATCTTCTTGAAATTTTGCAAGTTTGGAAGATATAATAAGAAAATGTAATAAAATGGTGGATTTGTTAAAATTCACATCTAATAAAAAAATATTGATTGGAGTTTTAGCCTTAGTCTACAACCAAGCTTATTGCCAAATTTTGTCTAAAGTTTAATTATGTTGGGTCTAAAAAAAATTTAGGATGGTCACAAAGGTTTTTTAAGGATAAAAAAATCATAATAATTATTATATTTTCCTGGTGTGACCACCTGGGACTCTATGTAGAGCTGCCCCTAGATGTAGTGATCCTTTTGGTCCATAGGCTAAACTAGAAGAGGTAGGGTTCGTCATGTCTGAATCCCTCAAATTAGGTGTAAATAGGATTTGATCATAATTCTCTTATTCTATAATGTAATAGATGTATTTTATATATATATATATATATATATATATATATTATTTTAATAAATTTCAACTGGGGGAGAGAGGATTTACTGATTAGTGTAATTCGATGTCATCAACTGCAGGATTAGACCACCTAATTGTTTTATTATTATTATTATGGCCATCTAATTGTTTACCTAGTAAGTAACTAATTATATAAGTAAATCTAAAACAGGCCTTCAAAATTGAGGCCCGAAGCAGCCAAACCTCTTTTTTCGACGAGTAAGGCCCTTTAATCAGAAAGAAAAAGTTTCGTGTAAGGCCCAAAAAATAATAAAGCAGAGAAAATAGGCAGGTTAATGGGCCTGGGCAACTTGGAAGTGGACTATGTTTAATTGAAAAGTCATTGCCTCCTGAATATAGTTTGAAAAGAACGTTTTTCTTAAAACTCTCTTCTAAAACCTAATGCATTTTTAATTAACAAAAAATTTATTTTCACTATATTTAATTTTTTGGAAACAGGAATTTTTCTAAAAAATTACTATATTATGCAAATTTTACTAATTAATTATTGGACTAAGTTTAGATTCAAATAAGTTTGGAGGAATCTCCTTTAATTTATTACGTAGCGATTTATAAAACTATTTATGTGTATTATTTAAACAAGTCACATGATTTCCTAAAAAAATTATGTGATTAAATTATACATAGATAGTAAAGATAGCTTTAAACCAGTTTTAAACTACACTTTTTTCCAATTTAAACTGCTTTAACTTTTAAAAATTAAAAGTAAATATGGATAGTAAAATACCAAAAGATCAAATACTAATGATCTGGACACCTATTTACGTTGTTTTACTAGTTTACTGGGAAATTATTGTGTACTCTCGGAGTACTATAAATGCGTACTCCCTCCTTTCACATGAATGGTGGGTCCCACTAATTAAATTCATAATGGAACTCACCATTTATGTGAGAGGGGGGAGTACGTATTTATGGTGCTCCGAGAGTACCTAATAATTAGTTTTACTACCCAAGCAGAGCATAAATGCACATAAAATCCAAAATTTCCTCTATTATATGTGGTATATATATATTAATTAAACAACAATTACTCCTTCAATTTATTTTATATATAAAAAAAAAACTAAAATAATTTTTTGAGAGAGGAAATTGATGAAAAATATCCAGAGGAGAATCGAAGTTGGTTATTCTTGAGGATTGTGGAATATTATCTTTCTCTAACATAAAAAATTCTAGTGATTTGTAAACTTATCTTATATTTAATGTTTTTAATAAATTGACCCCACAAAAAAAGGGCAAGCAACCAATAAAACCAAGTATTTTCCCCTCAACAACACGCAACAAACATGTTATGTTACAATTAAAGTAATATAGGACAGTATCATAAAAATAATCAAAGCATATATTCATACATTTTTTTAATCATTCAAAAGGTTGTTTATTACACACATTGGTAAAAGTAAAACACATAGGCATCACATAAAAAAGGCACCTTCCAAATCCAAGCTAATAAGAAAAGCATCACGAGCTCAACACTTCACCAGTCACCACCCACTAAAGCCTCCAAAGGGCAAAGGCTACTTCACCTTGAGTACGAGGATATATTCCTGAAATCACAAACCGTGGCCCTAGTTCTCGTCGTAGTAATTGTTAGGGTCAAAGTGTTTATAAATGCGTGTTGGCAAACTGTATTTTGACGTGTCCGAATATAACTTGAATCACTTCACATGTAAGTTTTGACAGGGCGAATTAAAAGTGATGCTAGGGACATAGTCCCTCCGGCCACATGGACCTGGTCACATCTAAATCCACACACTACTTTTATATCAATTTCTGATTGGGCTTCAACACTTTCATATAGTCCTTAGTACATGTGTAAATTTGAGTGTGAAAAAAGGGTGTGTCCCTAACATTATTCAAGAATTTATTTCCAAATTTTATGTCTTGTGATAACATGTCATATGTTATACATATTTGAAGATCACATTTGAACTTTGAAGATGTATAAAGTGATATAGGACACAATTTACTATTTAATTATTATAATTTATTATTTTTAGTATTTTTATGTAAAAAAAGTTATTTTAGTTTTACGGAGCTCTTAAATTGACCCCTAAGTTTGTACAAGTTTTTTGAATGATAATTCAATCTATAAAATTCAAACTTGTCTTTTTATTTTCTGGTGGATTCTAGAATTTTTCTCCTTGTAAATTCAAGAAATTCTCATAGATTCAAGGTTATTTTAAAGGGTCCGGTAAATGTGTGTCCTAAGGGCACACATTAAGCTTTCTGTTTTTGGAAATATTTTCTCTGAAATTTTAAAAGCTGTCATTACTTTTTAAATTCTCAAAATTTTTTTTTTTCAAAAATAAAAATTAATGTGTGCCTTAAAGATACACGTTAATAAAATCCTATTTTAAAAGGCAAACGTATTTCACTTCTTGTACTTTAAAGATAGACATGTTCTACTTTTTGATAATTCCAAATCCTGCGCCATAAAGACTATGCAACTGCAGCCTTTACTGCAACTTGACTGATTGAGCCAAAGCTCAATACATGCCTGATGCCTCAATACCACTCAAACCAATCGAGTATTGGGAATCCAAATTTTCAAATTTAGGTCCACGATGACTCATGCATTGGGACTTGTGCCCTAATTAAGTAGTCCAAAACATAGATAAGGTTCTCTTAGGTCATCATAAACACAGAGAAATTGTTGCGACGTATGTGTGCCTAGGGTGTTGTACTGAGCGAAGTCTTTGACACCGCTATTAAAGATCTTATGGCGTTTTAAAGTGTCCTTGCAACATAAATACAACAAACAATCAAGCTATTCTTGTGGTGAGTTAGCCATGGGTTGGACATTTATGCATTTAAGAGATTCATAAGTGTAGAAGAGTTCAACTGAAGTTTAAACTACATGTGGTCACGTTAATAAATCTTACTATAGCTGACAATAAAAGAATTTGGTATATAATTGTTTTATTATACTTTTATTATATCATTGTGAATTCTTTCGTTGGGTGGTTATCAATAAACTCCCAAAGAGTTTTTCCTATCAGAAATTTCTCTTCATAACTATATATATTGTCTGTATTCTTTAGATTCCGCTTCTTATACTATTTGCGATATGGTTGTGTTTAATTCACTAAATTGGAAGTCATTGCAGAACTGTTAAATTAATCAAGTTGGCTAATTGTGTTTACTGAGGCGCATGTAAATTCACTTTCAGTTACCTTCATATGTTTGGCCCTTTGTTTACCAACCCTTTGAAATACACAAAGTCAGAAATAATAATGAAGAAATTAGAAATATGCATAAAATAAAAGAAAGAGAAATCCTTTCATGAGATAATAAAATTTTAAATATAGAATATAGAATATTACTATAATAAATTTAAGAGATTTTGAAACATTTAAAGTGTGTCTTGTAGCACTACCAGAAAAGTGTTTTAAAGTCTTAAAACCCTCTATCAGCATAAATAGCCAGACTTTGGCAATTTTGCTGATGAGCTTTAAGGCTTAAGTTTTTAAAATTTTTTCTACAATTCATACTTTATAAATCCAAACATTAAACATACTTTCCACTATAATTTTTCAAACACTCAAAAAATTAAAGAGCTTTTCAATTAAAAATCTAGATAGAAAAAACTGTACAAATATTAAAACCCTAGTCCACTTTTCTTAAAGATTTAACTCGTAACGTTTGTTCTTGATAATTTTTCATTATCATTAGGACAATATATCAATTGATTTTTGTGTAAACGAGATTTAAATTGAACTTCCTTACTCAAGGACAATATACCTTACTAGTTTTTTTTTTTTTGAGAAAGTTACTAGTTAAAGCAACTAAAACCCACTTTATCACATTTCAGATAATACTGATATTATGATTTATTATTTTCATTAATGGTGACATTATGTATCAAGTTATTATACTATGAAAATGTCATTTTGTGGCTTTGTGGGTGGGGCAACCCCCGAGAACACTTGAGATTTTTGTGTTGGTTGAAAGTTCTTAATTTGTACAAAAGAAATTTTCCTTTCCCCTTCCCTTTCCTTCACTCCTTTTGGCCTATAGTAGGAAACACCCCTATATATCTTTTAGTCTTTGTACATTAATGCTAAGGACCCCATCGGCCTTGGTCCCAAAGAATTTGAAAATTATGTAACAGTTCAGAGTGGACAATATATCAAATCAGGCATAGAAAAGATAGCACTATTTCATATATAATAAATTGCGTTTCAACTTTCAACTTTGTTCAGTAGATTGTGAATGTGATGCCTGAACCAATAGACCAAAAATTTCTGTGCAATATATCAAATTAGTGAGATGGTCGTCTCAAATTTTTTTTTTATGCTTAGTTCAACAATCACTGTCCTGTCTGTCCATACACTCCCATGCACTTATTTTAGAGCACATTGCCCCCACACTGAACTCACTTTATTTTCTTGATAATTATCAAAGTAATATTGCATTGCATGGTGTGTTTCACACGGGATAGGGTTTTAAATTATTAGCATAGCCAATGGGGCCAAAGGTTGAAACCTGATCGAGTACCGAACGAGAATTTCATGTCCCATTGTCCCATTGTCCCATTTGTTTTTTTTTTTTTTTTTTGTGGTACTCTTCCCAGTTTCACTCTATTTCTGAGGGCTACAGAAATTGAATAGGCATTAGGCATATAGTAAAAAAGAAAAGAAAAGAAAAGAAAAAAAGAGAGTAGGTACTTTTTCTGTGCTAGCTGGGTTCTTAAGTTAAATTAATAATTTGACATTTGTGCATGTCGTTATGCATGTAAAATCGTGCATTGCGTATTCACGTGCATCTTTAAAAATAAATAAATAAAATTAGGCATGCAATCTACTTTTTTTTTTTTTTTTTGACTAGGGCATGCAATCTACTTTTTACCATGAAAGAGACGTTAAAATTAAATTATGAACTTTCCGTGCAGTGTACTAGTGTTATCTCTTGCTATTTCCTTGTAAAATTAACAAATATGTTTTATTAAAAGAAATTAACATTTTGCTTTCCTTTCATCTTTAAGATTTGAGGGAGATTATTGAGTTTTAAGTAGTTTAATTCGTAAAGTTTTTAATGGTTGAATAAGAGATTTGAAGTTCAATCCTTACCTACACCAAAAACTAATTGACATCTTGGTTTGATCATAAAAAATTATCATCAGGAGTAGGGGTGTCAATGTTTGACCCAACTTGCGAATACGACACCAAACTGACATTGGTTTTTGCAGGTTAGGATTGGGCCTTAGCGGGTTAATTTGGGTTATAAATGGGTTGACCTAAACGCGACACGTTAAGAAACATGTTATAAGCGGGTCAACCCGCGTGACTCACAATAGACATCTTTGACATGTCAATTTATTCGTATCAACCCGAAATGATATATTTAACAAAACCAGTTTAACTCATATAACAAATAAATAGTCATTTTATTTTAAATTTGTCAAATAACTTTTATACCTATATTTTAAATTTAAAAAGAAAAGTGAGTAATTACAAAAATTTACAAGGGATATAATTAGAAATTGAAATGGGTTGAAGACTTGAAGTGTATGCATTACTTTTGGAATGTAATTTTTAAAAAAAAAAAAAAAATTTCTAGATGGATGTTATATTTAGTATTAAGCAGGTTAAAATAGATTGTGTCACATTTGCATTAACCCTACACAACCCGTTTATTAAGTGTGTCAAGTGGGTTGAGTGATGTCAACCTGTCTTATTAATAGGTCAGGTTAGAGTTGAATGATCATGACACAATTATTAAATAGGTCGGGTTCGGGTTGAGCCATTTAGTCGAATACTCATACCTCAACACAACACGAATCTGACCAGTTAACTTGAATTGATACCTCTAATCAAGAATGGATGTTATAGGTTGAAACTTTTTTTTTTCTCTCTCTCAAAAAAAAGAAAAAAAAAAAAAGAAGACTTGAGGGAGATTAAGTAATCATTATGGTTTTGAACAAGTAAGAAATGTCTGCCGTTTCATATAACGAAGCCAACTCTTTTTTTTTTTTTTTTTTTTTTGAGAAAAACCAGTCCAACTCTTAATCAGTATATATAGTAACTGTTTGGATTATGCGTTTTGCGCGTCTGCGTTCAGTGTTTTGGGTTTTTTTTTTAGCCCATGAACAGTAAAATCACATGAATTTAGTACAGAGACAAAAATCACTGTTCACGCACTATAGCAGCATTGTTCACGCATTTAAAAATATTAAAAATGGGTTTCATGGTATTATTCACACATTTAAAAATGATTTTACTACAGTGTTTTCAGTTTTCAGTTTCAGCAAAAATAAGTTCAATCCAAACGGACCCATAATTGACAAACTTCTTTTTAAATTTGATTTTATTTTTTTTCAAATTTGGAAATATAGTCCCATCCTAAACTAGTTTCAGATTTAGTTCGTTAATCATATGTGAATTCCAAAAACAAAGAAAAAGTTTACAAATTTTCTTATACACATGCATACTTTCACAAAACAAAAACTGCTTTTTTAAATTTGGTTTTTTCACATTCATGTTCTCATGAGTCACAAAATTCATTTTAAAATTTTTATTTTTTTCTTTCAAAATTTCCAGAAATATATTTTACCTCCAATATTTATGAGAAAATTCAGTTTTTTTCATTGTTATTTTTTAATATATTAAATGTTGGCTTTGACGATGAAATTTGGATTATATACTATACTAATACGTACGCATGTGCTAAAATAGTTAAAAATTAATTATGATAAATAATATTTTAGATAAACAGAATTTAAAAAATTGCATGCTGATGACTGGTTATAATTTAAGTCCAAACAAATTGAATATAAAATGAAATGTTTTGATTTGATTTTTATTTTATTTCAGGTTTATGTTGTAACAAAATCGAACTAGATAGATTAGTTTACCGGCCAACAATCCCTTTATTTTAGTCGATTTGGCACTCATATTTAGACTGGTCCGTGTGTCTCCACTTGCACAATGTGGAGCACAAGGCAAAATCATTTAAGGGGGTCCTTTCCTTCCCATGTGTTTTGGCACTGCCCCTCTGTGTCATTAACTTATTGTATTTGTCTATTATTTTTCTTCGTTTTCCTGAGCATAGGTTTCGGATTTTATTTATAATCTTCTTTTCTTGGAGTTGAGGTGCTAGCAGAGATCTCTTCATTCAAATCCTGATTTCAAACATTAATGCCCTTCCCTCTGATTTCATATCGTCCTATCTCATTGTCTCAGCTGATCATCTCTTTTAAATTTTTTCTAAAATAGTTTATTAATAAATAGTTTAAAAATATACTTTTTAATTCTAATTGTTTAATGAGCGTTCACATTTAATTTTTTTTTTTTTTGGCTGCAACATTAATTTATCATCATTCGTCTTTTGGTTATACCGTTCAGTGTTCACAGTTATTTTTTAAAACCACTTCTCTAAAATATATATATATATATATATATATATATATATATATATTAAGGCCATGCATCTGTTATATTTGTGGAACTTCCTATTTTTGAAACATTTACGTGGGAGGTTGGACCCGTTATGAGCTCACAGGCCCAGTAAAAGATGTGATTTAAAAAAAAAAAACTAGATTAGACACTAACGTGGCCCATCTTGACATTAATATGGCAATGTGTGATTAATTAGGTGAAAAGCATGCTGTGCGTGTTGGTGTGACCTTAACCTAACCTTTTACTTTGATATTAAACACCCCCACCCCCTCCCCACCAAAAAAAAAAAAAACCCCGAACCTTTTACTTTTTGTAGAGGTTTAGATTTAGAATAATAAACCCAGCTTTGATTATTATGGTCTATTACTCAATTAATTTAAGCATCCTTCGGTTATATTGCCTTATTGAGGTTTGAGACTTTTAAGTATCATGAATATGATAAAGTACTGGTTATCCATTTTCCTTTTTAGATGCATTATACTAAAACTTTCATACCTGCTAAAGCATAGAATATATCTAAGAATTTTTTTTTCTAATCTTCCTTTTCTTTCTTCTTTTTCCTTTGTAATAGCTAGGAAGGAAGGTCTTCGGTGTGCTTTTATATTGCCTTTTCTTTCTTTCGGTTGGAGCGGTTGAAGCCTTAGGGAATAATATATTGTGCTCACATTTATATATTGTAATTCCATATTCTCATATCTTTTCCTCTTTCCTTTGATTCCTTGCATGGCAAAGAAGTAAAGAAGAGTATCATAAACTCAGAGCTGAGAATATTTGATCAATTAGGATAATTTCATTGTAAATAAACTGATAAAAATTGACTTAGAAAAACAAAAAATCAAAAAGGTACCTGAAATTTGACATGGCAATTAATAGAAAAATGGTAAATAAAATTTAGCTTTATTTTTTATTCTTAATTTTTATACTATATGCATTCCACAATATATTAATCATGCAAAACCAAAATCCACTATACCAGACCAAGCCCAAAAAAACAAGTTGCAAAAGGCCAACTAATCAAAGATTTGACTTGAGTCACTTGACCCTTACTTTCGATTCTTAGTGACATATATTACTTTATCAAGTCGTGTATCATGCATGGTATAGTTTAAATACTTTTCAATTTCAAAGCTCTTGTTTTTGTTGCCATTAACTAATCAAATGAAAAATCAAGTGGACCATCCTGATGAGTTTGTCCCCGTAATTATCCTAATCATACTTGCTAGCATTTTTTGTCGTAATTAGCCTATAGCCTGGGATTTTAATTACTAGCTTACATAATAAGACTTCATTACTTATCAGACCTGACCCAACTCATTGTGATTATATTTGATTCATTTGAAGGTTAAATATCAAGACGCATGACAGCTTGTTGTTAGGTAAAGATTGATTACCAGTTAAAATTACATTAAGTGATACACAGATCTCTTCTATTTCTTTGTCCTTTCCAATTTATAAGAAAGGGATTTGAGTAAAGCAAAAAATAGATATGAAAATGACATAAAGTGAAAGACCCAATCCTTGTTTCTCCAGTGTGTGACTGTGTGTCAAAATTGGAAGATTAGTTTTCGTATATCTAGAAGTTGTGGTCTTTACTTTTTACTATTTAGATGCTTCCCTATCGACCTAATATTATTAAGTTAAAGTGGAATTTGCCCTTTTTTACGTAAAAGTTATCATCCACTTCTTTCATATATTATCTTCTTGTAATCTTGTTACAATACCTTAGCACATAATCTTGATGAAGTTTAAGGCATCATAGAATAAAAGAGGGAAACATTTTGTTTTTCTTTCTTAATAGTAAAAGAGCTACACTTTTGGTGTTCATTGCGTGTGTGGAATTCAGTTTTGTTTTGCATTGTTGTTTTCTTTTTTTGGTAGTGAACAATTGTCAATCTCAGAATGAAAGAAAGGTCAGTAGTTATGGCTGAAATGAATGCTTGAATATACTTACCTTAAAAGTTATATTTTACTTGAACTGATTAAGACAAGACAATTTCCATATATATATATATGTATGTATGTATATATTTATATACTACGGCTTGATTGATAAGAGCACAGGTATCTTAGATTAAAAGAAGCGTATCTAACTATTTTTTTTAAGAAACAAACTAATTGTTAAATACACACACTTAATTAGATTTCTTCACCAAGTTCAAACACATTACTTAACTCAAAATACCACTACAAAAGCATATCTAACTATCTATTAATCGTTTGTGTACGTGTGTCATGTCTCACCACATCATAAAAGGAACATTGCCACCCCAAAAAGTATGCAACTCTCAATCGTTTGTTTAGAAGAAAAGCATCCAACATTTGAGTTTCATGCATTGAATAAAAAAAAATTGTGTTTAATTATCAAAAAACAACGGGGGGAAAAAAAATACTAACCCCATATGTAGTTTTCGCGTTAAACACAAAACATGTTTTGTATTGTCTTATGTCTAAGCTGCTAATAATGTAGCACCAAACTTCTTAAGAATTGGAGTGTAGTATCAAACATTCCTTGTGATAGTATTTTACGTGAAAATAAAATGAAAAAAAGTGTCATCATATGAATAACTCAATTTATGTTTTCATTACTCTTTTACGAGTTACACAAAAATAATAGTCAAGGGACGTTGGATGTTACCCTAAAAACTTCATGGAATTCAGTGTTTTTAAAGGAAACCACAAACAGTTGGTGACATATATGGAAGTATTGCTGTATTGGTAATCTTAATTCCAAATTATTATAAAAAAAAAAAAAAAAAAAAAAATGCTAACGGACATTGCAAATTAAACAGATAAATCCAAATGCTTCTTCATGACAAGAAATAAAAACCACTCAATGAGGGAAGGTGGCGGTGAGTTATGCCTGTACTCCATACAATATATATTTCTTTTTTGAGAAACGTTTTTTTTTTGGAGAAACATACAATATATATTTCAATTATATATACACGGATAGTAATTCTAATCCAGAGGATTATACGTAATTATTCTAGTAAATGAATTGTAGGCTTTGCTTTGAATGTTGGCTTTATTTACAAAATTATTAAGCATTCTCGTAGTACAACGATGTGGTACTAGTTTCTTACATAAATGATAGATGTTATCATGAATTTAATTAATAAGACTTAATATTAATAAGATTTATACTATTATGTGAATTAAAGAAATTGTATAACATTATTGTACTCTAAAAATACTAAATAATTACCTACTCGCTTCACATCTAGTTTGATTGTTATAGGACTGTCAAGGACTAAAACTCGCTTGGCAAATGAGTTTTTAGTACAAAATCGAAAAGAATGCTTTACATTCCAAGTGAGATGCATGCCCAACAAGTCCCATATATGACACATACATGTTTAATATATATATATATATATATATATATATAAAAGACAAAGTAATATATTAAACTAGCAGTGTTTGTGAGTTCGCTTTCCACATCTTGCTTCTTAGTTTTTTTGGAGTTCCCCTATGTTTTTATATTTTGATCTACAGTGTAGGATATTAAAAAAAATTGCAACTATCACGTTTTTAATTAAAATAGTCTACTTTTGAGCTTTATTTAATCAATTATCTTTATATATATATCCTTTTGATAATATGTATTTTTCAATTAACGAAAAAGTTTTGTCTCATCTCTTATCATGATATTGCTGATAAAAGTCTAAAATTTGTTTGATTTTATATGTTTGTGGTTGTGGAGAATCTGGAGGTCACACTGGCACTTTTATGAATTATGGTTGGGTCTATTTTTTCTCGTCTTTTAGGGCACCTTCTATTAATTCGTGGGGTGGGGTAAAGGGCAAAGGTATATCAATTGTGCTAGCTGGTACTCTTTTGTTTGAAAGAATCCAACTACGATGTGCCCTGATTTGTGGGCCGTAGAGTTTCATTCACCAATGCACTACGAAATTGGGTTAACTATTTAATTTATCTTCATTTAGTGAAATTACATGTATTTTCATTAAAAAAAAGGAGTTAACTATTCAATTGGATGCTTCTAAAAAATAAAAAATAAAAAAAAAAAACCAAAAAACAAAAGCAAGCTATTCAATTGTGCTAGCTGGTACATTTTTGTTTGAAAGAATCCAACTACCATGTGCCCTGATTTCTGGGCCGTAGAGTTTCATTCACCAACGCACTACGAAATTGGGTTAACTATTTAATTTATCTTCATTTAATGAAATTACATGTGTTTTCATAAAAGAAGGGGTTAACTATTCAATTGGATGCTTCTAAAAAAAAAACAAAAAAAAAAAAAAACCAAAAAACAAAAGCAAGCTATTCAGTTAGATAAGAGATACTGCTCACCCAAATACAAGGGCAACATCAATAAAATAAATTTAAAAAAAAAAAGAGGGAAACATTGTTATTTCAATAGGGTAACTATTCTTTATTTTAAGAAAAAAGATAAAAGTATTACTAATATAATAATAGGATAACTATTTTTTTTTTTTTTTGGGTAGAAAATAGGGTAACTATTTTTTTTTTATGGGAAATAGGGTAACTATTGGTATCAACACCAATTAAATAATAAATAATTTTTTAAATTATATTTTTTAGCTGTTTATAAAGTTTACATATCAGCTAGTAAGATGTGGTGTAACTCAATTTTATCACTAAATTATTAGTTGTGTCAAATTTATTTATTGAAAAATTTATAATACTTAATGTAGGGATGAAGGGCCCGTATATAGGTATTGGGCCGTGGGCCGTGCCTAAGGATTTCATACAACCCTAAGATAGGTAAATACTAATGAAGGCATACAGATTTATGGGTCGTGGAAGAAGTCTGGTCATAAGGAGCTGGGGATGTTGTCTGAGGAGAAACACCTCCTTGGCAAAGCAGAGTAGAGGTCAAATGGTCTGACCACCCCATCAAGAACAGAGCAATGGACAATCTTGCTTGAAAGGATAAATATTAGAAAGGGATGAGACTAAAGAGAGTTGAGAAATATTTGAGAAGAAAACTGTTACCACCATATTGAATGCTTTGCATCTAACCCCTTGGCCGCATTAATGTGGAGGTGATACTTGAACAGTAACTTTTAGGCTTACAGCTACCTCCAAAAATTTCAAGAAAGTGCTGATGGGACGAGTATCAAGGAGATTAGCAATCAAGCCTACACATGGAAGGCTGAGATGAGAGAAAAGGGGGGATATAAAAGAGAAGAACCCCATTACAAAGGGGATTATTAGAAAATCTAAGAAAAAATCACTGTATACTTAATAACTGTAATTTTGTATAAGTCTGACAGAAATATATAAGAACAGACCATCCTCGGACTTGACCAAGGAGAACTTTTCTTGCTCAAAATTGTTTGTTTTATTTTTTCCAGTAATAACTAACCTACCAAGATCATCACCCTTTTAACTCATTAAAAGTTCATCTTCAAGCCCACTCTCTAACAAATTCATTATTTTGGGCTCTTTGGGCCATTAACCTACAATTTAGGCTTTGGGAGCAAAACCTGTCCTTACACTTAATATGACTTTTGTTATGTGAAGAACAAGGGTTAATTAATGTGATAGTTTTGGAGGTGACATGTTAGGTATATGGACATAAATTTTTTATTTATTTTTTTACAACCATTAATGTAGTATGTTATGATTAGCATAATAAAAATTGTGTCAATGACTGATGGAGTATTACTATAATTAAAACAAGTCATATATATAGTTGTAAAGAATATTATGCTCATAGCGTTACTTCATTATAAAATGAAGTCTTCCATTAGAAAGCATTTCCATTTTGCCACGGCATCATTCCTTGCACATATTTACCTCTCTCTTGGGTGAGGAGGAATATGCAATTACTATTAATAATGGGACTGATAAATGTGTTACTTGTAGCATGCTTATCTATAAGATAAACCACAATACTTTTATTAAAAATCAAAAAGGCAAATGGGTCCTCCATCTCCAGCTCCAACTATCTAATTTTTTAAAAAACAAATGTGCTTGGATACCGCTTATTTTGTCAAAACTAAAAAATTATTGCTGAAAGTATTGCAGATAAAAGTAAAAGTTAGTTAAAATAGTACAGTGAGACCATGAATAGTATCAAAAAAATGCAATGCAGCTGATGAATAATAGCAAAAATAAGTTGAATAGTGAAATAATTTTTATTTTTCATCCTAACCCAAACGCGCAAAAAAAGAAAAGGCAAATGGACGTTTGGTTTCTCAAGGACAATTTGAGTACAATAAAAGTATTAAATTATGGATTTTTTTTTTCTTTTTTTGCTTGAACTAAGTTTCTCCTCTTAAAATAGTTATACAATATCACTAAACTACAAAAAAATTTAGTTATGGACTTATAGATTTGAAATATACTTTATGACACGGCACTCATCAATCATGATTCTTTGGTTGCATCTGATTGCTTGTCTCCCTTGCGAAAACTACAATCTTTGTTTTGTTATACGAAAGGGATTAATTAATTACTAATTTGCTTTCTTTCATTTTCTCTATTTTTTTTTTCCCCCCTCTCAACTTTGGTAACTAAGGAAGGACGGGTAAATAATTAGATTGAGTGTCAATTTGGATAACTTTTTTTTGCCAGTTTATTTTACTATTTAACTTATTTTTGCTACTATTTTATGGGCTCACTGCACTTTTTAGTACTATTCATAGATCCTACTGTACTATTTAATTAACTTTTACCTTTATCTACCGTACTTTCAGCAAAAAATTTTCAATTTCAGCAAAATAAAGGTGTGTTTGGATACCGCTTATTTTGCTGAAATTGAAAAATTATTATTGAAAGTACTGTAGATAAAGGTAAAAATGAGTTGAAATAGTACAGTGAGGCCCATAAATAGTAGTAAAAATAAGCTAAATAGTAAAATAATTTTAATTTTTAATATTAACCCAAACGCACACCAGGTGGATCCCAAACAGACCTTGAAGCTTTAAAAATTCAAAAATTCAAACGTGAAGGTGTAGCCTTTATATATAGTAAAATAGCATGTGATAACTTTTTAGAGCACTTATAGCAGTGGAGTTAAATAGCTATATTGCTATTTTAGATGTGCCAAATCACAAAAAAACCCCATGCAGCAGTGGAGCAATAGCTAAATTTTTTAGCTAATTTGCTACAGTGCACATCTATAGATAGATGTGCACTGTAGCTTGAAGTTAAAATTTTTTTTTTTTTTAATTCACTGGCTTCTTTTTTTTATTCATTCTCTCATTCACTCCGGTCTCAATCACTCTCTCCTCATTCACTCAAAGTCTCTCCATTCACTGAAGCTCAAATCTCTCCATTCACTAAAGCTCAAGTCTCAAGCTCACTCTGACCGCCGCCAGCCTGGCCATCGTCAACGTCACCGCCATCCACCATCCGCCTCCCAAGCTGCCGCTCAGCTCAGACCCGATAGTCGCCACCGATCATCAACGTCTGTTTCAACGCCGTCCCAAGTAGCCGATAGATCAGACCAATCGCCGATCAACTCTTTCAGCTTTAGACCCACCGCCATC
This sequence comes from Quercus robur, assembly GCF_932294415.1. Lineage (NCBI taxonomy): Eukaryota > Viridiplantae > Streptophyta > Magnoliopsida > Fagales > Fagaceae > Quercus > Quercus robur. The sequence continues at coordinate 51,774,298 of NC_065539.1, forward strand.
TGCCTCAGACCCACACTGCCGTTCGGAGTGCTTGCTCGCCGACGTTGTGCTTGGTGATTTTTTATATTGTCTGTGATTGGTGATTTTGTTTCGTCTGGGTTGAGAAAAAGATTGGAGATTTGGGTTTTTTTTTTTTTTTTTTTTTTTTTTTTTGCTGTGGACTGGTGGTGGTGGTTGTGGTTGTGGCTGATGGTAAAGGTGGTTGTGGTTGGTGCTGTGGATTTTTTTTTGGAGTGAGATATATTATTTTATTGTAATGGTTATATTATTTTATTTTGATGTTTATATTATTTTATTGTGTTATAAGCTAAAATAGATCCACTATTGTAGTATGTGTATAGCTAAAATAGATAAAGTGACTTTTGGTGGAGCTAAAAAGCTAAATTTTTAGCTCCACTGCTGTGAATGCTCTTACATTCACTAATAAATAGATATGGGAACGAGAAAGTTATCTATTGGATACTATCACCGAATTTTCATAAAATGTAAAAAGTATGGTTGATTTGAAATTATGAAGAACTATTTGACTACAAAACACCAAAACAACTGTTCCACCGATAAGTAAATCCAATTATTTTTGTAGGGGCGGGCTTTGGTGCTTAAGTCCAAAGAATGAATAGATTAAGGTCTAAAGAGCCCAATACAATAAATTTGTAGAGAGTAGGCTAAAAAGGTAGGCTTCAACGAAATGGACGACAACCTTAATGGGTTAAAGAGGATAAGAGAGCAAGGAAAAACAGTGAATAGACAAATATAATGCACAAAAATTCTTCCTCGGCAATGTTCGAGGAGAGTAGCTCTTGAATATATTTCTCTTAGATTTGATTACAGTTATGGTGTTTTCTCTGCCAATCCCTTGCCCTTTGGAAGGTCTCTCACATTATGTAGCTCCCTTCAGGCAATCTTATCCCTCTATTTGTTGATTGCTTAGTCCACCACTTGAGTACTTGTTCCATCAGACACCTTCCCAAATCCCTTGTAAGTTGCGGTGGTTAAGACAGCACTATTCAGGAGTTTTCTCCACATAAATGCAGCCAGGAGGTTTGGTGGGATGTATTGAATGTGGGGGCAACCACCATCCTTCTAGTCATGTCAAAGCTAACCCCTTTCCAAAACTTTTTCTCAACAGAAGGACCTCCTTTGGCAATGTGCCATTGACGTGGTCTTACTGTCCGAGCATGTAACCTCTTTGGCACGATAATGGGCTCCTTGGCCATGGATACGACACGTGGCATAGGTACCTTACATGAATTCTTGTGCCCCACAATTTTCATCCACATTTTCTTGTGAGTTGTGACTGTTCATCTTCTTTGAGTAGCTACTAGTTAAGTTGGGTAATGATATGAGCAAAGTCAAGTTTATACTGCATTAGGCTCAAGACAAATATTAAAATCCCATTGATTACTATAATTTTACACAAGGAAGATTCTTGTGACTCATTTAATTCACCCCAATAGATTGTTATTCAACAATTAGAAAATTCTAAGTTTTCTACCTGCATACTCTTTCAATTAAACTTAAAACATAACCTAATCTCATTTATGTTCACAAATGCAACTTGCTTTAAAATGTCTTTCTCATTTGATGGAGTTGGTGTATAGGATGACACTTCCCATATTACAAGTTACTGCGAAATATAAACTATTGGCGATGAAATATTTGTAAAGTATTAATACTCATTATTATTTTAATCAAATAGAAATCCCCTACAAAGTTAGATTGTGTTTTTTTTTTTTTTTTTGGCTGAATAGTATATTTTGAGTGTTTTTTATAAATTATTTTATGTACCCATTCGTCCATTAATTATATATATACTCCCTCCGTCCTACTTTGTTTGTCCTGTTTGAAAAGTCAAACTTTTTAAGGGAACATCATTTATTATCTTGTCTACCTTTTAAAAATGTATAAGTTTCCAAAACTACCCTTAAATAAATTTATTAAAAAATTGAATTATTAATAGGAACATTAGTAAATAGGGGTATAATAGGAATATTAGTAAATTAATGACTCTTATTTTTAGAAATAGGACAATATTTTGGGACATCCAAAAATGGAATAGAGGACAAACAAAGTGGGACGGAGGGAGACAATTTGGAGGAGTCAAATATGAGGAGATTATTGCCAAGAGTTTGTAACTCAACTAATTGATACTTTTTGGCATTTCCAATAGAGACATTCATAATTCAAACTCCTCTATTTCCCAAGTCCCAACTATTGAATTTTCAAAAAAGAAAAAAAAAAAAAAAAAGAGAGAAAGAGATGATTATTAAGTTGATGTCTCAACAAATAAATTTCACCCGTACAAGTTCGAACAATCAAAGAATTCGAATGTATAGGCTAAATTTGAATTTTTGTGAGTGTAACCATAATAAATATTTTACTCAATTAACAAAAATGTGGATCTACCGATCTCTATTCAACAAAATCATTTTCATGTTAATTAGATATTAGGATGGTTATTTTGAGACCTTTGATTTATATAAAAATATTCTTCTTGGATGGATTTATTTAACAAATACGCTTATAGACCCAATTTTTCTCTCTTCTTATTCTCAAATTATCCTTACAAAAAAAATGAAAACCTTAAATATAACATGATGCATAACTACTTGGGACCAAATATATGCTTGAAATTCAAGGGATAATGCATGAATGACACAAAGATAAAGTTTAACTATAAAATTGATAGTAATATAAGGCTATAACCTTATTCAATATTTTTTTATTGAAAGTAAATTTTGACAAATCTACTATTAGATTTCATTTTCTTCTTATATCCTTCATACTTGCAAAATTTCTAGAAAATTAAAGATAGAGATGTTATCAATAAATTATTTAAATTGCAAGTTTTTGTTATTTAAAATTATGCATAAAATATAATCTTATAGATAATATAGTAAATAATATCTAATTGTCACAAAATTTGATATTTGTATTAAAAACGTAAAGAACATGCAATTTAACGGTCAGATTTTCAAAATATATAATTAATGTCAATGATATTGAGTAATATTGTAATCTTAGACTACAACTAATTTTGTAGCTAAAATTTGTCCTACCACAAATTAAATAATTATTATAGGCAAAAGGTCAAAGTATATAACCATGTGTATTTTAGAGAGAGAAAGGAGGCCATCCACCATATTTGTCTTCTCCAAGCTATATTCACATATCTTAGTATTCTTTCACTGGTAGATGATTATTAGACGTAGATTTCAAAGTCTATTCTCATAATTAATATATTTTAGATGGCCATAACTACATGTAGTTAAACAAAGAGAAAGGAGGCCATCTACCATCTATATTTGTCTTTCTTCCAACTTTATTCGTATATACTAATGCAGTGGTATAAGTCTAACTGATAAGATGAATCAATGGCCACATAAAAAATCGAAAAGGCATGTGTGAAAGAGACCATACCAATTGGCACGTAGATATAAAAAATTATTGTTTGCTAACAAAATAGACTAAAAAACTTTTTTTTTTTTTTGTTTTTTTTTTTGTGGTATTGTATTCCAAAAGTAAATACCAAATGTGGTTGCGAATGCCGAATCAGGTCCTTTAATTATTCATTAATAAAAAGATAAAGATTGAAATTCGTTTTGGGACCCCACCATACAGTTGGCACCATCACCATTTGAAGCCCCGCATAGATGGAGCTAGAGCTACATTGTCTTCATACAGAATTATAGTTTTAGACCCAAAGTCTTTCTCAGGTCAAGGACTCAAGTTAAAAAAAGAAAAAAAGAAAAAGACAAAAAACGTACTGCTTATATAATTATATTCTAGCTAACCAGACTAGAGCAGTGCAGGTTGTCCTATAGTCGATCTCTCCAAAGATTCTGTCTCTCTCATTTCTCATTTCTCATTTCTTATTTCCTATTTCCAATATCAAAGAGGAGTGTCTTCTTCAAGCTAACAGTCCTTCTTTGATGGCTTCTTGTTCCAGTTCAGAGATGGTAAAGAAAATAATAGAAATATTTTGTGGCAAGACCAAGAAGAAGAATATTCACAATCACAAGGTGGGAGAGAGAAAGAAAGTAAAAGGGACTGTTGTTTTAATGAAGAAGAACGTGTTGGACTTCAAAGATATCAAAGCTTCGTTTATTGATCGGATTCATGAGTTGTTGGGCAAGGGTGTGTCCATGCAACTCATCAGCTCTGTTCATCCTGACCCAGGTTACCGTCTTTCTCTCTTTCTCTAACTCTTTCTCTGTTTAACTTAATTATTAAGTTATATGAGTGTGACTTTGTCATGTTAGTCCTTCGATGAAGCCAAAAGCATTACCTTCAAATCAAACACCAAATGCCTTCTTTTTTAAGCATTCTTCTATTTTGTTTTCTAGCACAGACATTGTAATTTTATTTCTTACCAGTCATCAAAGTTTAAACTAATGAAAGTTTGAATTTTGTTAATATCAGAGATGGCATAGGTAGAAGTTATAAGTTTAAAAAAAAAAAATGATTATCAGGATATATATTATGGCTTTACATATGATAGGACTAAAGGCCAAAAAAGATTAATATAACTAAAATCAAATATTTTATTAAAAAGAATCATTTAGTCCAATTCAATCACTTGGGTTCAGAGCTCAGTCTAGCTGTAAGTAAACTCAGTTCAATTAATTGGGATCTAATCTCAGTTTAGCATAGTTAAATTTCAATCAAGTAGCTTTTTGAACAACTTCCTAGCATTGTCTTTGATGATCTTGATAAGTAAAATTCAATGATAAAACAGCTGTGAAGATTAATAGTGCTAAGAAACTAAAAATCTTGTTACATGTGTGTTTAGCAAATGTATTGCAAGGGAAGCTTGGAAAGGTGGCGCATTTGGAGAAATGGGTTACAACAATCACTCCATTAACAGCAGTTGAAACTGTATTCACCATTTCATTTGACTGGGATGAGTCCATGGGTGTTCCTGGGGCCATCATTGTAAGAAACCACCATCACAGCCAGTTTTACCTTAGGACAGTCACCTTAGAAGATGTTCCTGGGCATGGTCGTGTGCATTTCGTTTGCAATTCTTGGGTTTACCCTGCACATCGTTACAAATACAATCGCGTATTCTTCTCAAACAAGGTAATTTGGTTTTGATTTCTTAAAGCAATAAGTTTAGCTAGGTACACAACCTTTTTCATAACTACTGACATAGCTTGTTACAATTGTTTCACAATTGGTGTCAGTAGTGGACCTAGATAAAAATGATATTGGTCCAACCACAACAAACCATGTGGGCAATTTTGAAAAAGTTGTTAGAAAATATTGTGTCCTAAAAATTACTCATTATTATGTGGAACAAAGTTTGCTCCATTATAAATCTAAACTATGTTCTTTGTGCTATCATTAATTCATTACAAATACAATCGTACATTCTTCCAAAACATGATGCTTAGACCTAATGAGTAACCTTTGTAGCATCATACCTAGCCCACTAGGTAGTGCTTTCTATCATGATTTTTCCTTTCTACCGAAGTTGGAAGCTTATATTCTGCTTCCATTTTGGTTTGCCAAAATTACCATTCCATTTCTCTTTCTCCATGTAGATCGGCTGGTATTTTCAGTCCTTGTTAATGTGTAGGATTCAGATTCTGTTGAGCACGTTATGATTTTTGGTAATGTAGCTATGTTAAAATCTAAACAGGACTCAAAAGTTAACTTCATACAAAATGGTAACTGGCTGCTTGATTGACATGGTGGACCAAATAAATAGGGAAATAACCTTTTAAGATTAGTTTTCGTTCCTAGGACAACACTATGATCCTGTTTCAATGAAGTAACAGACTTTTTATTTATGTACTAGACCTACCTTCCATGTCAAACACCTGAGCTGTTACGCAAGTATAGGGAAGAAGAACTGGCAAATCTGCGTGGAAATGGAACAGGGGAGCTTAAGGAGTGGGACAGAGTCTATGACTATGCTTACTACAATGATTTGGGAAGTCCAGATAAAGGTAAAGATTATGCACGCCCTGTTCTTGGTGGAACAAAGGAGTACCCATATCCCCGAAGAGGAAGAACTGGACGTAAACCAACAAAAAAAGGTTAGTACTCTCAATTCTATTCAATTTTTCAGTTTCCAAATGCTGTGACTAGTATAAACTGGAGGTTTGAGCTCCTTCAATGACTTTAGAATTTTGAGTGACATAAAGTTGTTATGATAGAATGATTTTTAGGTGTCCTAGAAGAATTGATTTTGATAATTTTGTGTCAGCAACCTAATGTTCTCATTGTAACAGATCCCGATAGTGAGAGCAGATTGCCACTTATAAGTCTAGACATTTATGTTCCAAGAGATGAGCGGTTTGGCCACTTGAAGTTCTCAGATTTTCTTGCCTATGCACTGAAGTCCCTTGTACAGATATTGCTCCCAGAGCTTTCATCTTTATGTGACAAAACCATTAACGAGTTTGACAGTTTCCACGATGTAATTAAGCTCTATGAAGGGGGGCTTAAGCTACCGAATGGACATACAGTCAGTAAAATTAGGGAACGCATTCCTTGGGAGCTGTTGAAGGAACTCATTCGTAATGATGGTGAGCGATTCCTCAAGTTCCCAATGCCTGATGTGATCAAAGGTATGCCTAACTTTTCTCTGTTTCGACATTAGATCCTTTAAAATCTTAGATACCCAAAACTTCACAGTTTTTAAACTATTTAACTACAAGTATAAAGCTTTTAATGGTATAATTGTAGAGGACAAGTCTGCTTGGAGGACTGATGAAGAGTTTGGACGAGAAATGCTTGCTGGAGTCAACCCTGTTATCATCAGCCGCCTCCAAGTAAATAGAAATTTGTTGGTTAAGTTGTTAAATGATGTAAATGGTTTTTTGCTTCAACATTTTTCTGGAATGTTGTCTGCAGGAATTCCCCCCAACCAGCAATCTAGACCCTAAAGAATATGGGAATCAAAACAGTGCAATAACAGAAGAACACATAGAGAAGAACCTGAATGGGCTGACTGTAGATCAAGTATTGATCATTCTTCATGTTTTTGACTATATCTACATCATAAAACCAATACGACATCGAAAATATGTTACTATACTCTGTTCTACATTGATAACCAATTTCTATTTTCTTGTTCTAGGCAATTAGAAACAACAGGCTGTTTATATTAGATCATCATGATGCACTAATGCCATACCTGATGAGAATAAACTCAACCACCACAAAGACTTATGCCACCAGAACGCTCCTTTTACTGCAAGATAATGGGACACTGAAGCCATTAGCAATTGAGTTAAGCTTGCCGCATCCACAAGGGGAACGCCATGGTGCTGTCAGTAAAGTTTTCACTCCAGCAGAAGAAGGTGTTGAAGGTTCGGTGTGGCAGCTGGCCAAAGCCTATGCTGCTGTTAATGATTCTGGCTACCACCAGCTTATTAGCCACTGGTATGATGCCTAAGAAAATTACTGCATGATAACAAAAGGTAGAAACTTGACTGTGATCTAGTAAGGATATCTAAATGCTTCTGACTATTTGCAGGTTGAACACCCATGCTGTAATAGAGCCATTTGTAATTGCAACAAATAGACAGCTGAGTGTGCTTCATCCAATACATAAGCTTTTGCATCCCCATTTCCGGGACACAATGAATATAAATGCCTTGGCTCGGCAGATCCTCATCAATGCTGGTGGGGTGCTTGAGCGAACAGTCTTCCCAGCAAAATACGCCATGGAGATGTCTGCTGTTTTATATAAGAACTGGGTGTTCACTGAACAGGCATTACCTAATGAACTGCTCAAAAGGTGTGCAAAGCTCTGTCTTTTTAATGATTTCTATAGTTTTAATATTTATCAGAACAAATTTTGATCCACTTTTGAATCTTTTGATTCATTTTAGAGGAATGGCAGTTCCAGACTCACGCTGCCGCCATGGCCTCAGACTTCTGATAGAGGATTATCCCTATGCTGTTGATGGGCTAGAGATCTGGTCAGCAATTGAGAATTGGGTTAGTGAATATTGTTTTCTCTACTATCCAACTGATGATATGGTCCGAAATGATTCTGAACTCCAATCATGGTGGATGGAGATCCGCAATGAGGGGCATGGTGACAAGAAAGATGAGCCATGGTGGCCTGAGATGAAGACACGAGCTGAGCTTATCCAAGCATGCACCATTATCATATGGGTGGCTTCTGCCCTTCATGCAGCTGTGAATTTTGGGCAATACCCTTATGCTGGCTATCTTCCTAATCGCCCAACTGTAAGCCGCCGCTTCATGCCTGAGCCAGGCACCCCTGAGTATGCGGAACTTGAGTCAAAACCTGAAGTAGCCTTCCTGAAAACTATAACAGCACAGTTTCAAACCCTCCTTGGTGTATCACTGATAGAAATTTTGTCCCGGCATTCAACTGATGAGATTTATCTTGGGCAGAGAGATACTCCCGAGTGGACTTCAGATGCTGAACCACTCGCAGCATTTGAGAAATTTGGAAATAAGCTGAGAGAAATTGAAATAATAATTAATGAAATGAACAATGACCAGAGATGGAGGAACAGGGTTGGGCCAGTCAATGTACCTTATACCTTGCTCTATCCTAACACCTCCGATACTACTAGAGAGGGCGGGCTCACTGGCAAGGGTATTCCCAACAGCGTCTCCATCTGAATTTTTTGGTTTGGTAGCAGCAGTTTACTTTTTGTAAGTTGTGTTAAAGTGAAAGATTGTGAGATAGGTTTTTGTATCCACATTTTTCCTCTTGATGAAGGCAAGTAGTTGTGCATTATCTACAGACAATAACAATGATGAATAGTGTGCCTATTGTTCTTATGTTGTGAAATCTATGTGTAAATTTGCAGATTTTATCCCCAAATATCTATTGCACCACAATAATTGTTACATTTAAATTTAAAGGCTAAAATTGCTCCACCACTATAGGTAAGTTTTAACACCTGAAGAGTACCAACCATTACACAGAAACAAGCAAAAGTTGAGACACCACAGCATGTAAAGACCATATCCATTGGACCAAATTATATAATAGAGATGCCTACTAAAGGCACTAGGATTGGACGGTTGAGATGCAAAAAAACCTGCTATTGCAGTTGAAAACTTGATACAATCTCCATTGCATAACACAGCTCAACTAAATGAATCTGCTTGTCATAGGATGTGTGCCATTTAGAAACTGAAGGTAACCAGTCACCGTGTCTACAAATGTTATAACGACTTTCGTATGCTAAAACATTTCATAAATCAAAGTTTTATCCATGCACCCTATCATAACCCCAACCATTAAATGTGATATTGTCGGTAGCTCCAGCTCTATTTGTCAATCCCGCAACTCCCTCCACGAAGCTTCACAAAGAACTGTATTGACAAGAAAATGCCTTTGCTAATAGAACCTTGCATCCCAAGTTTTTTGGTTGTTTGATACAAATTTAATGCTTAGAGCCTTAGACTACAATTTTGTGTTAAGTCACAAAAGGGGTAAACAAGAAGAAAGTAATATTACAAACTTCTCATTTACTTTTCTTGTATATGTGACGCAGGGGAAAACCAAAATGGATGCAACAACAAAATAGAACATAAAAATCAAAGGACAGATAACCTAGGCATTGCCATGTACAATTGCTTGAAGTTGAACAAACTTAGGAGTCAAAATCTACGGTTGGCTGAAATCAGCACCAAAGCATTGTGAAAATTCTAAGAACATTTTATGAATTTGAAGAAAAAAAAAAACCTTGACTCTAAGAAATTAATAACATAGTAATAACATAATTTACTAAGACCTAAAATAAATTATAATTGACCAATAAAAATATAATTAATTTCCAAAATTAAAGTAAATATTTCTTTGCACTTCTGGCAACATTAAGTAAACTGCATTTTTTTTCATCATAGCATAGAGAATCTATCTAAAGAAGAGCCATTTGGACTCCTTTAGCCGGTAAAACCTATGGGCAACCAACATAACACATGACCTTCACTTTGTTTCTTCAAATCAAATGGTTCTATATTAAATCTAAAAAAAAAGAAAAAGAAAAAAAAGAAGCTGTATTGATCAATATGCTGCATGTAATGGCGATTCAGAACCAAAGAGCAAAGGCAGTATAGATCCAATATATGGCACATCTTGCACAGCCCATATACAGAACAAAGCAGATTTAAACTCATAATTCAATATTCATACATTTAAGTGCAGAGAGAGAGAGAGAGAGGTTCAATATGAAAACGAAGGACTTAACCTTTATGGCTTCATGCGATAAGATTTGGAGACATGGGAGCTGGTTAATCACTTGTGGCAATTTGGCAAAGGCTACCAATCACGTTCACAACATCATCAACAATAAGCTGAAAGAAAGTTTCTATCTGTCAATTTTGGCTAGTTTTTTCTCACTCTATTTCTGTGATTGTCTCCTCTTATTCGATGCATATATGACACCTTTAAAAGGAAGATGTCCAAACTGCCGTCAAAATGCACTGTTGACACATGGTTGGTTTTCACATAAAAAGATACGTCTGAATGGTTGCTTCCCAATATCTTTTTCGTAACCATACACAGTTCATTGTCATTTGACACCTAATAAAATATTTTGGAAAACGTTAACGTATTCCATCGAGTGTGCATCTAACTTTTAGCTTAAAAAATAGCTTATTTTACAATTCAATTTATTTTACTATTTCAGCTAATTTTTATTTTTATTTATAGTATTTTCCGTAAAATAAGTAGATTTCAAACAGACTCTTAGTTATTTTAAAAAAAATTTTAAATGAAAAAAATAGTTAATATTTTGAAAATTTTTTTAGTTTTTTTTTTTTTTTTGTGGTATAAAATATTTTAAAAATAGTTTACTAACAATTGTAAGGACAACGTTTAGTTACAAAATTGGTTGCAGCTTAAGGTTACAAACTCACTCAATAAAACAAATATTACAACATATTTTGAAAATCTAACAGTTGAATTACATATTCTTTACACCCTTCATACACATGTTAAATTTTGTGTCAATCGAATATTATTTACTATATGATATATAAACTTATATTTTGTGTATAGTTTTAAATTACAAAAACTTGCAATTTAAAAAATTTATTAATGACATAGTTATTGATTTTTAATTTTCTTGAAGTTTTGTAAGCATGGAGGATATAAGAAGAAGATGTAATCCAATGATGGATTTGTCAAAATTCATTTCCAATAAAAAGATATTAAGTAAATTTATAGTTTAAAACTACAACTAGTTTTGTAGATAAACTCTGCCCTTGTTTTAAAGCATCTGTTAATATGATTCATAAAAGTAAATTTATCTTTTAAGTCAGGCTGGCTAATTTAGTCTTTCTCTAAAAAAAAAAAAAAAAGGTTGGCTAATTCGGCCGTGACCTTCATGATGGGCCGAAATTTGGACCCAATCCAAGTGGGCCCAGATTACTGCCCAATATTTGCACCCCAAACCCAAAGGATGCCAAGATGTTGGATAGAACTTCAAGGTCAACTGGAGAGCACGTGAACCCGTTTAAGGTCAACTTCACCGCTAAGCAAGTGTATGACTAGTGAGGTGTGGTGTGTACTCTCTCTCTCTCTCTCCAAAATTTAGTTAAACTACAATTTTATTCAATATTTTTTTATTAGAAGTGAATTTTGACAAATCCACTATTGGATTACATATTTTTCTTATATTCTCAATACTTGTAAAATTTTGATTGACACAAAATTTGACATGTGTATTAAGAACGTAACCAATATATAATTCAATTGTTAGATTTTCAAAATATGCAGTACTATAATTCAATGTTTATTTTCAAAATATGAATTATTGTTTATTTTACATGAGGGTATAAACCAATTTTGTAGCTAAATTATATATATATATATATATATATATATATATATATAAATATGCTACATCAAACACAAATATATTGAATTGTTGTTTTTCTATTAAACTAAGCCTTTTAATATATCACTACTAGATCTTTACCGTGAGAAGGTGACAAAGTTGTCAAAATCACAATTTAAATTGCAGACTTGTACAATCTAACAATCCCACTTAGCCAAACTGATCAGGATTGGTGCAAGATCATTTGGGTTCCAGGATCACGTGTAGGATCAAACCGTAAGATTGTACAATTTTACATTATCCTACTTAGAACCCAATTTTCTTTGGATTGCCTGAAGCCCAGTTAGCCTAACAAAAAACGACACAATGGGCCCTTTAAAGTACAGAAGTGTCAAAACTAGTCATTCGTTAAATGAAAAATTAGAAATACCCTAATTGAAAAAAAAAAAAAAAAAAACAATGAAAATATTAGGTTATGTTTGGTAACAATTTTTGTTTTCTATTTTTAAAAACTTGTTTTTGAGAATATAAAGAAAAAAAAAAATCTTGTATTTTTGAAATAAAAAATATGTTTGGTTAATTGAAATTAAAAAGAGAGTTTTTTGAAGGAAAAAATAGAAAATACAAAAATATGTTGTTACTAGGATTTTAACTTTAATACTAACTCATCAAATGAAACTAATTCATTAAATTAAATACGTGTTTTCATTGATTTTTGAAAATTAGAAACTGAAAACAATTTTTTGCATGTTTTAAGTTTCCTTCACAAATTGAGTTTTGAGGACAGTTTTTGTTTTCTATTTATTTTAAGTTGCCAAACAAATTTTTTAGTCACAAAAATAAAAAATTGTTTTTGAAAATAGAAAATAAGAGCAAAAACTAGTTACCAAATATACCCTAGTGTTCATAATCTCTCTCTCTCCGTACTATCCAAATCCCTAAATGAATAAACCCCAAATCAAAGCCTACATCGTGGTCGTGACTATGTAGCTCGTCATCATTCAGTAAATTGTATGCACATATCAAAACTGCCCTGGACACGGGTGTTGCCTTGGATATGTATAATTGAGATCTTTAAAGTGTTATTAATAAAATTATTTAAAACATTAAAAAAATATTATTTATAATACACTACTAAACAACCCTTAAGTGTTTGGGAATTGTAACTGTAATTCTTTTTTACGATATTGATTGTGTACATTACTTTTTGTTACACAATCAATATTATAAAAAAGACTGCATTGTCCTTAATCTCATTCTCTGGGACTTCTCCACTTGCTCACTGGCCGAATGGCCTCTCCTTTAATTTATTTCTTCATCTTTTCCTTGTTTTATTCCTTTCACACTCTTGACATCAATTCACAATAAATGCAACCTACTTGCCTTAACTTTGTTTTAGTTAATTAAATAAGTGTTTTTATTGATTTTTGAAAATTAGAAATTAAAAATAGCATTTTGCTTGTTTTCAGTTTTCTTCACAAATTGAGTTTTGAAAATAGTTTTTGTTTTCTACCTATTTTGAGTTGCCAAACATGTTTTTTAGTCACAAAAAATAGAAAATAGTTTTTGAAAACAGAAAATAAGAGTAGAAACCAGTTACCAAATATACCCTAGTGTTCATAATCTCTCTCTCTCTCTCTCCATACTATCCAAATCCCTAAATGAATAAACCCCAAATCAAAGCCTACATCGTGGTCGTGACTATGTAGCTCGTCATCATTCAGTAAATTGTAAGCACATATCAAAAATTGCCCTGGACACGGGTGTTGCCTTGGATATGTATAATTGAGATCTTTAAAGTGTTATTAATAAAAAAATAATCACACTCACATGTACAAAGTAATGACTTCAACGCTAGCTATTTTTCAGTCTCCAGTTCTCTCTTTTTTATTTTTATTTTTTATTTTTTGAGTATTGGGTCTCATCACACTGTTAACTATTTTCATCTATTAAGCAGCTCTATTTTCTCCCTTCAGTTTTCTCTTCATTTTGGAGAGAAAACTTTTTAGTGAGCCCAAAGAGAGAAAACACCCAAACCATACTATTTATTTTCCTTTCTCTCCACCTAACCACACACTCTAAAATAGTTTTTCTTTCCATTTTCTCCTCAAAAATTTTCACCCACCCTATTTTACCTTCAAAAAACACACTCTAATTCCGAATAGCCTTGATGCAACAGCCCCTTTCTCTTCTCTTTTTCTCCTCAGCGTGTCCAACACGCCTAAGCCAACCAACCCCAATAAATCCAAAGCCAACTAACCTAATAACTCATGCAACTTTTGTACGTGACGAAGAAAAGTTCAGAGACATGAAAGGCAAGCTCATTAAATGAGCACGTGTATCACAAGTGGACTGGACCCATGGTGCAGTGCATCCATGACCCAACACCAATGGCAAGGCCGAAGAGAATTAGTAGATTGAGAGGGAAATGTCCAATGGCAAGACTGAAGAGAACTCGCATTTTGAGAGGAAAATGTCCACTGGTAAGACCGAAGAGAATTCGCAGATTGAGAAGATGGGTGAGACTGAGAGCAAGAATGTAAAAGGGACTGAGAGCAGGAAAGTAAAAGGGAGTGTTGTTTTAATGAAGAAGAACTACGTGTTGTGCTGCAAGAATATCATAGCCTCGTTTATTGATCGGATTTATGAGTTGTTAGGCAAACGTGTGTCCATGCAACTCATCAGTTCTGTTCATCCTGATCCAGGTTACTCTCTTTCTCTAATAACTATTTCTATATCTTGCTTGAGTTATATCAGTGGACTCTGTCATGTACGTACGTTAGTCCTTTTTTTTTTTTTTTTGGTTGAGAAACGTTCGTTAGTCCTTAGATGAAGCCAAAATCACTACTTTCAAATCAAAAATCAAAATTTTAGGTGTATTAAACTACTAATTTAAAATAGCTCTAATCTGTAAATGTTTATTAAGATAAATAATGTTGTATTGTTTTCTTTGTGAAATAATGAAAATTTTGGTCTCTCTATAAATAAAAAACTATATCTTTTTACTTTCTTTTTTTAATTTTTTTAAAAAAATTTATTCTCTTATCATGGGCCAATTTTTCAGTGATACAATATAATGGGATTAAGTTTTTTCAATCGTGATAGTTGGAAAGAAAAAGAGAAAGTAGAGTTTTCCTAACATTTAAAATAAAATTTCACCTTGTATCCCCTCTATTGTAATTTTGCCTTTATGGATGACATGTCAAAACATGAGCTTTGCAAAATTTATTGCAACGCTTCAATTATTATATGCTAACTTGTAACCAGTACATTAATACATTTTAAAATATGCAATTAGATGCATTTTATAATTCCTACAAAAGCTAAATATGGTCATTATTATATTTTGTTAACTCTTAAAAAAGGATTGTAAGAATATTTTTTAGTAGAAAATGCAATTTGTTCATATTTGATTGTGTATTTTATTTTAGAAAAAAAAAATTGTTATTTTACTTCTTAACTCAATTTTTGTTATCATGATGAAATAATCTTACTTCACGTGTGCATTTTTTAAATAAGAACTGAACAATTAACTTCTAGAACATAATATAATTTTTCATTGAAATTTATTTTTTGAACTAATAATATATAAGTTATTGTAAGAAAATCTAGGTTTTAAATAGATTGGAAGTAATTTCAAATGGGACTTAAATAGAATGAGCTAGACATAGTTTTAGATTAGGTAATCTTAAATGGAGTTAAAATAGTTTTAAATAGGTTGGAAATATTATGCATTCAAAATTTTACTAATGAGATGGAATGACACCTAGCACAAATTGATGCTCATTTAAAATATAGAGACACTTGGAATCAAATTACTTGTTGACATCTCAAATTTGAAATCACATAGCTCTAGCTCTAGATATAATGTGCGGTAGTAGTTTACAAGTATTACTATTTTGTTTTGTTTTGTTTTTAATATTTTATTATTGAATTATCTTCCTCAGTTTATATTCAAATTAATAATCCCTCTTCCAAAGGATAAGATTCTTTAAAAAAGAAAAAAAAGTTTTCTAGTATTATTAAAATAAATAAATTCTAAAACTAAAATTATTATTGAAACTACTGTAATATTTAATATAAAACTAACAAAATCTTCAACAACAGCAATTAGTGATAAATACTTGCACCAAAATTAAGAAATTGATTTGACACATGATATATAATTAGACCTCCAATTTTCGAATTTAATGAGATTTTCTCTAAGTTTTGACTTTAAATACTATATATACTAGCTAGCTTGTAATCCTATGTATATGCATGACCACATTTAAAAACATATACTTAGATACATAGTGTTTTTTTTTTAATTAAAAAAAAGATATATAGTTTGATTCCTACATAAGTTAAATATAATTGATGATCATTCTTATATTTTGTTAACTCTTAAGAAAAAAAACTTGTAAGACTATCTATGAAATAATTCTCATTGGTTGTGCTATTATTTTAATAAAAAGTTAAAATACTTCTCAATTATTGCAATGAGTAGTAAATACCAAATACCTTCACCAAAATTAAGAAATTGCTATAAAATAATTATATTTTTTTTAAAAAAATCTCTTTAACATGGTATTACATTTAATATAAAAATTAACTAACTTCATGAGTTTTGAAATGAGTAATAAATACTTTCAATTGACACATGTCACAAAATTAGAACTCAATTGAAATCTAATTTAGAAATGTAATTAGATTTTCTTTCAACTTTGAATACACACACTAGTACGTAGCCTTGTGTATATGCATGGGTACAATTAAAAACAATCACAATTATACATTTTTTATAGAAGGGATTCAAATTATACATAATATTAGCTTACACATTTTTTAAGCAATATATTTCTAAAATATGTAATGGTTTCTCATATTATATATATATATATATATATATATGATGTAGAATTTAATCTGATTTAGACTCTTAGATTTTTTCACCGAATAATTCACTTGTCACGGAAATTAAAAAAATAAATGGACACATCGCGAAAAATTAGACTTCAATTGAAATTCAATTTAGAATCTAATTGGATTTGGACTCTTTGATTTTTACACTCTATAATTCACTTGACACAAAATTTAAAATTCAATGGGACATATGGCACAAAATTGAGAATTCAAATAAAACCTGATTGAATTTTCTCTGAACTTTAGCTATATATATAGCTTTACACAGGACTAGAGGCCAACAAAGATAATAATAACTAAAATAAACCATTTTATTAATTAAAACGAGTCATTTAGTCCAGTACAATCATTTGGGTTCAAAGCTCAGTCTAGTTGTAAGTAAACTCAGTTCAATTAATTGGGATCAAAGCGAAGTTTAGCATAGTTAAATTTTAATCAAGTAGCTTTTGAACAACTTCCTAGCACTGTCTCTTTGATCTTGATAAGTATATAAGATTGCAATGATAAAACAGTTGTGAAGATTAATAGAGCTAAGAAACTAAAAATTTTGTTGCATGTGTGTTTAGAAAATGTATTGCAAGGGAAGCTTGGAGAGGTGGCGCATTTGGAGAAATGGAGAATCACTCCATTAACAGCAGTAGAAACTATATTCACCATTTCATTTGACTGGGATGAGTCCATGGGTGTTCCTGAGGCCTTCATTGTAAGAAACCATCATCACAGCCAGTTTTACCTTAAGACAGTCACCTTAGAAGATGTTCCTGGGCATGGTCGTGTGCATTTCGTTTGTAATTCTTGGGTTTACCCTGCTCATCGGTACAGATACAATCGTGTATTCTTCTCAAACAAGGTAATATGGTTTTGATTTCTTAATTCAATTAGTCTAGGTACGCAACATTTTTGTTAGAATTGATGCATAATAAAAGTGATGTTAAAAGTAGACTTAAGTGAAAGTGGTATTCGTATTATTTCAATCACAACAAACCATGTCAATAATTGTATCACTTTCACTACAAATACAATCGTGCATTCTTCTCAAAAATGATGCTTAAACCTAGGAAATGCTTTCTATCATGATTGTTCCTTTTTACCTATAAAAATGGAAGCTTATCATTCTGCTTTCACTTTGATTTGCCAAAATTACTATTCCACTGTTTGTCAGTTGTCACTTTCTCCATCTAGATCCGCTGGTTTCTTCAGTCCTTGTTAATCCGTAGGGTTCAGGTTCTGTTGTGCACATTATGAGTTTTGGTAATTTAGCTATGTTAAATTATAATATAAACAGGACTTGAAAGTTAATTTCATACAAAATGGTTACTGGCTGCTTGACCGACATGGTGAACCAAATAAATAGGGAAATCAGCTTTGGAAGGATGTAACGTTAGTTTTCGTTTCTAGAACAGGACTATGATCATGTTTCAATGAAGTAACAAACTTTTTATTATGTGCTAGACCTACCTTCCATGTCAAACACCTGAGCTGTTACACAAGTATAGGGAAAAAGAACTGGAAAATCTGCGTGGAGATGAATCGGGGGAGCTTAAGGAGTGGGACAGAGTCTATGACTATGCTTACTACAATGATTTGGGAAGTCCAGATAAAGGTAAAGATCATGCACGCCCTGTTCTTGGTGGAACAAAGGAGTACCCATATCCCCGAAGAGGGAGAACTGGTCGAAAACCAACAAAAGAAGGTCAGCATTCTAAATTCTATTCGATTTTTCAGTTTCAAATTCCAACTTCTGTAACTAGTAAACAGTGGCGGTTTGAGCTCCTTTAATTACTAAAAATTTTGAGTAACATAGAATGATTTTTGGGTATCCTAGAATAATTGATTTTGATCATTTTTAGTCAGCAACTTAATATTCTGGTTGTAACAGATCCCTGTAGTGAGAGCAGATTGCCACTTTTAAGTCTAGACATTTATGTTCCAAGAGATGAGCAGTTTGGCCTCTTGAAGTTCTCAGATTTTCTTGCCTATGCTCTGAAGTCCCTAGTACAAATATTGCTCCCAAAGCTTACATCTTTATGTGACAAAAACTTTAACGAGTTTGACAGCTTCCAAGACGTACTTAAGCTCTATGAAGGTGGGATTAAGCTACCAAATGAAGAAACAACCAGTAAAATTAGGGAACATATTCCTTGTGAGCTGTTGAGGGAACTCATTCGTAATGATGGTGAGCGATTCCTCAAGTTCCCAGTGCCTGATGTGATCAAAGGTATTCAATGGTATTCCTCAAGTTCTGTGTTTCACTTGACATTAGATGCTTCAAAATCTTCAATATCCAAAACTTTATTGTAATTTTTAAACTATTTAACTACAAGTATAAAGCTTTTAATGGTATAATTGTAGGGGACAAGTCTGCTTGGAGGACTGATGAAGAGTTTGGACGAGAAATGCTTGCTGGAGTCAACCCTGTTGTCATCCGTCGCCTCCAAGTAAAATATAATTTGTTAGTGATGATAAATAATGTAAATGGTTTTTTTTGCTTCAACATTTTACTGGAATGGTGTCTGCAGGAATTCCCTCCAACCAGCAATCTAGACCCTGGAAAATATGGGAATCAAAACAGTACAATAACAGAAGAACACATAGAGAAGAATCTGAATGGGCTGCCTGTGGATGAAGTATTGATCATTCTTCACGTTTCTGACAATATCTACATTATACAACCGATATGACATCCAAAATATCTTACTATACTGATAACCAATCTCTATTTTCTTGTTCTAGGCAATTAGAAACAACAGGTTGTTTATTTTAGATCATCATGATACATTAATGCCATACCTGAAGAGAATAAACTCGACTACCACAAAGACTTACGCCACCAGAACGCTCCTTTTACTGCAAGATAATGGGACATTGAAGCCATTGGCAATTGAGTTAAGCTTGCCTCATCCACAAGGGGAACGTCATGGTGCTGTCAGCAAAGTTTTCACTCCAGCAGAAGAAGGTGTTGAAGGTTTGGTGTGGCAGCTGGCCAAAGCTTATGCTGCTGTTAATGATTCTGGCTACCACCAGCTTATTAGCCACTGGTATGAGGCCTTAGAAAAATACTGCGTGATAGAAAAAGCTAGAAACTTGACTGTGATCTAGTAATAATACACAAACGCTGCTGACTATTTGCAGGTTGAACACCCATGCTGTAATAGAGCCGTTTGTGATTGCAACAAATAGACAACTGAGTGTGCTTCACCCAGTACATAAGCTTTTGCATCCCCATTTCCGGGACACAATGCATATAAATGCCTTGGCTCGGCAGATCCTCATCAATGCTGGTGGGGTGCTTGAGAGAACAGTCTTCCCAGCAAAATACGCCATGGAATTGTCTTCTTTTGTATATAAGAATTGGGTGTTCACAGAACAGGCATTACCTAAAGATCTGCTCAAAAGGTGTGCAAAGCTTTGTCAAATAATGATCTCTATAGTTTTAATTTTTATCAGAACGAATTTTGATCCACTTTTTGCCTCATTTTAGAGGAATCGCAGTTGAAGACTCATCCTGCCGGCATGGCCTCAGACTTCTGATTGAGGATTATCCCTATGCTGTTGATGGGCTAGAGATCTGGTCAGCAATTGAGGAATGGGTTAATGAATATTGTTCTTTCTACTATCCAACTGATGATGTGGTCCAAAACGATCCCGAACTCCAATCGTGGTGGATGGAGATCCGCAATAAGGGGCATGGTGACAAGAAAGATGAGCCATGGTGGCCTGAGATGAAGACACGAACTGAGCTTATCCAAGCATGCACCATTATCATATGGGTGGCTTCTGCCCTTCATGCAGCTGTGAATTTTGGGCAATACCCTTATGCTGGCTATCTTCCTAATCGCCCAACTGTAAGCCGCCGCTTCATGCCTGAGCCAGGCACCCCTGAGTATGCTGAACTTGAGTCAAACCCTGAATTAGCCTACCTGAAAACTATAACAGCACAGTTTCAAACCCTCCTTGGTGTATCACTGATAGAAATTTTGTCCCGGCATTCAACTGATGAGATTTATCTTGGGCAGAGAGATACTCCCGAGTGGACTTCAGATGCTGAACCACTCGCAGCATTTAAGAGATTTGGAAATAAGCTGGAGGAAATTGGAAACAGAATTAACGAAATGAACAGTGACCACAGATGGAGGAACAGGGTTGGCCCAGTCAAGGTGCCTTATACCTTGCTCTATCCTATCACCTCCGATTATTCTAGAGAGGTCGGGCTCACTGGCAAGGGTATCCCCAACAGTGTCTCCATCTGAATTTTTTGGTTTGGTAGCAGCAATTCTGTTTTGTTTTGTTTTTATTTATTTATTTATTTTTTAAGTTGTGTTGAAGTAAAAGATTGTGAGAGTGGTTTTTGTATCCTATCTGGTATTGAAATTTGGAGAAATATTTTACGACTAATAATCTAGTCAAGTGGGATATATGTGTTTTGGAGTGGCGTTGTATGTGCAGATGTAATGGAAAATCAGCGGACCATCTTCTACATTGTTCTATTGCTACCGAACTACATGGTGTTGGGGTTGTTTGGAGTAATTTACTAGGTAATGCAGAATGGTTGTTGATCTATTAGCTTCTTGGCAATTTTGTCCCCATTTGTATTCATTCTGTATACTTGGGTGAGTCTTTTGGTTTTAATAGAATTTATTACTTATAAAAAATTGTCAGAAATTTGTGTAGATGTGCAGAAATTATCCCCAATTATCTACATATTGTACCATAATAATTATTGCGCTTAAATTCGTAGGGTAAAATTGCTTCACCATTGTAGATTAGTTTTAACACGAGGAGAGGTCCAACCATTACACAGAAGCAAGCAAAAGTTAAGACAATACACCATCTAAAGAGACCATACCAATGAGAACAAATTATATAATAGAGATGCCTACTAAAAGTCTAAAACCTAAGAGGATTGGACAGTTGAGATGCAAAAGACCTACTATTGCAATTGAAAACTTGATACAATCTCCATTGCGTAGCACAGCTCGACTAAATCTTCTTGTCTTAGGATCTGTGTCATTAAGCAACTAAAGATAACCAGCCACCATGTCTAAATATGTTATAAACACAATTTTTGTATACTAAAACACTTATAAATCAAAGTCTTATGATACACACACCATATTAGAAGTTAGAACGACTTCAGCATTAAGCACGATATGTTCGGTGGCTCTGGCCCATGTGTCAACCCCAAAACTTCCTCCATGAAACTTCAAAAACAACAGTGTTGAAAACTAAATGCTTCTGCTATATATAGAACCTTCACTTGTATCACAAGTTTTTGATTTTTTGGTACAGAAGTAGTGCCTAGAGCCTTAGACTATTGTTTTTGGTAAGTCACACAAGAAAATAGTTTTATCACAAACTTCTCATTTACTTTCTTGCTTATGTTACATGGTACATAACCTAAACGGATGCAACAACAGAATTGAAGAACATGGATAGATAACTTAGGAGTTAGCACCTAGACTTGCTTGAAATCAACACTAAACAAGAGAGAAATTTTTTGAATTACAAAAAAGACCTTGACTCTGAGAAATTAAGAAAATGCTAACCTAGTTAGCTACTAAAACCTAAAATAAAATGCAATATATAGAACAATAAAAATACATTTGAATTCCAAAATTAGATAAAATAAATATTTCTATGTGCTTCTTGCAATCCTACAAGAATGCAACTTTTACTTTTTCTTGGCATTCCATTACATTCACAATCTAACAATTCTCCTCTTACGAAGCCTTTCCTGAATCAAACATCAAAGATATATGACACACTGGTGCTGATCTGGAGCAGAAAAAAAAATGCCCTTAAGTGGGCGAGGTGATGGTGAGAGGTGGAATAGAGAGAGAGATGGAGAAGAGGGTGAGACAGAGATGGAGCACAGAAGAAAAGAGAGAGAGAGAAGAGAGATTGAGGAGGCTGAAGAGAGAAGAGGGGCACGAGAAAGAGAGAGACAAATAAAATAATCGAATAAAATATCATTATATTTGTATAACTATTAGCTATAGTAAGTTGCCAAAGATATGGCAGTTCACAATAGTTAAGTGTTAAAAAATTTGAAGTTTAACACCTTTGATGTTGTGGGAATTTTAGTGTTTTTGGTGTCAAAATAACTTTGGTATAAATGCTCTAACAATCGCATAATTTCTTCAAATAATTCTGGATATTATTATTATCAAAAATAGAGTTGTTAGTATGTATATTGTTGTCTAGTCCAACGGGCTTAGGCGGCCTAGTGTCCTATATTACTTCATTCTATACATTCTTTGCCCTACACTCCTATTGCTTTGTACTACACACATACATGCCCGTATGAAAAAAGACAGTCTCATGTACAGTTACAGACATTAGAAGAATATAGAGATTATTCTCCCATACATCTCTCTCTCTCTAAATTATTTTATCAACAGGAGTTGTATTGTTCTGTTGCATGTAATGGCATAACCTATTCAAAACTAACAACAGTACAGAATAGTTCATAAAAAAAAAAACAACAGTACAGAATATAGATCTAGTATTTGGAACGTTTTTCACAGAACAGAATAAAGCAGACGTAGGTTCATAATTCAATATTCAGGGAGAGAGAGAGAGAGAGAGAGAGAGAGAGAGAGAGAGAGAGAGAGAGAGAGAGAGAGAGAGAGAGAGAGGTTCAATACAAAAATGGAATACTTACCTTTTTTGCAATGAGATTTGATTTGGAGGCATGGAAACCGTTGAAGCACTCGTGGCAAGGGCGACCGATCACATTCATAATATCACGAACACTAGCTGAAAGCTCTCTCAGACAAATTAGGGGAGTGGGAGGACCTCTCTAAACAATAAGAGCATGTTTGGATGCAGTGAATTTTGAGTGATATGATCCTGTTTTCATCACTCATGATCCAAAATTGATGGGGCCCATGGAAGAGCAGTTGTTTGGATGATATCACTCATCATCCATGACTCAGTTTTGGTGATTCTATGACTCAAAAAAATGAGTGATGAAGAGGGAAAGTGAAAACACATTTCACCTGTTTTCATAACTCATTTTCCGTTACTCAGTGGCAAGTTTGTAATATTGCTGAGATTGTGGCCCCTTTGTGGGACCTGCGTTAGGGACATGTCTACATCAAG
This sequence comes from Quercus robur, assembly GCF_932294415.1. Taxonomy (NCBI): domain Eukaryota; kingdom Viridiplantae; phylum Streptophyta; class Magnoliopsida; order Fagales; family Fagaceae; genus Quercus; species Quercus robur. Next base: position 51,798,096 of record NC_065539.1, read on the forward strand.
TCCTCAGCACCAACGACTTTCTCTCTCTCTTTTTGCCCTTTCTCCTTCTCCCAACAACAAACCAACATTTCTTCAAAAACCCAGCAACTGTGAAGAATGAAACCCAGCAACCAAAGACTACCCTCCACCGGATTTGCAGAGTTCTCTGTATCTCCTTGGCAAGATCAAATTTTTTTGAAGGTGAAGAAGCTGAAGAAGCCACCGATGACTTCACCCGCCACCAGTCCACCGCTCCCTAAATTTTATTTTACAAAACCTTAAAAAACAAAAACCAAAAAAACCAACCCCACAATAGACTAAGAACCAAGATTCCAAAAACCCATATGCACACAACCTAGATTGGATATCTTTCTAACCCACATGTACAAAATTATGAAAATTAAAACAGTAACTTATAGAGGTCAGTGGGTTCGGGAAAAAGAAAAAAATAAAACCTGAAGAATTCGAAATTAACAAAAACGAAGAAAGTACAGCGCTGACAAAAATTTACAGAGCCAAAAAAAAAAAGGGAAAAGGAAAACGAAGCGTTCAGTTATCGAGTCAAAGAACCGAAGATCAGTGTGAATCTAGAACAGCGATCAAAGAGCTCCGAATTCAAAACCGAGAGCAAAAAATTAAGCAACGGCGGCGACGGATCGGCGATAGAGCTTGCTGAAGACGTGGATCGCAGTGACGAAGCTGATGAAGCGGAGGCTCATGACGAGCATGACGGTTGGCGAGATCTTCAGGAAGGAGGATGAGCGGATTCTGTGTTGGATTTTGGTGGTATCTCTAGAGGTTTTGGGTGGCGTCTTCGACGGCTGGGCTGAGTCCTAGCCGGTTTGGAGGTCTGGGTATTTGTGGGTTTTAAAATGAACATCTGTTGGTACTGAAGGGGAAGAAAATGAAATGAAGAGAGTGAGGGTGAGGCGGGTAAGCTAACCGAATTTATGACAGGTGCTCAGGCATGGGTTCCCAAAAAGTAAAAAAAAAATTGAGCGAAGGGAAACTGAAAATATGTGCCAAATAGGTAGGTGTAAGAAATTGGGGTATTTTAAGTGATGAGTGATGGGTGATGAGTGATGAGTGATGAGTGATGAGTGACGAAAATTGAGTGATGAGTGATGAATGATGAGTGATGAGTGACCATTTTTTAAAACCAAACAAGCCCTAAACATCTCTATGTGGCTTTGTCTCTTTTCTCATTCGATGCATGTGACAATGACATTTTTAAAGGACAGTTCTTCAAAGCGCTTATGGGGATTGAGATTTGAGAAATCTCACAATTTTATTTTATTCTACTAATTTTTCATTTTTTAACTTTCTCTCTTACTTTTTAAAAAAAAAAAAACTTTATTATTATTATTTTTATTTTTAGAAAATTATTCAAGGATTAATCTTGATCCTTCAAAAGAATCGCATGCAGGGATGGACTCAGGATTTTAAGCCAGCCAAAGTATAAAGAAAAAAAAAAACTTCAAATAGGCATTCATATAGTATTAAAAAATTATAAATATATAAAATCGTTGTTTCTAAATACATTAAAATGCAACCATTTACCAACAAAGACAAAAATAAAAACAAAATAATGTCTTTTTTTAAAATACTAGGCTGGCTAGGTTTTTTTTTTTTTTTTTTTTTGAAGTTAGAACATTCACAGTGGTGATATTAAAAATTTTAACTTGTAGTACTTCAAAAATCTACTTTATCTATTTTACCACTTCACTTTACAATACAATCAATATCAAATGTTCTATTTTTTTTTTTTCTAATCACTTCATTTAAAATAATATATAAAAAACTCATTAAAATAATAAGGAAGAGAGAGAATTTGAAATTTTTAATTGAAGGAAGAGATATAATCTTAATAAAATATTGTATTTTATTTTTAACAACTCATTACAATCAACTAGTATTTATACGAGTTTATTATAGTTGCAAAAATTTTTAGTTTTAACTTCTTCAATAACACATGATATTTTTATTCTTTGGTGGTAAAACTTTTTTTTTTTTTTTTTTTTTTTGCTAAAATACAATTACCATTGTGAATATTTTTATTGTTTTTGTTGAGTTTTTGGGTTGGATAATTGCTATTTGAGTTATGCTAGCTAGACTGATTGGGGAGAAGGGAGCCCAACTACAAAAATGAAATATAAAATGACTAAAAATATATATATATATATATATATATATATATTATACATTACTAATTTTCCTAGAAATAGATTATGCTTATAATTGAACCAAGCTGTTTATAAAAGGCTCGAACTTAACTTAATAAAAATCTTATTCATGTTTGTTTGTTTATGAACAATGCAAGTTTGTGCCTTAGTTTTAGGCTTGTTTAGTAACTGATTCAAGCCCAAACCAAAAAAAAAAAAAAATAAATAAAAAAATTGAACAAGCTCATAAAAAAGGGGCTCGATAAAAAACAAGTCAAGCATAAACTCATTTATGGGCTTGGTAATAAGCTTGATATTAGCTTAAAAAAATAAACTTATGTCTTACTAAGTCTTTAATTAATTAGGATTTGGTACCACTTGTGTAAACCAAATAAGCTTCATAATATGATTAATATGTGCTTGATAATGTACCTTTGTTGGATCTTGATTAAAAGCTTGATATTGAGCTCTAGTTTGAGTTTAAAATTGAGTTCCAACTTAGCTAGACTAAACCCACCGCACACCCTTGGTGCGATGGTCACTCCACAGGTATAAGTGCTTGTAGGGTGTGGGGGGCAAGGGCCGGGATTCAAATCTTCAGGAGGGAGTTTCACACACATATACACTTAGATTAGGCTAGAGTAGAATTCTATCTTGTAAAAAAAAATAAATAAATAAAAAAAAAAAAAAAAAAAAAAAAACTTAGCTAGACTAACAAATTACTTTTGAACGTTTTGATAAGCTCGAGTTCAAACATTGGTTGTTGGCTTAGTTCAAGCTTGGGCCAAGCTTGAACATTCAATATTTGACAAAGCTCAGCTCGTTTATAACTCTAAGAAAGACATGTCTCAATATGGTTATAATTAGGGTTATAAACTAGCTTAGAGAGTCTCTTAATCCTTTTGCCTATCCATAGCAGGATCAGCTTGGAGTTTAGGATTTTTAAGTTTTAGCTATCTAACAAAAATATGGGCGAACATAAAAGTAAAGACAAAGAGCAAGTCGGGCTGAGTATGATTTAAACCGGGCTTGAGAATTATCTTTTGGGCCGGGCTCGGCTAAATAATTAAGCCATGAATTTCCGAATGGGCTAGAATTTGGATCCAGTTCAAATGGTCCCCTTTTTGTCTTCTGCTACGCAAAAGACATTGACCAAAACAAAAACAAATTAAAAGAAGCTGAGGGGTGAGTGAGTAAGAAATTTTGAATACGAATCAAAATCACACATCCTAATTGGTCCAAGCCATATCCCCTTATCCACACTCACATATCCACCACTCATCCAAAATCCTACAAACTCTCGAAACTATTACATTCTCAACCTCATTGAATATCCCACAAGACCATAAGCCATTACAAAGCTAAGAGTCTAAGACCAACCAAATTTCCTTATCTCTAAACCCTCCATGGCTATGGCAACTCAAGCTTCCCTCTTCACCCCACCTTTCTCTGCTTCAAAATCATCAACCTTGTCCTTCACTACTCCTAAGACACTCAAATTCTCAGCCCCAAAGCGCACAACAATTAAGGCAAGTACAGATGCACCCACAAAGAAAGAGGCACCAGTGGGGTTCACACCACCACAATTGGACCCAAGCACCCCATCACCAATCTTTGGAGGCAGCACTGGAGGGTTGTTACGTAAAGCCCAAGTCGAAGAATTCTATGTGATCACATGGGAATCTGGAAAGGAACAAGTTTTTGAGATGCCAACAGGTGGTGCAGCCATAATGAGGCAAGGTCCTAACTTGCTCAAATTGGCTAGGAAAGAGCAGTGCTTGGCTCTTGGGTCAAGGTTGAGGTCTAAGTACAAGATCAACTACCAGTTTTACAGGGTGTTCCCTAATGGAGAGGTCCAATATTTGCACCCCAAGGATGGAGTCTACCCTGAAAAGGTGAACCCAGGTCGCCAAGGAGTTGGGCTGAACTTAAGGTCAATCGGTAAGAACGTGAACCCAATTGAGGTCAAGTTCACTGGCAAGCAAGTGTATGACTTGTGAGGTGTAGCTTTATTTTGATGTTTTTGTGATGTATTTATGTTTCTATGTGACTATTGTTGATGTTTGTACGTTTATTTTGTTTTTCAATTTGCTACGTCAAAGACAAATATATATTGAATTGTTGTTTGTCTAAGCCTAATATACCAACACTAGATTTTAACCGTAAGAACGTGACATACGGATGGAGACGATTGTAAATAGAACATAATGAGATTTTCTGACAACAATATTATTAATATAAGCTCAAATTGTCCACTTTAGTTTAGAATGCCAAAAATAAAAATTTTAAGAAATAAAATAAAAGAAGAAGAAGAAGAAGAAGAAGATATAAGGGCTGAACTATGTATGGATCACTACTCTGTCCCAACGAAGTTCTTTACTTTCCTTTTTTCTTTCTTCTTTTTTGGGAGGGGTTAGACAAAGTCTTGGATTTATCACAAATAACTTAATAAGATCAAGCATAAAAATAATAAAAAATTACCCAGAGTCTTGTAATTTATGACATTGCTGAGTTTTCTTCATGTAGAGATCTTGATTTCAAGTCTCCTCCTCCTCCTCTGTTGATATGCGCCAAAAATATTGAGGAAAATTTAAATTCTAGAGCTTAGTACAAATGAACGATAATCTCTACAGAGCCACAAAATCAAGTAATGTTACTTGATTCGTTTCATTATTCTATTTTACCTGCATTTCTTCACTTATATCGTACGAAATATAAAATATTAGGACAATCATGAATTATAGTGGCTAATTTTCATGGCATTATAATTTTATCAATTTTGTTGTCAATAACCATGTTTAAGATGATGGTTTCTATTCTGAGAGGGGGGGAGGGGCTGTGGGCTGATCAAGTACTAGAAAAGGAGGTGGAAGATCTCTTGGTGGGGTTGTCGTCAGCTGTAGATGGAGAGATTGAGAGAGGGGCGACGGTTGTGGGTAAATTTTTTTGATGAACAAGAATTTTATTCACAAGACCAAACAGAACTACAAAGAGGATACAAGAGCCTCATCCTTAATGATAATCTCAAAACAAGGAGGGTCGAAACCAACATCAAAAGATCCAAAAACATTGTTCAAAAATGACCACTTAGCTAGAGAGTGAGCTGCTTTATTTGCCCCCCTAAGGATCCAGGTAACATGACAGCCATGAATAAGCGAAATCAAGTTGAGAATTTCATTGCAAATACCTTTAATTCTCCAGGGAACTTGTTTGCCAGAACGTACTAGTGCGTCTACACAGTCTTTGGAGTCACTCTCCACAATTATAGCAGCTACTTCAAGACTTTTATCTAAACTTAAGGCCCATTTAATGGCTTCTGCTTTTGCCTGAAGAGGGAGGTTGGAATATACTCTCTTAGCACAAGCAAAAACCACTTCTCCTCTCCAATCTCTAGCAACCACTACAATGGAGGAGTTACCATCCTTGAAAGTAGCATCAACATTTATCTTGATTGAATCTCTAGGTGGTTTCTTCCACCTTTGTACTGGTTTCAGCAATTGGAAGCCTGAATGGAATGCTATGGACATTCTGTGCTCAACTATGGTCTTATCAACTTTCTGGCAGAGCTCAATTGGATTAGTTTCTTTGCCTTCAAAGATAGCTTGGTTTCTAGCTCTCCAAATCGCTTCACAAATAACAGTCCCAAACAATAAGAATTCACCCCTCTTGACTCCCTCAATATTAGCTTCAGCGGGAGGATTAAGGAAGACACCAATGAGATGAGAAGGAGAGTTTAAGTTCAGATTTTCTAACCTTAGTCCCCATTGGGAGTTAAACCAAATAGCTCTCATAAAGGGGCAAGAGATAAAAATATAGAGGCTAGATTCTTCAACATCCTTGCAAAGAGGGCAAAGGACATCATCTAAATCACAGAATCTAGCTAAACAAGCTTTAGTAGGTAAGCAATTTGCTGCTATACGCCATAGGTGCATTTTGAGCCTTTCATGGATTTTTGACTTCCAAATGAGGCCACGAATTGCATCTTGATTTGTGGGAGGGCTAGTGTTCCTACTTAACCAATAAGTAGACTTGACTGAAAACTCCCCTGAATTATTGGAGATCCAAATCCAACAATCTATTGGAGCAAGCCGTGAGAGGGGAATTTTTTGGATGAGCTAAGATGTAGTCTCATCAAAAGTATTTCTAATTTTGGTAAGTTCCCAACCTTCTTGGTTGACTAGTTGTGAAACAATAAGTTCCATTTCTGGATTGGTCCCCTCCCTTAGACTCGGAATGAAATTAGGAAGATTTGGAATCCAAGGGTCCTCCCATATTCTGACTATGTTTCCATTTCCTACCAACATGCAAGCACTGCGAGCAAGCAGAGATTTCGTACCTTCTAAGCTTTTCCAAATATTGGAGGGAGACCCAACAATCTTATGGTTTAGCTAGTTGCCCCTAACTTTGTATTTTGCTCTGAGCACTTTTACACACAGACAGTCTTTCTCTGAAAGAATCCACCATGCTAACTTGGAGAGGAGAGCCTGATTGAAATCCTAGAATTTTCTAAGTTCCAAACCTCCTTCCTTTTAAGGCCAACATAAAGACGACCAAGCTATGGGTGTTAGGAACGAGCCAGATTTAGATTTTAGGCAAAACTACATAGTAAGTTTCTAAAGTTTACCTACCGACTACAATTGGTCTCTGAGCACTTTTACACACAGACAGTCTTTCCCTGAAAGAATCCACCATGCTAACTTGGAGAGGAGAGCTTGATTGAAATCCCAGAATTTTCTAAATCCCAAACCTCTTTCCTTTTAAGGCCAACATAAAGACGATCAAACTATGGGTGTCAAGAACGAGCCATATTTAGATTTTAGGTAAAACAACATAGTAAGTTTCTAAAGTTTACCTACCGACTACAATTAGCCTCTAAAATTTTAAAAAATGAGCATTATTGGTCTCTTTGTTAACTTCTATTAGCTTTTTTTTTGCCTATTTATCTAACGGAACAATGATGTATATTTTTTTAATAACATGGCAACTGTTTTTAGTATTAAAAAAATTACTTGTTAGCAAATACACCACTCTCAGGTTAGCCGTTGTTTCCGACGCCACCTTTGGCTCAGGCTAGCACTTGGTCCCCCTCCTTGGCTCACCTCCCCATTTGCTCCTCCTCGTGGACACCTCTTGCAACCTCATATGATTATCTCTAAGTCTCATCAAACAAACTCAATAATTTCTTCAAATGGTACCCCAGATTCCAATCTCAAATTAATATTAGACGAAAATTTGCCCAAGATCTAAGCTTGAATTACAAAATCCATTTTCAATGACCCCAACTGCAACAAAATAGATGGTGGAAACCAAGAGGTGGGACTGTTAGAGAACACATTTAAGCTCACGAAACCACAAAACCAAGAGGTGGGTCTCGTTCTAATTTTTTTCTTTTTGGGCTGACTTGGTCTTGCTCCTAATTGATGTTGGTGAGTTTAGCATATTGAAAAATAGCAATATTAATAGACATTATAGAACAAGATCAGAAGGAATAGGAAATGATTGGGTGTTTGGCTTTTATTTTTGGGGTCAAACAAGAAATGTATAGTAAGCAAAATTGCGGTTGTGAGGATTGGGTTCAAACGTTGCTAGTGTAGGTGACAAGGAGGACAAGTTTGGGTGCAGAGCCAAGGATGAGGGAGACCAAAGTATTGGCCGGATCTAGTAGTGGCACTGGAGACTACGGTGGGCTTAAGGCTATGGCAGTCTGAGGAGAGAACTTGGCATGAGGTGAGTGGTGTGTTTGCTAACACGTAATTTTTTAATACTAAAATAGTTGCTGTGTCATTAAAAAAAAAAAAAAAAGACATATTATTGTTCCGTTAGACATATAGGAAAAAAAAAAAAACTAATAAAAGGTAACAAAGGGACCAATAATGCTCATTTTTAAAACTTTAAAGACCAATAGTGTTCACTTAAAACTTTAGGGACTTGCACTGTAGTTTCGCCTTGATATTATATAGACTATATGGGTATTTTTGTAAATATGATTGGGTAGATCGAGGGCGTGGTAACCAAAACCCATTCTAATCCTGCCCTGCAACAGGTGTTGGGGAAAATGTTTCTCCTCGCCCCTATCCTACCATTCCTTCAAGTTAAGGAAAACCCAAGTGAATCTAACTAGATTGTCATCCTAGTTTTTCAAGCAAATCTAACTAAATTTCACCCTACTTTTTTTTTTTTTTTTTGGAGAGAGAGTTTCAAGATTGTCATCCTAATTTTTCAAGCGAATCTAACTGGATTGTTATCCTACTTTTTTTTAAGGGAGTTTCAATTTATGACATCTGTTTCTGATAATAGCTCTTTATCATCAGATCAAGACACCAATTGATTTTTGGTGTAGGCAGGGATTGAACCTTAGATCTCTTATTCAACCATCAGAGACTTTACCAGCTGAATTAATTAGAACCCACAAATTGTCATCCTACTTAAATTGACTATTAATAAATAAGATCCATTTTTTGTTTGGCTTTTATGATGAGTCTTATCCCGTGATTTAGGTTTCAAATTTTCTGGAATCCCACAATCTTTGCGAAAAGCATATTGTTTTCAATGAAAAAAGAAAAAGAAAAAGAAAATACATATTTTTATTCCAAACCATTTTAGGATCTTTCTAAAGTTCTTATAATAACTACTAGTGTTATTAATTCCATACCAGGCCACCGATTAAACTAAAATAACCATGTTTTTTTTTTTTTTTAAGAAAGTCTTCAATTTATGACGTCCACTTTTGATGGTAGTTTTTTATCCCGCTTCTGATAGTAGTTTTTTTTATCATTAGACCAAGACACCAATTAGTTTTTGGTGTAGGCAGGGATTGAACTTCAGATATCTTATTTAACCATCAGAGACTTTACTAGTTGAGTTAATTGGAACCCACAAAATAAATGTGTTCTATTACATTAGACCAAATGATATGAAGTGGTTTACCAGTTGTATAGTCCATCATATCAACCCATAGAAAACTATAAAGACCAAGTTATAATTTGTCTGACCCTCAGCTTGAAATAGAAAATCAACTTGGTGACAAAAGCTATCAAACTTCTGATACAGATAAAGCCACTTTTTGGGGGTGTTTTTGGTTTATTACTCAAACCTAAAAAAAAAGCTTAGTCTTTACACGTAGTCCCTCCCTGTGCAGAATGAATTGTCACTGCATTTCCTACTAAACAATGATATTTTTATCTATTTTGGTATAATCTTGGATTTAACAATGAAAATAAAATTTTTATTAGCTAATTTTACTTTATTTTAGTTCATTTTTGTAATTAAATATACTTAATTAATTATTAATAAACCTATGATCTAACCATTAGACCACTTGTTGAACAAATGAATCAGTGAACTAATCTTTTAGCTGGGTCATTCTTCAGAAAGATTTTGATAACTATAACAACTACCCCATGAAATTCCCAAAATCTTATTCACCAATTTTGAAATAAGTGAATTGAAATTATTAATTGTTAAACAAGTATTGACTGTCACGATGTATGTTATTTTTTAAGGGTTCGGTTAATGTATATCTTTAGGGCATACAATAACAATCTATTTTAGGAAATTTTTTATTAGAAATTGAAAAAATTGTCAAACTTTTTTGATAGCTTTTTTAATTCTCGATAAATTTTTTTTTTTTGAAATGACTTACTAACATATACCAAAAGGGCATGCGTTAGTAAAACTCATTTTATAATGAATAGATAGGATTTTAGTATCTCTATAATATTCTATTAAAAAAACACTAATCCTACCTTTTTTTTTTTTGAGAAAGAAACTGATGGATTTTATTAATAAAATTCAACTACATCCGATTGTAAAATCGAACCAATATGAGATGGGACATCTTCCATCCATACTTGAAAATCTGGTATGCATAATGCATTTTTAGCCAGACTATGAGCAACCCCATTGTCGTTTCTCTTAATGTGAGAATACAACAATCCTTCTCTACGAACATGTGAAAACCTAATACAATGAAATAACCTTGCAAAACATTTAACATCACGACTAAGTAAACCAAAGGATTCCAAAGACTGCGAATCTGCATTCAAAGCATTCATTGCAATCTCTGAAACTCCCTCTGGAGTGACATCTTCCAAACTTAGATCAACAACCACCTGTAAAGCCTTCGATATAGCCAAAGTTTCAAGCTCTATGATAGTTAAGGGGAGAGGGATGATTCCGACCATGTGTGCCAAGCCTTTTCCTTGGCATTCTCGGATGATCACTCCAATCACTGCCCTATCTTCTACTTGAAACATTGTATCGATATAATTTTTGGCTATGTTTGTGAGCTGGTTTGGATTGCACCAAGGTTGGTTTATTCTGACTGGAATCCGATATGTCCATATTGACCAAACCGTGACTGAGAACCACTCTATATTCTGTTTCATTCTGATCATCCACGACAGCCCCTCTTTGAAGTCCATGAATGCTGCTTCCACATTAGAACAGTGAGGAGAGAGACTACACATTGAAGCATTTATTTTTCCTGCCACTTCATGAGGGAAGTTATGAATTTTCTCACGTTCCCCTTCCCTGCTAGCTGTGCTCGTATGTCCTGCCTCCTTAGTACCCGTTATATCAAACTTCCTTATTTCCTTTTCAAAAACTAAGAGTTGTGAAAGGAATAAATCACCTTGGCATTTATTTTCGGAACGTGATTGAGGGAATAAATGATCATGGCAATTAATTTCGGAAATTGATTGAGAGAATAACGGATTTGGCTTCTCTTGGTTTAGCACGTTTCTTGCCTCAGATTCCCTTTCCTTATCAGTTATGGATTTTGAATTTGTAACGGATTTGGAATTAATGTCATCCCCTGAATTTCCGATTTCCATAATTGCTTCGCCTTCTCCAGTCCAATCAACCACTGTGCCTGAAAATTCGCCTTCTTGTCGCTGAACTGGCGGAGGTCTCATAGGACGCCTGAAAATTCTCCTACCTATTGTTTCACAAATACTTTCTGCCACAGCCTTATTCATGAATTTGTAGGGGACATCATGTACCCTATGGCTGCCACAAAGCTTGATTTTGAGACCATTTGTAGAATGCCAGATTCTTTTGTAGAGCATCATCTTGAGGAATTTGCTTGTGAGAAATTTTGCTGCTAAGATAAATTCGCCGGACCAAGCACACCGGTTTGTCTAGCACTCTGTTCACCGAACCAGGCACACCAGTTTGTCTAGTACTCTGTTCGTGAAGACTTATTCTCCCCCCCCTGAACCAGTACCTTAATCCCTCAAACTGGACTGCTTTATCGTTTGATTAGAGGTCAAATTCTCCAGACGATTTGAAAAAAACTGAGAGAAAAAACTTAAAGAGGAAACTGCAAAAAGAAACACTGAAGTGTTTCCCCACCCCACAAAGGAAAAAACCCAACAAACCTTAAAATAACCTTGTTATTTTAAGGAGTACAAACTCACCTTCTAAGAGAAGGGACAACTATTCTACTGTTCTAGGAGAAGCACAGAGCTTTCTTAGAAACAGAGAAACAGAGCTCTTACCAAACTTCTACTGTTCTAGGAGAAGCACAGAGCTTTCTTAGAAACAGAGAAACAGAGAAGACCTAATGGAGTTGGTATGCTAGAGAACACTAATCCTACCTAAGCCTTCCTAATACTATCTCTTAAAATAATTTAAAAAACGACAAAGTTCATGACCTTATCACCGCATATATTGATACAAAGGTAAAGTTAAACATATCAATTATTTTGACTAATGATACCTGAGGATGTGACTGTCCAATTCCTTAATTAATCAAACAAAAGTTAACTATGAATAAGATAGTAATTTTTGAGTGATTAAAATAATATTAATTTAGTTTTTTTTAGTGTTTCAACTTATAGCGTCCGCTCTTTTTGATAATAGCTCTTTATCTTCAGACTAAGATACCAATCAGTTTTTGATATTGGCAGAAATTGAACCCTAAATTTTTTATCAATTGAACTAAGTAAAACTAACATATTAATTTAGATAATGAAAGAAACATTAATGTTTCCACCGTTCCACAACCACCGTTAATTACAAAATGAATAAATTATAACGTGTATCACATCCAGCAATCTTATCAAGGCAATAATGCATCTCTTCAAACTGAATTTTAAATTTATTAGATGACAAAGTTGTTGGTGCACATCTTTTTCTGATACCCTTTTGGGCAACATCAAAGATAAGGATGCCAAAATATTGTTTATTAACACGTCAAGCTAAGCCAATGCCTTTATGAATATAATAAAAATTAAAAATATATTAAGAGTTTTGTACCCTAATTGCTACTTTTAAGATGACTGAAGGGGCACTAACTCTTGCACAAAGTAAAAATATTTAAAAGTCTAGAAGAGAAAGTATTTAAACTGCAGAGTTAACTCATTATAATTAGTTTACCAAAAAAAAAAAAAAAACTCATTATAATTATTTCATAAAAAAATAGGACAACAAAAACGTTGGAGATTCAAATCTGTTCTCTCCTAACCATTAAATTATTAATTTTTATTTTTGGTTAAAAAAAGTAATTGTTCATAAAGCTGCACGAAACTAACTAAACGCCATTCGTTTTTGGAGATTCAAATAAAAAATTGTTCATTTTTCTTTCGGTTACACACTAAGCATTGTTGGCACTTTCACAAAATAATAATAATAATAATAATAATGGTAAGAAGAAAGCTCTATTGTAGAATTTTTTTTTTGGGGAAGCTTTATTGTAGAATTACAACCATATACTTGGGTTGGGTTAATATGGTTCATTATATGGACAAACCCATTTTCATACATACGAACACATGCACATTTATGTACTACACGATTTAGATGACAATGTACAATTGTACACAATGGAGCCCAGCCAGAGGTCTTGATCGAGATTCAATTAAGCAACAACGGCTGTGATCGCCAAAATGGACTCGATTTCGCTTTTGGAACGGCTGATCCTTTGATCACCGCCATCCATTCCGTTGACCCATATTTCCGGAATTACTTGAGCCAGGTTGTTGACATTCTCCAATGCATAATCGGCTTCTTTGCTTTTCACTGTCTTCCCAACCTAAACCAAATAAAAAAAAAAGTACAATAATGAGAATTGCTTTTTCTATAGTATACAAAGATTATTGTAATAGATTATATGGGTTATGACGTGTCATCATTGTGTTCACGTTGTGGGATACACATAGATTCACGAAATCTTTATATTATTTGTAAATTTTCAAGGAGTAGACTTCCTAGTCACCACCATTAAAACTACCCTATATAGTTCTTCCCAAAATAAAATTCTTTTAAAAAAAACCCCTATATTTAGGTGTAAAACTTTGCTTTTTCTTGATATGCCAACAATTATTTTTGTCGTTTGGCAAAGCAATAATGGGAAACAACTTTTCATTCACATAATTTTTAACAACTTATTTAGGTGATAACTTCCAATTAGAACTAATCTGACTAATTGGTATGGTGAATCAATGACATGATACTAAGAGATGTTCAAGTCTTTAGTGAGATTGGTTAAGCATATGACTTGATCAGATCCAATCAAATTTGATAAGTTCTTTGTAATCCATTTAACTTGAAAATTTTCTTTAAAACGGTTTGTGTTATAAAAGTGATTATGAAGAAAATTGTAAAGAGAAAGTCTATAAAGTATAAACACAACAAAATTTTATAACATTTTGCTATAAACGAATTATTTATACTTCTATTTTTATTAAACTCAATTTTCTTTTATAATTCATCATGTAGGTATAATTCTCCATGTTGGAATATCAACTCCATAAATATACTGTTACAATAATTTTTAAACAATATTACACGTATTTTCATACACTTTTTTATTCATACATATTTTCATATATATTTTCAAACACATCTACTAAACACCTGAAATTTTATCATAAGATAACATTGAACTCTATCAAACCTACGCAATCAAGTTTCAATCAAGTTTAATAAATTTGATTGGAGTCACATCAGTATTAGCTCATGAAATCACTTTGATTATACGCATTATTGTTGATAAGTACTGTCTGAAAATTCTTAATCAAAATAGGTAATGTGTGTGTCATTCAACTTAACAATTTTCTTGGACTTTACAAAGAAGACAATATGTGAGACACGCTAGAGTGTGTCAGCGCATGCTAACAACCTGCTGTCAGTTTGGAAGTACTTATTTAACTTGGTTTTGAAATTATTGTAAATAAAACTATAAAATAATTAAAATAATATAGTAGAATTTATAAATAATATAAAAAAAATGTAATAAGATTTATAAATAGTAATAAAAAAATTGACTTTTTAAGTTAATGTTAAACGAACACTAATCAACAAACCAATCAAAAAAAAAAAAAAACACTAATCAACAAAGATAAGAAACTACCAGAACAGTTCGGAGACCCAAAGCTTTCCCAGCAGCGACGTTCTTCACGTTGTCATCGAGAAACAACTGCACAGAAAAACAAAGAAAACGACGCGTTTTCATTTTTTAATAAACAATTTCTAAACGAAAATGAAAACACTTATATGAGAAATTATACTCCGTTTCGCGGGCGTACCGTTCGACGAGGATCAACGTCCGCAACATCAAGCGCGATTTTCATGGCGTCCATCGACGGCTTGAGAAGCACGGGGAACTCATTGGGTCGGGTCGAATTAGGCAGGTTCGGGTTCATGGTCTCGAAACATAGGATTTGCTCAAAGCAATCCTTTAAACCAAGCCGATCCAACACTTTAACCGCGTGGGTCCTGTCCGAATTCGTGAAAATCTGAAACAAATTCAAACATAACTTAGTACCAGTGAAAATCTGAAGCAAATTCAAACATAACTTAGTACTAGTACTATGATTTGGTCAAACATTTTATTTGGGACTTCGAGACAATTGTAGTTAAGGTTTTGGGCTCACGATTTTTCTTTGAGTAATGCTACGCAAGAGGTTGCGTAGCTGAGAATCTGGCTTGATCAAATCGTATGGTAATCTTCCGTGTACGAAACTGTGGTGAAAAAGAAAACAAAAAAAAAGAACAAAATTTAATTAGAAAGTTTCTATTTTAATTAAGGGAAGCATTTGATTTGCTGGTATAGTATTAGTGTGCTTTAAAAAGGGAAAATTAGTGGGATAATGCTCTGCTCTCACCTGTGATAATCATCGGCATCGATGTCATAGCCTAATGCCTGTGACAAATTTAGTCAAATATAGAAATTAATTAGTTGGGTCTTCATGTTAATTATTATTTTTAATTATAAAATGTTCATGTTTTTGGAGAGTTTGATAAAGAGTGAATTCATACCCTCAAACCAGCAAGGGAGCTGCCGTATTTTTTGAAAAGCTCAACACGGAGAGTTGAGGCCCTGCTTTCTGGGAATCCACACTTCTCAACAAGAAAATCTGCAAGAAGCAACCAAAGATATATATAAAAATTTGACTTTTAATAGTGTTAATTACTTAATTTGGTAAAAAATTTCAGTTTCTTTCACACACCATCGATGTTTTTCCTGAGTGATTCGGAAATTCCAACTTTGGTAGAGTACAAAGTGTCATCCAAATCTGTGTTCAACAAACAAAGCCAACACAATCAGAGCCCATTTCAAAGAGGGAAAAAAAAAATATGAGAGAAAAGAAAGTAAGAGGGAGATGAAATAAGTTACCAAAGATAAGGCAGTTAAAAGGAGAAACAGAATCAAGAAGGGATTTGCTGCAGGAATCCATGGCTAAGCTGAAATCGGAATTGGAAATGAAAGCAAAATTGAGAGCTAAAAAGCAAAGCAGAGCAGAGCAAAGCAAAAATTATATCGAGCAAAAGAGCGACAACAACAATAGAGGGGTGCTTGTGCTTTTGATTTGAGAAGGGTGGGACTATATTTATAGGGATAGGTGCACACGCTTCGACATGAGGAAAAGGTTTACACGTGGACGGTTGGATAGAGATGTGCTGACTCAGACGTTTGTGTTTGGATTGGGAACCGAGTAGGATGTGGGCCCCACGCTCCATAGACGAAAACAGGTGCGAAATTGCGAAATCCTTTTTTTCTATTGGACGATAATACCCCTGCTTGGTCTAATTATTGGGACAGGTGTTCCACTTGTATCCAATCTTGTTGGAGCTTCGGAGTTGGGATTTTACAAGATTGAGGAAGTGACATAAGAATCAATTTTGTTACACGTACCGTAAATTTTGGAAAATACTGATCATACAACGTGAGAAACGAGTATGGAGGGCCGCTCTCTATCTTGCGTTACTGTAGTATCTCGTTACTCTCACTCTGAGGATGATTTGTTCCCTCTAGTGGCTGCAATACTAGTAGGGCTTGGTTCTTTTACTGTTATCGTTTTCGTTCTTGTGTGCAAGGATGGAGGATCTTACTCGCAGTTGGCAAAAACTCTCTTTATCCAGTAAGGAGGGAGAAAAGATGGATTTATCCAAGACTGGGAGAATACAAGGGTTTGCTCTTGCAGCAAAATTCTTCACACGTAGGTCATTGAATGTGGAAGCGGTGGTTCGGACTTTCCGACCACTGTGGCGAACGTGTGGAGATTTTTAGGCCAAAGCACAATCATATGGTATTTACCTTCGAGTTGGAGGAGGATGTTGAGAAAGTTCTTATGGGCGAACCATGGTCGTTTGACAGGCATTTAGTGGCTTTTACTCGGTACGATGGATCAGTATCAGTCCAAGAATTGCTCTTTGACAAGGTCTCTTTTTGGGTTCAGATACATCGTTTACCGTTCTCTCACCTTACGGAGGAGACTGCTCTCAGTTTGGGTGAGACGATAGGGCCGGTTGTTAAAACTAGAGATGTCTCGGAGTTAAGGGGTGGAACGTTCATGCGTGTGAGAGTATCTGTGAATATTCTGGAGCCGATCTGCTGTGGAAGAAGAGTTACCTTTGGCCAGAATTCGGAAGGTTGGATTTCCTTTCATTATGAACGTCTCCTAAACTTGTGCTACTGGTGCGGACGGTTCACTCATGATGATAAGGAATGCCCGACATGGTTACAGAGTAAGGGGTCGCTTGCATTGGAGGAACAACAATTTGGGACGTGGTTGCGAGCGCCTCAGTTTAATCCTTCCCGTCGGTCTTATGTGGAAGTTAAGGGGTTTGACGTGTTGAATCATCCTCAGCGTGGTAGGGTGGTGGAGAAGGGATCGGTCGACGAAGGGGGGCGTTCTTTGACTCCGCTGGTGGAAACCTCCAGTAAAGCAGGGATTAATCCGGATGTTACGGAGGATACGGGGTTTGATTCTCGCATTCAAAGGCAAGAGGATTTTTCGGGAGCAATTATGGGTATTATGGCTATGGATTAGGATAGTTTGAATTCAAACTCCAAATACCCAACTGGCAGCTTAGAGGTAGTTAATAAGGAGGTTTTTTCGACGGAAACCACAGGGTATTCAATTGTTGATTTGGAGAAAAATAGTGAGGAGAATCTGGAGTCTAAGGATGTGGAGTTGTTTTCAATGGATACTCAACAGATTAGATTTGATATGGGCTGGGTTGAGAAGAGCCCATTGAGGGTAGGCAGACCAACTAAAAGTAGGGGGAAGGGGAAAGGGAAGCTTATTGGGCCGAGTAATATTCTAGCCTAAACACTGGTGGATCAAGATCAATTTCTGAGTCATGGGCCTAAGAGAGGAAGTCGGAGTTGGCTTAATCTTTCTAGGATCGGCGGAGGCTGCGGAGCAGCCCCGCCGGGTCCAATGAGTCTTATCAGCTGGAACTGCCGAGGGCTTGGGAACCCTCGGACAGTTAAAGCCTTGCAAAAGGTGGTCAATCAACAAGAGCCCATTTTAGTCTTCCTTATGGAGACTAAACTAAATGAAGAGAAAGCTGTGATAGTTAGAGATCAGTGTAACTTTAGACATAGTTGGGTTGTTCCAAGTGTGGGTAGGAGTGGAGGTCTTGCTCTTTTTTGGAAGGATGGCATTGAGGTTGAAATACTTGATGCGGATCAATCACATATTGATACTTTGGTTAAGGGTGGAGTTTCTACGAACTGGTGGCACTTGACTGGTTTTTATGGGGCTCCGGAAACTTCAAGAAGAGAGGAGTTGTGGGCTTTATTGACACTGATTCGAGACAGGTCATTGTTACCATGGCTGGTCATTGGAGACTTTAACGAGATAGTTTGTGCCTCTGAGAAAGAAGGAGGAAGTTCACGTCAACGACGGTAGATGAAGCTTTTCACGGAAACTCTGAACTGGTGCGGTCTGCGCGATATGGGCTTTGTGGGACCACGTTTTACGTGGCTTTACCAAACGGCGGACGGGGGTCAGATAAGAGAACGGCTGGACAGAGTTGTGGCGTCGTCGGCCTGGGCGGAACGGTTCAAGGAAGCCCGAGTTCATCACCTTTCGAACTCAGCGTCGGATCACTCTATTCTTGCGCTGCATTTTTTCTTGAAACAGAGGAAACGTTTTAAGCGGAAGATATTCCGTTTTGAATCTATGTGGTTGTCGGACCCGAGGTGTGAAGATGTAGTTAAAAATGCATGGGAGGAAGGAAGTCTGGCTGCTGGAAACTTTCCGATATCGAGGTGTATGGAGCTGTGTCGGAATCGATTGGAGTTGTGGAGTAAGGGTGAGTTTGGGCACGTGGGTTTGAAGATTGCCGAGCTTCAAAGGAGATTAGAATGGCTAGAACTTCAGGTGGCTTCACCGGCTAACATTAGTGCAATGAGGGAGACACGTGTTGAATTGAATTGTTGGCTGGACAAAGAGTCGGCCATGTGGTTCCAAAGATCCCGGGTGAACTGGTTTCAGGCAAGTGATCAAAATACTCGGTATTTCCATGCACGGGCATCATCACGCTATAAAAAGAATTCTATTATGGGCTTATTGGATTCTTATGGCATATGGCAAGAAGATGAACACAAAATAGAAGATATTATAACCAGCCATTACAGAGCACTTTTTTCATCTATTGGGCCTACGGATTTTACCGAATTATTGGATGCCATTCACCCACGTGTATCCACCTCAATGAACCAGATGCTCAACAGGACCTTTCAAGGCAGTGAAGTGTACTCGGCCCTCAAACAAATGTATCCTCTTAAGTCGCCAGGCCCGGATGGTATGTCTCCTCTTTTCTTCCAACATTTTTGGCCTTCCATTGGACAATTGGTTACTAAGATGGTACTTGATTTCTTAAACTTTGGCTATGCTCCTCCGTTGTTTAATGCTACTCATGTTGTTTTAATTTCAATAAATAAAGATCCAAAAAACATTTCTGATTATCGCCCGATTAGTTTATGTAATGTGATCTTTAAACTTGCCTCTAAAGTGATTGCAAACAGGATCAAAAAAGTCCTCCCTTCTATCATCAGTGATACCTAGAGTGCCTTTGTGCAAGGTAGGCTGATTACGGATAATGTTCTTGTGGCTTTTGAGGCTATGCACCATATAAGCCAAAAAAAGGCAGGGAGAAAGGGTGAAATGGCTCTGAAACTGGATATGAGCAAGGCATACGACCGGGTTGAGTGGGTATGCCTTGAGAAGATTATGGAAAAGTTGGGGTTTAATTCGAGGTGGAGGGGTTTGATCATGAGATGTGTGACAACTGTATCATATTCTTTCCGAATAAATGGGAAGATTAGCATCCTATTCAGCCGTCGAGGGGAATTCGTCAAGGAGATCCATTATCGCCTTATCTTTTTCTCATTGTGGCTGAGGGTTTGTCTGCTTTGATCAAGAAGTCAGTAGAGGAAGGGGTTTTGGAGGGTATTTCTGTCTGCAGGAGGGGTCCTAAACTTTCACACTTGTTCTTTGCTGATGATAGCCTCATTTTTTGCAAGGCTACCTTATTCGATTGTGATTCCCTACAACGGATCTTCCAAGTGTATGAGAAGGCTTCAGGTCAACAGCTTAATCGCGCTAAAACATCTCTTTTCTTTAGCGCCAACACAACAGATGAGATTCAGGAGGAAATCAAGGTCCAGTTTGGTGCACAGGTTATCAGACAACATGAAAAATACTTGGGGCTGCCATCCCTTGTGGGGAGGAACAAACGAGCCTGTTTTAATGACATCAAAGATAAGCTTTCTAAGAAATTGGCCGGTTGGAAAGGCAAATTGCTTTCAAAGGCAGGTAAGGAGGTTTTGATCAAAGCAGTGGCTCAAGCCATCCCCACCTATACTATGAGCTGTTTCAAGATTCCGGATTCTCTATGTGATGAGCTGACTAGTATGATACGACAATTTTGGTGGGGGCAAAAAGGTGAAGAGAGGAAAATGGCATGGTTGAATTGGGATAAGATGTGTGAACTGAAGGAGTGTGGTGGGATGGGCTTCAAAGAGCTAAAATCCTTTAACTTGGCATTGCTAGCTAAACAAGGCTGGCGCCTTCAACTTAGGCACAACTCTCTACTATACCGGGTCCTAAAGGCTAAATATTTTCCCAATGGGGATTTTCTGAATGCTACTTTTGGGAGTAACCCATCTTTTACGTGGCGTAGTATTTTGTCAGCCTAAGCTATTGTCAGGCAGGGTGTTCGATGGAGGGTAGGTAATGACAAGAATATCCATATTTGGGGAGAGAAATGGTTGCCTAGAATGTCAAGCTTTGAAGTTATTTCACCCAGAATTTTTCTACATTAGGACACTAGAGTAAGTGAGCTTATCAACACGGCGAGAAAAAGCTGGAATAAAGTAGTTGTCCGCCAGCTATTTTTACCGGTTGATGCTAATACCATTCTGGGCATCCCATTGAGTGATAGACTGCCTGAGGATCATCTAATCTGGGCGGAATCTAATAATGGCTGCTTCACTGTCCGTAGCGCCTACAGGGTGGCTATGACACTCAACCGTACTAACCAGAATGCCTCAGCATCCTCAGATAGCTTGCAACGAAGTTTTTGGAGGAAAGTTTGGAGCCTTCCTATCCCTCACAAGGTGCGTCACTTTGCTTGGAGGGCTTGTCGCAACATTCTCCCTACCAAAGAGATTTTGTTTCATCGAAAAGTGATAAGGGATTCTCTTTGTGAGGAGTGTGGTGAGGACACCAAATCTTCAGGTCATCTATTCTGGTCTTGCACCAAAGCTCAGCTGGTTTGAAGTTGTTCGAAGCTTCCTAGTTCACTCCGGTCAGGCCAGTTTCATTCCTTCTTTGATTTGCTGTGGTTTTTGTTGATGATAGAATCGTTTGACGATGATAAGGTAGCATTGGTGGTCACGATAGCTTGGGCAATGTGGACGAACCGTAACTCGGTAAGACATGGGGGTACTAGGAAATCACCGGAAGTTCTTGTTCAATGGGCTTCTCACTATTTGATTGACTATGCATCAGCGACGGAGTCCCACGTAGTCCATCCGGAGTTGGTTCAGGCCATTTGGACTCCACCACCCCTTTTTGTGCCCAAGATAAATGTGGACGGTGCCTTTTCTAAGCATAGTGGTTCAGCAGGAGTAGGTGTTGTGATCCGGGATGATGCAGGGCACTGTGTGGCAGCGTTGAGCAAGAATCTTCATGTTCCTTTGGGCCCACTAGAAGCAGAGGCAAAAGCTTTTGAAGTTGGCCTTCAACTAGCGTGGGACCTGGGTCTTCAAAACGTGATTCTAGAAGGTGATTCACTGGTGATGGTGCGGGCTCTCGGTGGACAGTCCATTCCGCCTTCATCCGTTGACTCTGTGTGTCTTGGCATGCAGCAAACCAGTATGGAGTTCCATTCGGTCACTTTTTCTCATGTGCGGAGGCAGGGGAACAGACCTGCCCATATTTTAGCTAAGTTTGCACTTAGTTTGGATGATTCTTTTGTTTGGATAGGGGAGTACGCTCCTTGTATTGTACAAGCACTCATCCAGGATACTGTCTTTGTTTCTTTTGGTTGAATAAAAGTGCAACTTTCTTATCAAAAAAGAAAAAAGAAAAAAAGAAACAAGTATGAGTGAACCACTTGGGTAACAGTAACAAAGCTTGGTGGAATTGAGCTAATTATGGCGTTGAATCTAATGTTTTTTTTTTTTTTTTTTTTTTTTTGAGAGAGCGTTGAATCTAATGCTCAATAGTAATAATGTTATCACAACCCATTTGAATTTTACAGTGCCAATTAACATAACTCATTTTTATAAACTCTTTCACAAATCATTTGAATCTTGTATACGCTGTAATTAATTAATATTTTTGATTTAATAATGAAGAATAATTATTATGAAATGAACCTAGTATATTTAATTCTTATCTTATCTATAACAAAAAAAACAATTGGGTAATTTTTAATCTTAACAAAGATTCTGAAACCCGGACCATTCAATGAACTGTAAAAGGAAGATGTTCAAGATTTTTGAGATTGGACCGAGGTCAAACTGAGGTCGAATCGTGATGATGTCATAATTAATTTAATAATTATTTAAAATATAAATAAATATATTAAATTAGTAAAAATTGAAAATTTATCTAAAAATAAAGAGAAATAATTATATACATATATATATATATATATATATTTAAAAATTTTGTTAGAACTCTTAGGTTATGACAAAGCTCATTTGAGTACCCCATAATTTTTATTTTTATTTTATGAGACCCAATAAAATGGTAAAGAGATAAATTAATGTCTGCCCATGGCTAAGCCCATTTGACAACCCAAACAATTTTTTTTTATGCCTAAGCCCATTAGAATAGTCCACCATTTATGAATTAAGAAAAAAAAAAAAAACTATAGGATAAATACGAAAGCTAGAGCCTAGAACTAGAAGTGTTTGACAGTTGTTTGACTTGTTAAAAAGAAGAAGTGGTTGACAGTAAAGCAAATGTTGGTGGTTGACAGTAAAGCAACAGGCAGTAAAGCAACAGCAAAAAAGAGGACTTCATTTACCAAAAACAGAAGAAGACTCCAGAAGGAAAAATGAAGAAACAGCATTGTCAAAAACACAGAGAGAGAGAGAGAGAGTGCGAGTGAAACAGAGAAGAAGAATAGGAAGATGGCGGTGTGATCTCAAGTCTGATAGCATCTCACGGTGGTTGAAGCTTTAGCCTTCAAGAATGGTTGTAAGCGTGTAAATACTCTGAAGGGAGCTGCGTGATGTACTTTGAAGGGAGTAGAATTTAAAACTTGTTTTTCTGTGTTCTATTTTGTTTTTGTTTTTGTTTTGTTTTTTTTTTTTTTGTTTTTTTTTTTTTTAAGGTTCAGATTCAAAGGGAAGTAGGGAAGGGAACCGTGAGAAGCAGTCTGATCACGGTTCTCGAAACCGTGTAGTTGGACCACAGTTTGAACGGTTCCCTGCTTTTTTGGCATAGACCGGTTCTTAAGACTAAAAGAACCGTGTTTGTGAGAGGTTCACAGTTAATCCGGTCAGACCATACGGTCCGGTTCGGGTTTAAAAACCTTGATCTTAACTATAACATTATAATAATGTTTACCATGATTAATGTTTTATAAAGCTTACTTTAATGTTATTGATGTTTTAGGGAAAATTATTCAATAATTCGGTGGGAGGAATAAAGAATACATGAAAATAGTAGGTGTCACTATAAATTCATTTAGTGAGGTCTCCCATAATGTGAAAAGAGAGAACGGTGCTATAGAAGTATTGAATAATCACTTGGTGTTTAAGGGTTAAGTCATGACTTCAAATAAATAACTTCTTAATGTTCATAAAAAAAAAATAAATAACTTCTTAAGTATAATTTTATACACAGATGGAATTTTTTATTTTTTATAATAAAATTTCCTTTCATATTTCTCTTATATGATGTAAATAGAAAATTGGTATGGGTTGGGGCATATAGAGAAAATTGGTCTAGCTACAACACATATACTATGAAGCAAATGAATGCCTTGATATTAATTAATTTTGGCTAAGAGCAACCGCCCGTCTAAAAATTTTCATCTACCTACTTTTTCTATTTTACACAATTACTTTACAAAAATACCAACATCAAATTATATATTTTACACTTTCTTTTAATATAATATTAATTCTTCCTTTATTTTTTTACTATTATTTCTGTCCTTTTTTTTCCCTTTGTTTTCTCACCAAACAAACACAATCTAACCCAAATCAAACTCACGACAAACCTCTACAGACACAAATTACAACAAATTCAAGCCAAGATACCACTAAGCAAACCACTACCAAAATCAATAAATCGGCAAAATTGATCCACCAAAATTAGCAAACCACTGAGCAAACCCAGTCACTCACACTTCTGGCAAAGTTCTGAATCTTGGTGGACATGGTAGCAAAAAATAGAAGAGCACCAAAGAGGAAAATGAGCTAATCTATTATGAGTTTTCAGTTGAGAGAGAAGATAATGGGTAGGAAACAAAGAAGAGCCACCAATTGGAGTGGTGGTGGCGGCGGCTAACAGGTGATGAGCAAGGACTGTAAATTAAGGAGAAGAAATAAAGAAAGAAAAGAAAAAAGAGAAACAGAATAGCCATAGACGGAGAGAAAAGAAAAAGAAGGAAGCAAGTAACAAAATGGAATAGAAAGAAAGAGAGAGAAATTAATTAAATATTGATGCACAAGTGAACATTAATCGTGTACCTTTATATGGTTACTTTAACTTTTTGGAAATTTGCACAATTTTAGAAGAGGTGATGCGGATTATTTTTAAGGTAAAATGTGTAAAATTGTGCACTTTTTGTATTTTAGAAGAGTTGATGTGAGTGCAAAAGTTTCCTTTTATTTTACAATAAAAACCTACTTTTTCTATTTTACACGATCAATTTGCAAAAACATTCGCATCAAAATATCTATAATACACTCTTTTTATTAAAATAATACTTTTTCACTTTCTTTTTATTATTTCCCTTACCCATACACGGCCCCACCACCTTACCTCACTTCTCTGAAACACTCTTGCTCTTTCTTTTTCCCCTTCTTCTTTCTACTTACTTCTTTCTTCTTCTACGTTTTTCTTATTCGGCATCTTCTTTCTTTCTTTCTTCTTCTTCTTTTTCTTTTGCTATTCTTTCTTTCTTCTTCTTCTTCTTCCTCTTCTTCATTTCTAAAAAAAATTCTTTCTCTTTCTCCCCCTTTCTTTCTCTATCAAATTAGTTCTCTCTTCAAATTTGAAAAAAATCTCTCTACCAAGCTTCCATGGCTCAATACACTCACACTCTCTCTCTCATGGCGGTGGCAAGCTTGGGTTTTGGGTTGATTTGTATTTTGCCAAATGGGCTTTTTGTTGTGTTTTGTTTTGAGTTGATTTTAAGTTGGGTTTGTGATGATTTTCATTAATTTTGGGTTGGTGGTGATTGGTTAATTGTGATGGTCAGCTTCTTCTTCTTCTTCTTCTTCTTGGCATTGAAGAGTGGGTGAGAGAGAATCTAACAAGGCAAGTAGGGCAATCCACGGGTCAGTCCGGGTCGGGTTTGTGCCCAACCCGAAACCGACCCGTCGGAATTGGGTGGGGAAAAAATGCACCCGCCTCCGACTCGCCTGAGTAATCGGGTCGGACGGTTCAGATTATGAACGGATGGCGGGCGGGTCGGTCGGAGTCGTAGATCTGAGAAGACGGCGAGAAAACGGTGAAAAAAACACAGATTCGGCGAAGAAACCTATATTTCGGCAATAGTTTTCCAGATTCCGGCGATATTTTCCTTAGATCCGACGAAAATCTAACTGGATTTGATGAGATTTCGCAAGATTCGGTCAAAATCTCACTGGATTGAAGGGAAATGTCGCCGGAATCTAGGTTTCTTTGTCGGATTCTGGAAAATTCTCATCGGATTCTGGAAAATTCTCACCGGAAACTGGAAATTCTTGCCGGGATCTGGAAATTTTGGCCGGAATCTGGAAATCTTTCGGTCGGTTCGGGTTTTCGGGTTTTAGGGGAGGAAAACCGAAACCGATCCGCCGGAATCGGTTTCTGGTGGTGAAGATTCGCCGCCGACCCGTCAGAGCAGTCGGGTCGGCCGGATTCGGGTCGGTTCCGGTCGGTTTTTCGGGTGGGTCGGGTTACCAGATCAATCTGGACGGCCCTAAAGGCAAGGGAGAGCAGAGAGAAAAAAATATAAAATAATAGATAGAAGAGTTACAATAACCGTGCATATATGCACAGTTATTGTAGCAATTGTGCATAAATGCAAAATTTTACACCCACTGATGTTGGTGTTTTTTTCCTCAAAATGTGTAAAATGGTCAACTTTTTTCTATTTTGCAAGACTTTACAAATACTAATGCTAATGCTCTAAGAGTGGAAAAGACCCATATAGAAAGAATAAGAGAATATACTTTGTGCCCTTCTTTTGTACATGCATGATGCAACAAGCGTTGTTGCTAGATAATATGGGCTGGGGCATTGATAGAAATTGCCCCACTTTTGTAAATACCTTTGATCTATGACTTTGTAATATACTCTTAATCATATCCTTGTTTATCAAAAATGAAAAAAAAAATGGTATGTAGAAATTCTATTTTAGACTATTTTGTGTTTTTACTTTTAAAAAACCAATAAAAATGATTTGTTTTTGTGAAAATTATTATATTTAAAAAAAAAACACACACATTTATCTTTCTAAATGAATGAACAGATTCATTATAAGGTGTAGAGGTGTACATCAAACTTACCAACCTATCGAAATAGATCCAACCCTGTCTCAGATTGATTTTCGTGGATTGAGTTGGGTTGAAATCTTATTTTGAATCTTTGGTCAGGTTATGTTTGGGTTGGTAGTTTTTTCAACCCACTTGTCCCATCCTAATCACCATGTAAATAAATTTAGATTTTACCATTATTTTATTTGTTTTAGTTTGACGTATTTTGAGAATTGTTTAGACAGATTTGGAAATTTTGAATGTAGCTCAAGTATATTATATGAATTGTAATTATTTATTGAGAAGATTGTTTAGATAATTGATGAAAGTTAATTTTTTACAATGCCTAAAACCAAAGAACCAAAGGCAGAACTAAGAATTTTTGCTTAAGGAGCCAAGTTATATAGTACTGATAAATTAGTTAGTCATACTTCATAAATGTATTAGATACAAAATTATCAACTTTTATCTAATCTACTATTTCATGGTGAAATTAACTTTTATTTTCATCATATATAAGTTATGAAGCTGTCTGCCAATGTAAATAGACAAAAAAAAAAATATATATATATATATATATATATTAAAGTGAGACTATTGCACCAAGACTATTGAGTAGTTCATGCCTGGAATGTAGAGTACTCAGTAGTTCAGTGCTGGGAAATGGAAATTACTAGAAAGTTGAATGAAAAAGAAGGTAGTAAAAAAAAAAAAAAAATATATATATATATATATAAAAAATAAAAAAGGAAGAAGTGTTGATTTGCTACTGGCTAACGTGTTTGGAAAAGAAATTTGAGGGTTGAAGGGAACATGAACAAGTGGGGGCCAATCGATTTCCTTTTGGGGGGGGGGGGGGGGGGGGGTGGGGGTGGTGGTTTGGCTCATTAAAGTAAAATAGAACAGAATGCGAAAACGTGGCAAAAGCTCCGAGTAGCTTAGAAACTACGAGAGTTTTATGGCATGTGAAAGGCGTGGTAGTTTAAAACTATATATATATCATTTACCAAAAGCTCCGAGTAGCTTAGAAACTACGAGAGTTTTATGGCATGTGAAAGGCGTGGTAGTTTAAAAATATATATATATATCATTTACCAAAAGCTCCGAGTAGCTTAGAAACTACGAGAGTTTTATGGCATGTGAAAGGCGTGGCAGTTTAAAAAAAAAAGAGTCATTTACCAAAAGCTCAAAGCACGGACATGTATATAATGAAGGTTAATGAGAGGCTAAGGGCTAAGTTGTCCTTGGCCACCTGTCAACACTAATTAATGTATTTATAAAAAAAAACTAATTAATGTAAGATTCCAGGACTCTTTCACTAAACGTCCCTTAAATTTTCAGGCAAAAATTCTAGGAGTTTAGGACAAAAAATAAAAACCCCACAAGTTTAGGTATAATTGTCCATGTGAAAAATTATGAGTAGTAAAAAAAAGTGATGAATTCATGTAAAAGTGACAAGCATCTAATAACAATCTATTATATAAGATAGTTGTGGTAATAATTATGATTTTTTATGTGATACATTTTTTTAATACAAGATATATAAAAATTCTACTCTAATCTAATTTAAGTGTATATGTGTGTGAAGTTTTTTCGAGATTTAAATCCCAACCTTTGTTTCTCACATCTCACAAGCACTTATGATGCAGCTTAGGCGTGTAGAAGCATAATCTGTAACACACAATTACTACAACTCTTCCACGAAACCTAAGTTCCACAAGAACATTAGGCTAGTAGGCAAAATAATAGAGAAAACATCTCTAACAAACTTTTATTAATCAACTCATAACAACAATAATCAACCCTTTTATAAAGAGTATTTATAGGAATAGAATTTCTCCTACTCCTTTTAGGAAAAGAAATAATAAACCTACTATTACTTGAGAAAGGAAAAACAATTTAACTAGGAAAAGAAAAACAATTAAAATCCTAATTCAACAAGGAAAAAGAAAACAACATAAAATATTAAAATATTTTATTCTTCCTTAACCAATCTGCATCATTCTCTCGGGGTTGGGGAAAACTCGTCCTCGAGTTTTGTGGCAGTCTTCCACGATCAATTGGAACCCTGAATAATCGTCTCCATCCTATTCTTCTGTGCAAGACAAGACGAATCAATACGCTACTTATCAATCTTTTCTCACTCATAATAAATCTTGATGTACGAATTTTTATTCTTGACCTCTTTTGCCATGGTAGGATATAAGAAGTAGGTACTAAAAAAGAATCCATGCACACATCCATAAACTTCATATTTCCTCCTCGACAAAGATTACTTAGAATCACTCGTTCACACCTCTTGTTGACCTCTATCAATTCTTGTTCAATAAAATCCTCCCAAAAGGGATTAATAACCTTTTGTTTTTGAATGTCAAAAGTCTCATCAACGATGTGAGTTATGGACTCATCTCGTATGTATATTACTTTATTTTTATCAAGCTCAATCTTTTCTCCTTGACTAAAATCTTCAGGATAGTCATCATAAATTGGTGGAGAATCCCAATCTACTTGACAAACTCTTTCAATACATTCATCATCCTCTTTGATATCGCAGCCCTTCTGCTCGATATCAAGATCCTCCTCCTCCTCCACAAAACATGGATTTGGATGGTAGTTTTGAGGTTGACTTCCAACGGCTAAGGCGATGAGCTGCTTTGAAAGCGCATCAAACTACTCCTCTATTCGTTGAAAGAACGCCTCTAATTCTGCGTTGCGTGCAACCTCATCGCATTCATACACGTCTTCTATGGCAACAGGTCTTCCCCCACGTCCTCTTTGTGCCATGGTAGGAACCTAACCTGGCTCTGATACCAACTGATGCAGCATAGGCGTGTAGAAGCAGAATTTGTAATACACAATTACTACAACTTTTCCACGAAACCTAAATTCCACAAGAACACTAGGCTAGTAGGCAAAATAATAGAGAAAACATCTCTAACAAACTTTTATTAATCAACTCATAACAACAATAATCAACCCTTCTATAAAGAGTATTTATAGGAATATAATTTCTCCTACTCCTTTTAGGAAAAGAAATAATAAACCTACTACTACTTGAGAAAGGAAAAACAATTTGACTAGGAAAAGAAAAACAATTAAAATCCTAATTCAACAAGGAAAAAGAAAACAACATAAAATATTAAAATATTTTATTCTTCCTTAACCAATCTGCATCATTTTGTAGAGTGACTATAACACCAAAGATACTTGATGATAGATTTTTTATGTGATATTAGAATTACTTACAAAGGAAAAAAAATGTTAGGAAATTTAGATCCCGATTGATATAATTAACAAGTTTTAAATCTAAGTTGTTAATTAGATTTATTATGAATAAAACTTGTTAAAACAAACAAACATCAATATCATGTCAATAATGAATGTAGCGGAAAAGTAAATAAGACAAGATATGATGATCTAGGAAAACCAATAAAACAAACTAGTTTTACAGTAAAAAACCTAGGGGGAAACCTTCCCGAAAAACAATCCACTATAGTAAAGAGAAGTTTCAGATCTAGTACAAAACTTTTATCCCTAGACTCTACAATCCCCGTAGATGAACTCACAGCAGAAACCTTCCACCGCTTCAGAACCTCTGAACTCTTCAATATATGAACGCCACTCTTTGATGCACGAATCCCAGTACGTGATTAACCAATTGCGCGAATCCCAATACGTGACTTAATCACCAACTAGAGAAAGTTATTGGCTGTAAAGTTTTTCAGTTCATCCCAACGATGAAGATCAAGAAGATGCTTGGTCACAAAACCCTACGGTGCACAAGCACAACAACTTCTTCAAGAACGATGAACTAGAACAAATTTTGTCTCCGGTCACAATTTGCTTGAACAAATTTTGCTCAACACTTGTGCAACTTGTGAACACTTTGACGACCCTTAAAATAATCATTTTATATGTCTAGGGTTGTGAGAAAATAAAACTCAAACACATAAAACTGGATTGGAGTCAAAACAGAACTGAAATTCTGTTTTTCATAAAGCTCGACAAATACCTATCTGTCGAGATGTTGTCGAGTAGCTGTTGAGCAACGGGGGTGGAACAGCTTCTTAAGCTCAATGGATAGTTAGCTGTCGAGTTTTAATGACAAACACTTCTTCAGCTTGTTTCTTGGATAGACTTGCATATCTTCAACATTTGATCTTGAAACACAGTTTCTTGAAGTATTAAATACATCCTAGATCTACTCAAATACAAGTAAAATGCGTTTTGTCAAATGATTAGCCAATTACATAAAATAGTGGCAAATGTTCTTAACAAGTAAATAACATATGTCCTAATAATCTCCCCTTTTGGTAATCTGTGACAAAACCACAACAAACAAATGAGATATGAGAGAAGTTATAAATCACTTAACTCATATTCACTTGTTACACAAATACAAATGTACACAAACACACACTATTTTTGTATTTTTCTGATTTTTCTCTTTTTATTTTGAAAAACAAACAAAATAAAGACTAAACAACCAAACAAAAACAGACAAACAACATGAATGCATGAAAGAAAGATGCAAATGCATGAAGGCATGATAGAAAGATGCAGATGCATGAAAGCATGATTCCAAAAGCAGATAAGAAATTAAGCAAAAAGAGTCCTACTTTAGATAGAAAGAATTAAAGTAGAGGACAAACAGAAAAGACAATTAAGTCTTGGGCTCCTTTCTTACCCACACAGTATGAGTCTTTGGCCATGAAGATGAAAATGCACGTGTCCTAGTATGTCTACTAAAGGACATCTCATCTTTTTCATTTTTTTACCTCATTAAGCTCTCTTTTCTACAAAGATGAGATGTCTTTTCAGATTTTATAAATTTAGTGCATAGCTTATCATAGACTTCCTAAAGGGTCATCTTCTTGGGTACTTCATCATCAGAAGAATCCTCACTGTTACTAGCACTCTCCATAATCATCTTATCGGTTGAGGTAGCAAAAGCCATAAAGTGACCACATTCATCCATATACTCATCAGAAGAGTCATTCTCAGTATCACTCCAGGTAGCAACCAACCCTTTATCTTTTGAATTCTTGATCTTTTCCTTCATAAGGTAATTTGGACACTCTTATCTTTATATGACCAAAACCAGGGTAATTAATTTCCTCATGTTCCACGCCAAACATGATTGATTACTTCATTTTTTTTTTTTAAAAAAATTTCTTTTTGAGGGAAAAGATAGTGAGATTGATTACTTTAATTAATTATGACAAGGTTTGAGAATTTATTTTTTTTGGGCATCAATTTGAGAATTGTGATACAACACCATTTGGCTATTGGATATGTTGATGGGTTTTGGGTCTTGTAGCGCCGACCCTGTGCATATTACAAGTCTTGCAAGATCTACTACTTTTCAATTTTTCATAAATATATATGGGATGCTAATAGCATCTGTGTATTAAAATGAACAGTATCAAAAAAAGATTCTACATTTCTACTCAGCTTTTCTAGTTGATTATTGGCTGTTGAGAGAAAGAATGGCATCTATATTTGGGCCCTTTAGTCTGGCTCAGCCCAATGAAACATTAATGTCATAGGACATGGTTTTATTTTAATGGGCCCGAGCCTTGCAAAGTTTAGGCATAGGCCCAAATAGTGGGATTTTAATTTAACTTTTTTTTTTTTTGGGAATAAAGGAATTTATTGAGAAGAATACACTCTAAAGACTTAATTACACTATGAACGTGAGTTCTAATATACTTCAATTATAAAGTTTCTTATGGTCAAATTAATAAAGTACCTTATATCAAAACTTACCTACACAAAAGAAATTTATAGGTTCCTTGGCAATGATGATAAAAAAAAATTCACAATAAAAAGTACACCATGATTTTATATCTTACCATATCTAAATAAATAAAAAAGGGGACTAAAATCCAAATAACACCGGTTTATTTCAGGTCAATTGTAATTTTCATTTATAAACTTTCATATTAAATATGTTCACCCCTAAGTTTCGCAATTATTGCCAAAGTTGACCCTTTTGGCTATAAATTACTGTTATCTATCAAAAAACCTATCTTATTAAAAAAAAACTATAAACATTTTTCTAAATAAAATATAATTTTTTAATAAAAAAAAAGTAAAATCATCCACGGATGACTCAGAAGCCACTATAAACCATCAAATGTTGTGTTTTTGGTTTTCAATATATGTTTAGAAAAAACATATTGCACAATATGTTGTTGTTAAACATATGTTGAATGAATTTTAAAATGATAGAATGATATTTGATGTTTTGCTAAACATATATTGTACAAACATGAGATTTAATTTTTTCAATGATAGAATGAATTTTAAGATGATGGAAGTTGGTTCCATTTGATGTATTTTTTTAATATTATCAGAGATGTATTGATATTCATTTGTAACAAAAAAAAGAAATTTATGTATAAGATTTTTATAAATTCAAATCTTTTGTAACAAATTGAATAAAAATACATCTTCGATAAAAAAAAAAATACACCAACTAGAATCAGCCTACATCATGTGAAAATATACTCTATCATTGAAAATAACAAATGTCTTGTATTTGGTTTCCAACATATGTTTTGCAACATATTTTTCTTAGACCTGCTAGTCCACCATTTTAAGGTGTCATGGACTTATTTGATCATTATCATTCTACTTCTTCTTCTCCTCTCTCTCTCTCTCTCTCTCTCTCTCATGTTTAGGATGAACTTGCTTTAGAGTTTTTTTTAGTTGTTCTCTAGTTTCTATTTTGGCCCACATAATTTGGGAGTATAGAATCAAAGAGAGAGACAAATCAATTATAAAATGTATTTAAACCACAATTGTTAGGGACAAACTCGTTGTAGAGTTTGTATATTAATATTTGCACTATCTTCACCCTTTAATTTCTATTTGATCTCGCATAATTGGGGAGGTATTGATGAGAATGCAAATTGTCATATTTTTCTCCCTTAATGTTTAGTCTTTTATACTTATTTGGTGCCTAAATGTACTCATTATTCTTATATTTTGATTTAGGATGCAAATGGAGGCTTTAAGTGCAAAACGTTGCTAATTGGGCGATTTTGGACAGTTTCGACATCGCTTTGTAATCTGGGCATAACTCTCTCATCAGAGCTCCAATTGAGATGATTCAAGAATGCTAAGAGAAAGTTCTATAACTTTCATGTTTTGAGTTTTGAGGAATACTGGCTGCATCAAGGTCGAAAGCGGGCTTGAATTTGCTACACTTGCACTGCTGATGTTCTAGAATGTTCCTTTGTCTAAAATACTAATACCTGATGCAGTTTATTTTCAGAAGCTTCCAGATTTTTAATATTTTCCTTAATTAGTTCGATTTGGATATTATTATTTAGAATATTTTTAGGAGATTTTGTAGGTTTGGGAAAGGGGGAATTAAAATGTAAAAGAGGGGAGGAGAAATCAGATTGGACACACACGCCTCTCTCTCCCCTCTACTCTAATTTCTCCTTTGAGTTTTTATCATGGCCCTACTTGGCTAAACTTTTATACTTGGTTGAAGGAAACTGAAGTCTCGAAATCAATAAAACTGTGAGATTTAATTTGTTTTCATTTTTCAATTTATGTTTTGAATATCGGATGTTCTTTTGTGCCTATTTTCATGATTGTCTCATTTAATTACTAGGAGGCCTACTAGTTTATTATTCATTGCAATCTACTTCTAGGTTAGATATCAAATCCGTAATTGTTTGACCTTTCTAATTTGTGAAGCAATCAAGATTTAATGATTTGTTGCGTCAGAAATTATTAGATCTTAGAAAGAACATTCGACTAAATTAAATGCAACCGCTTGTGCTTGTGTTGTTTAGCTTTGGTGATCTCTCTAATTCTTAAGGCTGCTGCTAGATTAAACCTTTAGTGCTTGTCTTGAGTTGTTTAGGAGTTTGGGTTAATTAGAGCGCTTGTTTTCTAATTAACTGTGACTAAGGAGAAATAGGAAAATAGTTCCAACAGTGAATATTCAAAGTGTGAATTGATATATGCTTGCATCAATGATCAGTTATAATATTCTAATGGTGGATGCTGACTTAGACCAAGGTTTGTTCTTTTGATTGATTTCGATATTTTAATTTGAATTGTTTCTTAGTTGTTTTTCTTAAAATTGTTTCTGTTATACTCAAACGCCCCCCCCCCCTTTTCTTGTTCACGTAGCATAAAACTAGACTAGACACTCTTCGTGGGAATGATCCTTACTCACACCACTACATGTATTTTTAAGAGTATAGGTTTCATTTTTGGTTGCTTGCGATAGCACACCAATTATACAGTTGATGGGAGAGACAAAACAATGATAAAATATATTCTAAGACATTGGAAGCTGATTCCATTTAATGTTTTTTCTTATTATTTTTTTTTTATCGAAGATGTATTGTGGTTCAATTATTAAAAAAGATAAAGAAATTTATGTCTAAGTTTGTTACAAATTGAAAAAAACTTTTTATACATAAATTTATTTCTTTTGTTAAAAATTGAATAACAATACATCTCCAATTAAAAAAAAAAAAAAAAAAAAACCCAACAAGAATTAGCTTCCATCCTCTCAAAATATACTCTATCATTAAAAACATCAAATGTCACATTTTTTGGTATCCAACATATGTTTAGCAACATATTTCTCTCAAACCTACTATAGTCCACCACTTTAAGGTGCCAAGGACTTATATTTTTGAAATTAATATTATGGCTTATTTCTATGAAAAAGAATAAAGAAAAAGTGAGCTAGCATTTGAACACACTCTACTTTCAAAACATACATGTTTGGGACTAGATTGCTTTTAGTTTCTTTTTTAGTCTTTATCTAATTTCTATTTTGGTCTGCGTAATTTGGGGTATACTGTCGAAAGGAGAGACAAATCAATGATAGAATGTATTCTAAGATGTTGGAAGATGATTCCATTTGATGTATTTATTTATTTATGGGAGCGTAATGTTATTCAATCTATAACAAAATGAATAAATTAATTTATAAGAATAACAATATATCTCTAATAAAAAAAATCAAATGGAATAATTTTCCAT
Organism: Quercus robur; assembly: GCF_932294415.1. NCBI lineage: Eukaryota > Viridiplantae > Streptophyta > Magnoliopsida > Fagales > Fagaceae > Quercus > Quercus robur. Next base: position 51,833,712 of record NC_065539.1, read on the forward strand.
CATTTTAAAATTCATTCTATCATTAAAATCGTCAAATGCTGCATTTTTGGTTTCCAACATATGTTTAGCGACATATTGCAATATGTTGCTCAACATATGTTGGAAACCAAAAACGCAGCATTCGATGTTTTCAATGATAGAATGAATTTTAAGATGACGGAAGTTGATTCCATTTGATGTGTGTGTGTGTGTGTGTGGGGATGTATTGTTATTTAATTTGTAACTATTGAAATATGAGGGAAAAAAAGAGAGAAGAAGAATGGGAATGTTCAGATAAGTCCTTACCACCATAAAGTGTTGGACTAGCAAGTTTGATAAAAAAAGGAATATAATACTCTTTCGTAATAAGTTGCGAAATAGATGTTTAAAACCAGTGAAAAAGGAATATAATACTTTTTTTGAGAAGGAAGTTCTTTTTGAATTAGGTAATGAATATAAAATTAATTTATAAACATATGTTTATTTTATAAATGATAAACATTTTGTTTTATAATAGGGAAACATTAATGGATGCCTTAAGAGTATCGTTTTAGGAAATATTTTTAGAACTTTTTATTTGAAAAGGAAAAATAGACAATTAATTTTCTGATAGCTTAATATATTTCCCATGAAATTTTTTTTTTTTTTTTTTTAGAAAGAAATTTTCCATGAAAGTAGTATCAAAACTTTCATTAAATAGTTTATTAACAAATGCTCTGAGAATTTGACCTTTTATAATATGTTTATACATATCTATTATCTTTATAGACTTGGAGTTTTAATAAATTGTGATCCATTTTCATGTAAAGCTAACAAACTAGTTACAAAAAACTAGTAAGGATTGAAATGGCGGCTTGGTCCATAGTAGTTAGTTGTTTAGAGCATTTTCTTAAAGAAAAAATTTAGTTATAAAATTGGTTGTAGTCTAAGGCTATGACCTTACTCAATATCTTTTTATTGAAGGTGAATTTTGATAAATCCACCATTGGAATACATTTTCTTCTTATATGCTTCATGCTTGCAATATTTCTTGAAATTAAAGATCAATACTTATATCATCAATAAATTGTTTAATTTGCAAGTTTTTGTAGTTTAAAGTTATGCATAATCTTCTTAAAAAAAAGTTATACATAAAATATAAGCTTATTGATTATATAGTAAATAATATCTGATTGACACAAAATTTGATATGTATATTAAGAGTGTAAAGAACATATAATTCAACGGTTAGATTTTTAAAATATGTAGTAATGTTTATTTTATTGAATAGGGTAGCTTAACTTTGTCATTTTCTTAATACCTATATCTGTTTTTAAGTTTTTTGATCATGTGACACATTACATAGATTTCATCCTCTCTCTCTCTCTCTCTCTCTCTCTCTTTAATATTTTAATATTTTATTTTCATTTAATTGTGGGAAAAGTTAAGGGATGATTCCTTAAGGACATTTCCTAAAAAACTTAAACTTTTGGAACAATCCGTAATTTAACATGGTACCAAAGCATGAGATCCTGAGTTCAATCCCTGATTTTACTCTATCTCCCATTTAAAATGTTAAATTCCCACTTATTAGTCTCCCACTTATAAAGGGAAAGTTTAGGGTCACAAGTGAGGGAGAGTGTTAGACTTATGGTGAAGTGATTAAATTCACGATTTTCTAAAAAGTTTAAGTTTTTGGGACAATCAGTAATTTAACAGACTTCATGTTATTACTCTCCTTTCTAAAGATGAATTTTCTAGGAATTTATGGTACTGAACGCCGGTTTAAATTGTTGCTAGCTGAGCTTTGTTGTTTGTAAATGGTAAGCAACCCTTCTCTTTCTTTCTCTCATACTCGGCAAAAAAAAAAAAAAAAAAAAAAATGAACTCCTCCGGTCCTTCTCCATCTGAAGATTCTAAAAGACAACAAAAATCACCGTCATGTTTCTATTAAAAAAAAAAAAAAATCATCATGATGATGCTACTACCAACTCCAACAAACAAAGCTTGGTAGTCCGAAACTTTCCTAACTTACCAAAAATCAACAACGACGTGGAAAGAAGAAGCTCACTAAGCTACGAATCTTGCTCAAATTTCTTTCCAGAATCGAATTCAACCACTAGCTATTTCCCTCATCTGTCAGTGTGAGGAAGGAAAAGTTTGAATGAGTTGGGTGTTAGGAGTGTTTGCATTCTTTTGTATTTTTGTACATGTATATAAAATGATTGGAATGGCCACATCGGTCAGCAAAGAATTTTTTTTTAAAAATCCTTTAAGGAATCAAGGGTATTTATCTTGTTAAATATTGAAAGGAAGTCAATAGATTATAATTAGTTTCCTGTGAGATAAATCACATACAAAGTTGAGGATGGAGGGTGACCCTTAGAATTAAATCACATTAAAATTATATTTCTAAACTATTAGTCAAGTTACAATTAAGACTCATTGTTATCCAACTATATGTGTGTGTTTGGATTGCATGCTAGAAGCGTGCAATCCAGCGTTTGCGTTTTTGGCTGGGTCTCACGGTACTGTTCATGACTCAGTCAAAAAAGCAAAAATACGTATACTAATGCATTTTTAGGTCCCACGGCACTATTCATACCTTTAAAAATTGCATACCAATGCATTTTTAGGTCCCACGATACTATTCATATCTTTAAAAATTATTTTGCTACAGTATTTTTAGTAATAAATTTTTAGTTTTCAGGAAATAAACAGCATTTAAACACACCTTATAGCCCAATTAAACTTAGCAACACTCAATGTGGGACATTTGATACCCGTATAAAACATTTATTTAATCCAATCCACACAATCTTGCGTGTCACGAAAACAATAAACCGTAGTTTGCTTTTAAATGTTGCTTCACACAGACCGAGTGCTTATTTTTATGTTCGTGGTCACACAAAGACAACTTATGCCAATGTATTTAATTAGTTTTCAAAATCATTCAACCACGTGAATTTGTTTTCTTGCTAGTTAGAACAAAGATGGATGCAGTGGTTAGTGATTCACTCTTATTATTAGTTGCATGTATTTTTCCTTTGCTTTATTTAAAATGATCCTCCATCCTGGTTATTTATTTATTTATTTTCATAATCTGTGCAAACTAGACTAACTAGTTAAATAAAACTTTTAAACCAGTGAAGGTTAACCAAGGTAATTTCCTCATGTTCCACGCCAAACATGATTGATTACTTCAATTTTTTTTTCTTTTTTCTTTTTGAGAGAAAAGATAGTGAGATTGAATACTTTAATTAATTATGATAAGGTTTGAGAATTGTGATACGACACCATTTGACTACTGGATATGTTGATGGGTTTTGGGCCTTGTAGCGCCGACACTGTGCATATTTCAAGTCTTGCAAGGTCTACTACTTTTCATAAATATTTATGGGATGCTGGAAGCATCTGTTTATTAAAATTAACAGTATGAATAAAAGATTCTACATTTCTACTCAGCTTTTCTAGTCGATTATTGGCTTGTTGAGAGAAAGAATGGCATCTATATTGGGCCCCTTTTGGTATTTTTTTTTTGTTGAGAAAGGGCCCCTTTTGGTATGGTTCAGCCCAATGAAACACTAATTTCATAGGACATGGTTTTATTTTAATGGGCCTGAGCCTTACAACGTTTAGGCATAGGCCCAAATAATGGGATTTTATTTTTTTACTTTTTTGGAATAAAGGAATTTATTGAGAGGAAAAGCAAATCCCACTGGGACCAACTCCATTCTATACAGTCTAAAGACCCTTTTCTTTTTTTTTTTTTTGGTTGAGAAGATTACATCGTAAAGACTTAATTATACCATTTGAGACTCCACTTATAAAGTTTCTTATGGGCAAATAATTAAATTACCTTATATCAAAATTTACCTACACAAAAAGGACTTTATAGGTTCCTTGGCAGCGATGATAAAGAACAATTCACAATAAAAAGTACACTATAATTTTATGGGCAAGACTTAGGTACAATACTTAGGTGTTGTTTCTTAGGTTTCCCTCTTAAGATTTTGTCATGTGGATTTTTTCTCATAAGATAAAAGTGTATTTTTTAATTAAGTAGCCACATGGCTGAATCTTAAGAGGGGAACCTAAGGAACAGTACTTAAGGTATTGTATCGAAGTTTTGTCCTAATTTTAAATATAAAAAAAGGGACAAAAATCCAAATAACACCAATTCAGTTTGGGTCAATTGTCATTTTCATTTATAAACTTTCATAATAATTATTTTCACCTGTAAGGTTCACAATTATTGTCAAGTTGACCCTTTGGTCTATAAACTACAGTTATTTATTTTTTTTAAAAAAACCCTCTTATTACAAAAGAAAATTTTAACATTTTACTAATTAAAATATAATTTAAAAAAAAAAGTAAAATCATCCACAGCTGACTCACAAGCCACTAAAAAACAATCAAATGTCGCATTTTAGGTTTCCAACATATTGCACAATATGTTGTTGCTAAACATACATTGAATGAATTTTAAGATGACGGAATGACATTTGATGCTTTTCTTAACATATATTGCACAAACATGACATTTGATGTTTTCAATGATAGAATGAATTTTAAGATGATAGAAGCTGGATCCATTTGATGTATTTTTTTATATCAGAATTGTATTGATATTCATTTGTGACAAAAGTAAGAAATTTATGTATAAGATTTTTACAAATTAAATGAAACTTCTTTTGTAATAAATTGAATAACAATACATCTTTGATAAAAAAAAAAAAAAAAAATACAACAACTGGAATTAGCCTCCATCATCTTAAAATATATTTTATCTTTGAAAACAACAAATGTCTTCTTCTTCTTCTTCTTCTTCTTCTTTCTCTCTCTCTCTCTCTCATGTTTTGGATGAACTTGCTTTAAAGCTTCTTTTTTAGTATTTCTCTAATTTCTATTTTGGTCCACATAATTTGGGGGTATATAGTCAAAAAGAGAGACAAATCAATGAACCATCTGAAGTGTATGTGTAATGAAAAACTGAAGGGGAAGGGAGTTTTTTTTTTTTTTTTTTTTTTTTGTAATAGCGGCAGTCGTAATGCAGATTTGGAAAATTTTCATAAGGGAGTGATTAGTCTATTGCAACAAAATTATTACAAGTTATTGCAACAAATAACATATTGATGCAATAAATTAATACTTTTATTCCTTATTACAACAAAAAAATGTTCACAAGGTAAATTAGTTCATATTGGCACTAAAGTTCCTTTTTGTTGCAATATAGGTTTTTTCTTGTAGTGATAAGTTATTATAAATATTTTTAAGTTTATGATTAATGTAGCATTAAATTCATATAAAATTCTCCTATTTATCTCTTTCTTTCTTAAATTAAAAAATATATATTAGACATTTTTTTTTTAAGGTGATTAGGACATGGGTTTAAGAGTTATTTTTGAATTGGGTAATGAATAAAAATTAAATTTATAAACATATGTCTACTTTATAAATGATTAAAATCTTGTTTTATAATATGTTTCTTCTTCACAAATTAGGAGTTTTAATCAGTTAGGCAAAACTATATTTAGTTGGCTTAGTTCATAATATCTATTTATTTGTTAAGAGTACTTTCTTCATACATATATTTTTTATGATTTTTTTTTAAAATTTTTTTATTTAATATCATGCTTACATGGGATTCATCGTCCCTTTTTTAATTTTTATCTTCATTTAATTATTTAACTCATCATATATATATCTGGTCCTAAAATCTATATATATATATATATAATAATATCTAAAATCTGAAATGTAACATTTATTGTTATTATACTCCTATTAGGCCACATCATTCTAACGTTTCAGTCAACTTCGATCTGTTCGGTCTATATATATATATTTTTTTTTTGAGAATCTGTTTGGTCTATTTTAGTCCATTCAATCCACTTTAGTCCATTCAATCCACTTTTGTCCATTCGATATACTTTAGTGATGCTTTAGGATAAGAGGTTTTTATAGAAAAAATAGCAACTTCATTAATAAGTATGGCACATTCTTAGCGTAATAATGGTAGATTTTTTTATATTTATTTATATAATTACATTTTTCTTATATTATTAAAGTTTTGTATTTTTTTTTCTCTAATATAAGTGATGAACTGGAATTCATCCCGGTTGGGTCCATATGGGCAAGCCATATTCACTCATGAGCTTGAGCAAAGTAGGTGAAACATGCTTGAAGAAAAATATGTTGAATCTTGATCACTTTAGTTGTTCTTTTTTGAAAATTTAAACACTTTTATGTTTAAGATGAATTATGAAGTCAAAAGATTGAATTGAATTTTAGGCAAAGTCAGAGAATGCAATTTATAATTTAGCCTAAAAAGAATTTACATGTTGACTCAAGTAAATAAAATCAAGCTCCTATTTGTTAACCAATCTCTTATTTACACAGTTATCTACGACTTTTTATTTACATAGTTACACCGTTAAACAATCTTAAGTCATTGCTCAATATGTTGCTAAACATATACCGTAAACAAAAAAGCAACATTTGATGTTTTCATTGATAGAATGTATTTTAATTAAGATGATGGAAGCTACTTCCATTTTATGAATCTTTATTTTTTATTTTTATTGGAATTGTATTTCTATTCAATCTATAAACTATTTAAATATAAGGGGAAAAATAAAGAGAGAATAAGGGAACGATTGGATAATTCCTTACCACCTGAAAGAGGTGGACTAGCATGTTTGAGAAAAAGGAAGGCGAAAATACACTTTTGGCCTAAAAACACGTCATTTGTTGTTTTTTTAAAGATAAGGACTCATATATCTGCCTTACGACATCTATAACTAAAGATGTAGTGTCCAATCCAAGGGAAGTTCCCAAAGCGGTTTATATGAATTTAACGGAACATCACACCTTAAAAGTTGTACTCTTATATCTTTATAGACGAGGTTGATCTTCATGTGTTTTGTTTGGTTTTGGTAGGCTAGGAATATTGGCACTATTGTTAAAATTACTGTTGATGCGGTTGTAATTTTGTCTGCTATTGGTTGCTGAAAATGGGAGTTAATCTCTAATGTTAGGGTTGTTGACCATGAAAAGAAGAGATATTTGAACTAAAAAAAAAAAATTATTAGTTGATTTTTATGGTGATTAAGATATGGGTTTTAAGAGTTTTTTTTTTTTTTAGAAGGAAGTTTTTTTGAATTTGGTAATGAATATAAAATAAATTTATAAACATATGTTTATTTTATAAATGATAACCATCTTGTTTTATAATAGGGAAACGTTAATGGATGCCTTAAGGGAATTGTTTTAGGAAATATTTTTAGGACTTTTTATTTGAAAAGGAAAAATAAACAATTAAGTTTTTGATAGTTTTATATATTTCTCATGAAAGTAGTATCAAAACTATCATTAAATAGTTATCAACAAATGCCAAACTGGACCTTTTATAATATGTTTATACATATCTCTCTTCTTTACAGACTTGGAATACATTGTGCTCTATTTTCATGTAAAGCTAACAAATTTTTATTTTTAGAGAAACTATAAAGCTAACAAACTAGTTACAAAAAAACTGCTAAAGATTGAGATGGTGGCTTGGTCCAAAATATTTAGTTGTTTAGAGCACTTTCTTAATACTTTTTATTTGTTTTTAATTTTTTTTTATCATGTGACACGATACATAGATTTCATCATCTCTTTTTATTTTTATTTTTATATTTTATTTTTATTTAATTATGGAAAAAGTTAACGGATGATTCCCTAAGGACATTAGTTTAGAAAATATTTTTGGAAACTTTTTATCAAAAAAGATAAAAGTGATTAATTTTTCTGATAATTTTTTATATTTCCCATAAAAGTTATATCAAAACATTCCTTAAGTAGTCCATTAACTTCTTAGGGCACCCAAACCCTTTAATTATTTAACTACCGACAGCTTTGTTTGAAATTATTTCTTGCAGTGTAGGCACAATCATCCTCTATTTATAGCAAACAACATTGAAATCAATTTTGAACCATTCTGTGTAAGCCAAAGAATTGCAAAAGAATGAAAAATTGAGCTTGACCGTATGATTCCAAATCCAAACAATAAAATGGAAAGATTGATAGATTATACAATCATCCTTTGATACGTGTTAGATTTCCAATGCTATTATTAAGTCAAATATTTTCATTTGCCAGCTCGGTTCCTCTAGACATTCAGTTTGTGCTTGAAGGCAATTTAATCATTAGTTGAATAAAACTATTTGATCGGATTCTCTAGAAAAAGAAGAAGAAGAAAGATTATACATTATTTATTTCTTTTTGGATTAATTAATGTGAATGTGATTTGAAATTATCAAATTGTACTGCGAATATCTTTGACGGTGGTGGTTGTTGAACTGGAATTCAACTTGGTCTGGTCCATATGGGACAAACCATATTTACTCATGAGCTTGGCCAAAGTTGGTGAAACATGCTAGTAGAAAAATATGTTGAATGTTGATCACTTCAGTTGTTTTTTTAATTTTTTTTTTAAAATTAAACACTTTATATATGCTTAATATGAATTATGAAGTTAAGAGATTGAATTAAATTTTAGAAAAATCAAAGTGCCGTAATTTGTAATTCAGCCTAAAAATTTTTTACGGTTGATTCAACTCTCGAGTAAAATAAAAGTAAGCTCCCATTTGTCAACCAATCTCTTATTACGTGATTACTACGACTTTGTATTCAACTTTGAGGCAATAGTAGTTAGTATCCCTTTCTAATAGGTGGTTTCTGGCTATCTATATATATTAAGAGGATTTAGAAAATTAATTATTTTATTTTTACTTACAAAAATACCTCTAATTTAATTAACTTATCCTTATTCTCAAAAAATAAAAAATAGGGTTAAAACCATAAATCGAAAAAAATTAATAACAAAAAAGTGAAAAATAAAAACTCTCCACAGTCCCCACTTTTTCCTAAAAAAACCATCCCACCTTTTTTTTTTAAAAAAAAAAAACCACCCAAATTCTGTTAAAAAAAAAAAAAAAAAAACCTACCCCACCGTCTTAAAAAAAAAAACCCACCCACGGTTTCCTAAAAAAAAAAAAAAAAAAAAACTGTCCCATATCACATCCAAAAAAAAAAAAAAAAAAAAAAACTAAACATATTTTAATGTTATTTTGGTGTTTATTTTTTAAAACTAGCCTTATCAAAACTTTTAGTCATAAGTGAAACTTTTGTGGAAAAATAAGTGCAAAACTCAAGTAATAAGTGAAAAGTTATAACACTGATCCAAAAAAAAAAAAAAAAAAAGCCTAATTGCACGCGCGAAGATAGTTGTTCTGTCATTGCTCTATTGCAAATAGAACTTTTAATTATAGAACTTTGGTAGTAGAGTTTTTGTGGAATATAGCTTTAATTTAAAAGTACTTTAGTGTTTTGATTTTAGCGAATTAGAATGAATAATTTATTAAAATTTTGAATTTATAAAGTATGAAAGACCCTATAAGCCTAACTTCCGTTTGTCCATTACTTGAAAAAAGAAAAAAATGGTTTGCCCATTGCGGTTTTGAACTTTTAGTCATTATTTTCTTAGTCGACTGTATGTTGGCATGTCCTAATTATGTGGCCAAGGGTCAAGTTGCTTTCATGGGACTACTCTAATTATGTGGCCAGGGGTCAAGATGAATTTTCTAGGAATTTCTGGTACCGACTACCAAGCACCGGTTTTGGTTATAAGATAGCAGTTTTGACAAAGTCCCAAACCAGCTGCTCTAGCTGAGCTTTGATGATTGTAAGCAAACCACTCGGTTAAATACTTCAAATACGTAGGAATCATTTGGAAAGGCATATAATCCATCCACCATGAAAAAATGAAAATATTGTTTATTCAAGGAACCAACGGGTTGGAGGGAACTCTGTGTTCTCGATAGATTATACTAATTCTGCTATTATACATGGTATTAGATTAGTTTCCTACGAGGTAATTTACCGACAAAGTAGAGGATGGAAGATATCCTGTCCCGAAAGGGTTAGTCACATCTGAACCATATTTCAAAAGTATTAGTCAAGTTTGCTCATCACTATTATCTATATGGCCCAATTCAACCTTAGTAACACTCAATGCAAGACTCTATATTACCCCTTATTACATTTTTATCCAATCCAATCCACATGATCCTGGTATCACAAAAATCCCATCCACATGATCCCGGTATCACAAAAACTGTCAACCGCCCTTCGCTTTTAATGTTGATTCCACATATAGTGTGCTTATTTTATGTTTTTGGTGGTCATACAAAAATGAGCTTATGCCATTGTGATTAGTTTTCAATCATTCAATCAAGTGAATTTGTTTTCTTGATAGTTAGAACAAAGTTGGGAGCAGTGGCTAATGATTCCGTCTTATTATTAGTTGCATGTAGTTTGTTCTCTTTTTTCTGTAAATGATACTCCATCCTGGTTATTCTTTTTCATAATCTGTGCAAACTAGTCAAATAAAAGTTTCAAACTAGTGAAGGTTAACAAAGGTTGTTTTTTGCCAGAGTAAGTCATTTAAGCATTCATTTATAACAAAGCACTGGTTTATCAAAGCGAGTTCCTATAGTCTTATAAAGTAGTTGGCTCTTGAGTTTCAGCTTTAACATACAAGTTACTCCCTTATGAAGAGAGAAACACAAAGACCATCCATGACCATTATATCATACCTTTCAAGTAAGTACGCATACAAAAAAAAGAAAAAAGAAAAAAAGGAAAATTGGAAATATAGATAATACACCCAAGATTGTGTTCCAGTACTTGCAGTCTTATATTTCTGTGTTCTTTGCTAGGGGCTCCCTTCTATTCCATTTCTCATCCATGATTGTTCTTATAGGCACTACCATGACCATATATAAACCTTGCTGTTCCCTCTGTGTACACATGAGTCTCGTTATCCAGCCTGCCAAATAAATATTCTCAAATTAGTTTCTGCTTAAATAATCAGAAAATAAAATTACATATAAGTGCATTCAAAGGTGAACACAATCAGGCTTACGAATTTCGAACTGCTTTGCTCAAGGTAGATGCCGATGAAAATGTTTTCCCATCAAGATATCTGTTCTCTCCCTTGATCTTGTGTTTCATCCTAAGGTCTAACTCATCAGCATTCAGCACAAAGGGAGAATCAGAAGCCTGCCAATTTCAACAACTCTTAGTCCACCAAATTAATTTCAATTTTAGCAATATATATTATGAGAATATGAGGCACCTAGTTGTATTATAATGTTGTATAATACAATATGTTATAAAGAATTTTATCTGCTGGCTTGTGTAAGATTCTGAAAATTTCTAAAAAGCAGACGAAAGAAGGCATTGGTTTGTCATACCATAACCCATCCCCAAGTATCAGCAAAAGAAGGAATATGAGCTGAGTACGGCACAACATCTGCACGCGAAAAGAAGTCAGTGAGCCATGTGATAATTTCTGTTCTTGTTTAAAGGGGATGGCTATTAGAAAGCTTGAAAAAGCAACATATCATTGTTTTTCCAGGTTACTTACATTTGAAAACCTGTCTTAAAGTGTTGTAAATGCAAGAGAATACTTCTGTATGGCTGAATATTCCAGCTGGTCCTGCCTACATAGATTACAATACATAAACTGGTTAATTTTTTCAACAATGCAACAGATATTCACAATTTATTGAGGTGTCAGACAATGATTAGTGCAACATCATTTTCGCGACCACCGTTGCCTCACTTTTATTATACATTAATCACAACATGCTACCTCAATGGTTATAAATATGTGGTCATTAGACTTTCTGTAATTTTCTTTCCCTCCCTCCATACGCACTCACACATACACACCTGTGTGACAAATATGCCACCCTGATTCAGTCTAGGTTTGACAGTAAACTCATAGAAGGATTTGGTGTAGAGTTTATAACATGGGCCTCCCTCAATTGGGTCAGCCAGGTCGCCTATGATCACATCATAAGCCTCTTCTCTGCTTTCTAGCTCAACCCTGTAGAAATCCATGACAATTTATACTGGTTGTAATAACAGTAATAATGGTAATAACGATAAGGACATCTATGTGTTGTAATTAAGTAGAGAATGGGGACCTTGCATCATTGATGATGAGATCAAGTCTTGGATCACAGAAAGCTTCCCTGTTTACAATTAAGTAAGACTTGCAAAAATCAACCACTTCCTGCACCAGGGAAGAAGTAATTGCTGAGCCACCATTCCTTGTTGGGTATAAATTGTAATAAGAAATTTCCATTCAATCATATATTTTGTGGCTCTAAAGTATTACTTTTGTCACATACATGTAATAGAAGGTCAGATAAATGTTAGACATTTCCCTTTAATTAGATATTTTGCGGCTCTAAAGTATTGCTTTTGTCACATACATATAATTAAAGGTCAGATATATGTTAGAAATTGGTAACCATTGCTGCTTTCACTAATCTTATTCTTGTCTTTTGTGTGAAGAGACAAGACAAAATAAAGGATCTTTTGCAAGTGCAGCACAAAGAAGAAAAAAACCATTGCTTGTTCACATATCACAGTAAAAAGTGTAAAACAAATATGATGACAATAGTCATTTTCATTAGAAAGTACTTCAAGAAAAAGAAGAAAAAAAAATCCTAAAGAAAGAGAGAGAAGAAAAAACAAAAAGTACATACGACCTCGTGAAACCAAAAAGTCTTAGAAGGAAATATTGAGTTAAAACACATAATACACACAAATATATAAATTAAAAACTTTGGAAGTTTTACCTCATCAATGTCACACATAATAACCTTCTCTACAGTCTTATGTCTAAGAATTTCTCTTGCTGTGGAACCTTCACCTCCTCCCATAATAAAAATGGTCCTTGGACTATACAATCAAAAATATAAGTCAGATTAAAATGTAGCCTCAACATACTATCCAATACTACATAAAACAAGAGGAATAAAAAGTAAAAACAAATAATAAGAGGAAAAGGTACTTTGAATGATGAAGAAGTGCTGGATGAACCAGAGATTCATGGTAGATGAATTCATCAGTCTCAGCACTTTGAAGCTTTCCATCAATTACTAGAGCCTATAGATGTAAAAACAATGTTTAGCTCAATAAAAAATTACACTAAGAATTGCTACAAATGAAATTAATTTTTCATTGTCTTTTCAACTAAGAATTTTTTTTTTAGATATACCTTTCCAAAGGGCTTTGTGTCCAACAGCGCAATGTCCTGGTACTGAGTAGCTCCTGTATGCAATATACTACATAAAAGGAAAAAAAAAATTATGAATTATAAACATAATTAACAAAAGCCATTACAAGACTATTTCTTTTTTTAATTAATGTTGTCTAGCTTTTTCATGACCATGGTGTTGAATTGAAAAACTTGTCGCCTTTTTAACAATTGTCTTTTTGAAAGGATTATTATAACAGTTCCCACTTCCTTGTGTCAAAGAAATAATAATTACTTCAAAATCTAGAATATAACCCTAGCAGACAACTTGGGCATTGTCGATCTTGTTGTCCCTTACCCACATGAAAGGTTAAAAAAGGGAAAGGAAATCAAGCTTTGCCACAAAATCCGCCACCGAGTCCGATTTTTATTATCATTAAAATTCGGCGGCTTAGACCTTAAAGAAAATAAAAATAAAACTGAACTCTTTTGTTATTTTGGTAAGTAACAAAAAAATAAGAACTCTTAAAAGTAGGAAATGTGACAGTTAATAACAGGAAAAATATGGAGTGTAGATTCTTAAATTTTTGGAAGAAAATTCTCTATCTGACTCAATTTTCCAACTTTAGTTTTTAGTTTTTTTTTTTCTTTAAAGAAAAAAAGAAAAAGAAAGAATGTGTGATATCTTACTATTTGATGGAGTATGAAGTGAAATAGTTAGAGTGGAACAGCTAGAAGATTTTTATTCAGTAACTCTGTTTAGTCTTAAGATAAATAAATTGACCAGAATAAATTACACCACTGTGACTAGATAATAAAATAAGCTTTTATGGGATATATATATACCTATTGAGAGCAAAGGACCATCTCAAATTCTCTTCAATCTCTTCCTCATACCAACAGCTCTTCCTATAACCATTTAATGGAAGTTCTTTTCCATGAACTCCATTCCCATTTGAAATACCATTGGAGCAAGAAATATCACCCATTTTCCTATATCACTCAAAGAACCTTGACACAAAGTGAGAGAGAGAGAGAGAGAGAGAGAGAGAGAGAGAGAGTGAGAGAGAGAGAGTGAGAGCTAAGTGATGAGGAGAATAGAGGGCTTGGTACAGAATATAAATGGGAGGGCAGTAGGGAAAGAAATGAAAAGGACTATGATTTGTGCTATGGATGAGTAGAGATATTTATCGGAGTGGGTGTACTCGAGAGTGTAAAAGAAACACAATATCCTCATGGATTTTCGGGACAGAGTGCGTGGTTTCTAAGGTTGATTTCTTCGCGTGGTTGTATCCATATTGTCTTCAATCTCTTTTATCCAAAATATTCATTATATTGGACATACGTGATGATCTTTGCCATGTGCATGCGCAGCCATGAGTATGATAAAACGAACGAAGTGATTTTTACGTGTATGATGTGGCAAGGGCTAAAGATTGTGTAAAAAGTAAAAACTTAGCTAAAAGAAAAATAATTTGTAGCTAGGGACCAATGTACTATTGAATTAATTGAACCTTTGTGAATATTACAATGGGAGCATTTGACACGTGGCATGTTAATGTGATGGCATACATAGATAAAGCTAGCGTGGATGATGATGACCATTGTAGGTAAAAAAAGAAGAAGTAATGTTAGGGATATTACAAATTTTATTATTTATAATTGATGTTTTGACTTGATGATAAAGAATAATTATTATGGAGCAAATATCATAAATTAAAATTTTATCTTATCTATCTATATAAAAAAATCTAACTAAAAAATTTATTTATTATATGTTATTGATGTGGTACCAATCACATTTATTGTCATGTCAGTTTGCAAATTTTTTAGATTAAAATTAGTAGTACCTTTAAGTGGTTTGCAAGTTTTATATACTAAATTTACCATACCTTTAAGAATAGTGAAATCTTCTATCTCACTTTTATTGTTCTAATTTATGTTCAACCTATTGTAGTATATCATATGTTTGATTTTTTTTTTAAAAATATTTTGTAAGGAAAGAATAAAAAAGATATATGAAAAGTTATTATTGGGGGAATATAAAGTGAAACACTCAAAATGGGACAAATGATATTTATTCATACCTTTAACATTTTTTATAATTAGATTCTAGTTAGCTTAATTAGTAAAGTCTATAATGGTTGAATAAGAGATCTGGAGTTCAGTCTTTGCTTACACCAAAAACCGACTGATATCTTAGTTTGATAATAAAAAGTTATTAGTAAAAGCAGACGTTATATATATTGAAATTCTCTATAAAAAAAAAATTTCATAATAATTAAAAAAAAAAAAAAAGAATTCCTAATACCACTCTCATTGTTTTATTTTATATTCTACCAATTGCAATCCGTATCTTATAAAGTTCTAAAGTATCAAAAGTTTAAAATAGAAAAATATTTAGATACACCACATCATCCTGTAGTTGTAGAGCGCATAAAGTAGAGCATGGGATATGAATTTTTATTTAGTTAATTAGAGTGGTAGAAAAGGTTAAAGGATGATGATTGATAGGCTGACAATTACCGAAAATTTTGGTTATTATTCTTTTCTTCAGGAATGTGTGCAAATCTTGGTTGGAGAGAGAGAAGACGAAGAAGTGAAGAGCGTGCAGTGGAAATCATCATCATATTCTCTTTGTTGCCTCAAAAGATTGAGGAAGAGCGTGCTATGCCAGGCGCACTCATAATCACCATCACAAACCAAAGGCATCAATATCCTCTCTAAGTCTCTATCCCCACCATGCCCTGAAAAAAAATCCAGGAGAAAAAAAAACACCACTAAGACTGTAGAGTTCACCATTTTGATCATGCTTATTCCACGTGTCACGACATGTTCACATCTTGTAAATCCACTTTGTGGGTCTAGTGGGACCCCAAATGTCACGTTTCAAACAATATGATGTAATTTTGGCATCAGCATGATGTGCATATTTTGGACCATTGGTAGACAAGGAGGGTTCATTAGAGAATTCGAGTGGGTGTGTTTGTTCTTGAATCTTTTTCTTCATGCACGCCAACTATGAATACAAAGAAAAAAAAATCAATCCTTTGTAGGGTTTCAGGGGTTATCATGAATTGGAAAGTTATCATGTTACCGAAGGGTCTTAAAGCCAATCCTCTTTCATTTGCTTCACTGTTCTGTTCCCCCTTCTTCTTTTACTTCCCTCTGTTCCCCTCTTCATGACCTGTAGAAATCATTACAAATGGCAATGTTTTAGCCACCATCTGATATAACATAACATAAAATATGATTGGTATGTTCCACTACTTGATGCTTTTTTAAAGCTATTTGTATCTGTCTGTTTGGATTAACCTTCTTTTTTTTCTTTTTCTTTTTTTCCTTTCTCCTAGTTTATTTGTTTATGTATAATTTTTAATATATATATATATATATATATATTTGAAGTACATTGATAATTTTTTAGCTTTTAGCAAATAAATAATTAAACTTTTGAGTTTTGAATAAAAAGCTAATGCAAATCCAGGCTTAGATTTTGTAGATGTATACTGACACATATTAATTTTCTCTTGTCCTCCTTTATTTTGTTACAACCTTCATAGTTTCTCATTTTATTTGAAACAAATTAATCCAACTGATAGTTCCTTTTGCATTCTATGCACAAAATAAACCTGTTTGCTCGCACTAATAAACACCATGTTTTCAATTTTCTCTTGGGGAAGTTTCACAAACTTTGTTCAGTTTGTGAACATAAAGCCAGACTTGAAAGAAGTTTGAGGCTTTTCTTCAAATACGAATGTATAAGTTAACTTGGGAAATTTTGCAACCTATACCTAAGATTATTAATTTGTTATTGTTATTATTATTTTAAAATTTAAGAGTATATACCTAAGATTCATTACAAAATCAAACTTACACCGGCTGTATACCTAACTTCACATGCAACTACACATCTTTAACTTTAAGAATATTTAGACCTAACTTTCCTTTCTCATAAATCCGAATTTATTCAACCTAAAAAGGTATAAGCATAAAGAAAGTGCATAGCCACTGTCAGCCAATGAGACTATTAGTCAATGGTAGGGTGAGTAAAAATCCTTTTCCTCAATGTGGGTACTCCACTCAATGCTTCACTGACCGCAATCTCTTACATATTTATGTTTATTCTTATAAAGCATAAATAAATAGAATATATGATAATATTGTAATGGATAGAGTATAAAGTGAAACTGTTTCACCAATTACAATCTCTTACATATTTATGTTTATTCTTATAAAGCATAAATAAATAGAATATATTGCAATATTGTTTTTTTATTTATTTTTTTTTAAAATTTTTTTATACAAGATATAATTTCTACTCTCATCTAATCTAAACGTATATGTGTGTGAAACTCCCTCCTGGAGACTTGAACCCTGACTCTTGCCCCTCACATCTCACAAGCACTTATACTTGTAGAATGACCATTGTACCAAGGGTATAAAGTGAAACTCTCTCTCTCTCTCTCACATATGTGGTGAATCCCTTATAGAAATTTGGAAAAAAAAAATAGAATACATGCGGTAGAAAATGGTTTGTGGAGCATGAAATTCAGTATTTAGAGGGAGAGTTAGAAGATTTGGAATCCTAGTTTTAATTATATACACCTAACTAATTGACACACTTTCTTAGCAAAAAAAAAAAAAAAAAAAAAGAAAAAAAAAAGAAAAAGAAAAGAAGAGAGGCATTCATGACAGACAAACTATCTATCCTAATAGTTTTTAAAATGACAGATTTAAATTGATGGGGGTTCCAATCTTACTAATTTAAAATGATGATAGTAAATTACTAAATTGTAATGGTAGAAATAATGATTTGTTAATGGTGGTGGTATGGAGTTTTGATGTTTAAATTTTAATAGTAGTGGTGGAGGCAACACTGGGTTATTGGGAGCAGAAGTGACAGTAGTGACGGTGGTAACACCGCCAGCAACGAGTCAGGTTGATATGGCTTCAGCTATTATGGTGACAACAATGGTGGTGACATGATGAAGCGTAAGGCTGATGAATGTATATATGAAAATGATAATGTTTGTACAATTTGTCAAATGCCAAATTAATTATCATCAATGGGATTTAATTCATCAGGAAGTTTGAAATTTCACAGGAAATTTTGAGATATCTCTTTTGTTTACCCAAATGAAACTAGTATTGACAATCCTCAAATTACAACTTTTAAGTAAGATCTCGTGTCAAAACTTCTCATCTAAAACATACCTTTGTTATCATACCTAAATACCTAATGTCTATAGCTAGTTGCATAATTTATAATCCAAACGCATCAAATTCATTCTCAAAACTAATATTTGTTGATAGTATAACAGTTGCAGCCAAATTTACACCTAACTTAGACTACCTTATATGGTACACGTCAAAGCTTCATCTAACTGATAGACTCACAATCCAAAACACTGAATAATGCAAGATATGCTTATAAATGCATTTATCAAAAAAAATTGACGAATCAAAAGTTATGTAAAAAGAATAAACTAATATTTATAGTAGTTTTCAAGGTCGTGGCCCCTTTTATTGCACATACATTTGATGAATATGAGGAAAAGGTATTTGGTATCATTGGGATATATTAAACCACCTATTACACAAGAATGGATAGTGTGAGCTAGACTTTCTCTTATGTGGGAGGAGTGTGATATTGGCATTAGATTGGTAAAGGCAAAATATGCATTGTGGAACCTCAAGGGTTTTCTTATTAGGGAGTTAGGGACATTAAAAACAAATCCCATGTATAAGGTTTAGGTCCAGTGCCTAACCCTAGCTATTGTGTTATCATATAATCAAATCCACTGTCATAATACTAGGTCTTGTCTTGTCATCCCCTTGGCTTGCAATTCAAGGTGGTATTCTGTGTTTCGGTTGCATGTAGGTAAACTCACAAAATATGGGAAACTTTTTCTAGCAACTCTTACCCATGAACTTTGCATCATCACATGACATTGTTTCTTCTAAATTTATCAATGCCAAATTTCTATTTATTCAACATGTGCTAATTTATTAGAAGTCGATCTTATAGTTTTGTGGTATTGTTTGCTCTTCTTCTATATAAAGAGAATCACGGTACGAATTTCTTTCCCTACTTAAAATATTAATTGAACTATAAAAAAATTACATGTACGCTAATTGAAAGGAATTATACATTCAAGCATTATTTATCCATAAAATTTTAATATGTTTACTAGAAAAAGAGAAGTGGGCTAAGCACAAAATTCTTTTAGAAGGATCCCCCTACAAAATATAAGGCCCAGTATGTGGGGTCCAAGTTCTTTGTACTCTTTTTAGGGTTGTCCAACTACCACCCAACAAAACTGATCCGACCTAATCTAATCCGAGACACCTTAGGTTGGTAGATTGGAATTTTATTACGAGTCTCGAGATTTGATAGTTTTTCAATCCTATCTAATCAATTTTGACTCAATATCTATATAAATATATTTTATTAGCCTTATTTAATTTTGTTAGTTTAATTTATTTTGTTGTTTTGGGAATTATTTTTATTGAGTTCAAAACTTTGGAATATAATTGAAACATTTTCTGTGAATTGTAATCATTTATTAAAAAAAGTGTTGAAATTAAGAATTGATGAAAGTCCAAGTTTTTATAAGGGATGAAACATAAGCCCAATCTACACATATGATGGGTTGACAATTTTTCAATCCAACAAGGTTAGGTTGGTTTGAAAAAACCCAATCTCTTGCACATTTCTACTCTTTTTGTTTAACAATCTAGACTAGGCTTTGATTGGACTTTGGGCCATGCACTTTTCTCTTACTACAGTGGCAAGTTTATTCTTTTCCTTTTCTTTTGTGTTTAATTACTTGTGATCAGATCATGCATAATAGCAATGCAATCGGCATACTTCTTCGGGACGCAATCTTATATACGTTTTTGGTATTGCTTCATCGACAATTCAAAGCACTGTGAATAATGCATTAAGCTAAGACAAAGCAACACTAAAATTCACATTGGATAAGTGCGAATTACATAGACGGAGTCAGTGTGTCATATTAACAGGCAAAGGAATACACATAACCAGTAGAAGACTTTAGGAAGCTATTGAAAGAGTGAGAAAAAAGGACTATGAAAGCAAGAGACTATATCAGTGTTTTCTTCAGTGACGGGTGCTGAAGACATTTCATCAAAATTGGCTTTAAGTTTTCCCCATGCATGCATGTATTTCGTGACTCAATGTAGAATGCCATTTGGAGAAGAGTATTACTAGTGGTATAGTATATGAGATTTGTCTCTTCATCTAACAAAAACCACATAAAACACCATAACTTTCACCACAATTGTTAACAAATGCTCCATTTGTTTCAATTTTCAACTAGAAAAGAAAATCTGGTAAATATGTTTTTTGCATTTTTTGTAGTACATAACTATATATGACGTGGCAGAGCTAGAACACAGGTTATAGTATACAATCCCAATAGTGTGGGAACTATCTTCCACCCACTATAATGAAAAATGTGTTTTAAAGAGCAAAGAGCATTTTCTAAAAGCTTAGGAACTACATAGATCACTAGAAATTAATTTGGCACCACAAAAAATTTCCCAATTGTAACTTCTTTCTTTTCCCATCCGTTCTCTTTCTCCATAAACTGATAATTGATAGGCTTTAACCAAATTGTCTGTGACCAATATTGACTAATTGTTGTGGTTTTTTCAAATGACTTTTTTTCCCCCTTAAACCAATTGCTTTCCTATTAATTTTTTAGTACTACTTATTTCACATATACTATCACAATCACAGTTACACACTCACAAAAAACAAGGAAAAACGTGATTTTAAGTCACTATTTTGAAGTAAAAGGAAGTAAGTTTGTGTTTTAAATAGGCTTGCCCTATGTAGACAGTTTACAAAAATTTTGGGGTATAGAAAGTAACACAAACGCTATCAAATAAAATAACTAAGAGACTCTATGGACTTTTTCTCAAAAAAAAAAAAAAAAGAGACTCTACGGACATGCACACTCACACTCTAGAACATGCACACCTGTGCCTGTAGTGCGCAATGTTGTGACATGCACATGTGGTACTTGGACACGTTGTATTTGTGCGTGTGATCAAAATCTGAATGTGAGATATATTTTTTAAATGAAAATAAAATAAAATTTACAGAATGATAACTTGCAGAAATTATTTTCTAATAAAAAATAATTAACGTTTAAAAGATAACTATTTTTTGAAGGATTATGAATCAATCTAAAGAGTCATGATCTTCTGAGTGGTGCAAATTCAAATGAAGAGTCCAGATGTTTCAATTGAAACTCTTCATTTTATATAAAAATAAAGGGCCTAGAGCAGATTCAAATAATTTTTGTTCTCATTACTATGGTCAAATACACAATTTTGCAGGAAATTCTTTGCGAAGAAAACTTTAGAATTGCTATCTAGAGTTGGTGACTTTTTTGTAGCCTAAAGATGAATTACCAATAACCTGGCAACAAATTCTTTTGAGTTTCTTTTGAGTTGGAGACAATTATCACCTTAAAAATTTTGTTCTAGACACACCTCAAAGTCTTATTGGTTTTGTCTTTTTATATCATTGGTTTTTACTCATTTTCCTCAATATTGGGGTTGGACCCACTCTCACTTTTGCATTAAAAAAATAAATAAATAAAAGAGACAGAGAGGAGAGGGTAGAAAGTCATCACTGATACGCTGCAAAATTTTCTCTACAGCCATAGCTGTCGGCATGCCATATTATTTTATACGTGCTTACAATCATGAGCAAAACAACATGATTTGTGCAGTTATTGTAGTATTAAATTTTACACAATTAATGTATTAAGTAAGACCAACCGGTGGCTAAATTTTACATTGGAAAAGTGCGAATTAGATAAACTAGGGCAGTTTCAAGCGCATGATTAAGTTAACAGGCAATATTGTAGTCACGGAGTCAACGTGCCTTATTAACAGGCAAAGGAAGATGCATAACTCAGTAGAGGACTTTGGGAAGTTTTTCACGAAAAAAAAAAAAATTTGGCTTCAAGTTTGTCCCCATGTACTTACAGGTTGCACTAAGTGGTATAGTTATTAGTTACAGTTAAGGGAGTTATTACCTCGACCTTGACGTGGATAATGAAAACAACTCCTTTGTCAAGGCCAATTTTGAAACAAAGCGAGTGAAGAACAATAACTCACTCACCAAGGAAGAGGTTATCGGATGGTTGTGATAAGAAACTTTATCAATTAAGTTAATTAGAACAATTTAATTATTTGTAGCCCTAGATGCAATTTAATAATTTTTAATTCTGTTCTATTAAATCTAATTTTGTGTACAAATTAGTTATTGATTATAATGGATGTAATCATAATTCTTTTTTTTTTTTTTTTTTTTTTGGATGCAGGAATAGGAAGATTGAAAACAAGGACATTGAATTATGGCACACCATTGGATATCATCATATGGCAAGAAGATTTTCCGGTGATGCCAATGCTTAACCTGAGATTTGAGCTTCGACCAATCAATTTCTTTGAGAGCAATCCGGTGCTTTAAGCCCCTATTGTGCAGGATTGCATGCATTGGCATATTATTATTAGATTCCTGTTGAATTAATTTATTACCATATTATTATTATGCTCATCCCTAACCAATGTAAGAACTAAGAAGGCCATGTGGCCATTATATCTCCATCGAAGACACAAGGATACGAATAATAGGTCTAACAAGGGTAAAACATAGGGTGGTTTAGCAGAAAAAAAAAGGGTAAAACATAGAGTGAGGCCACTAAGTGCAGTAGTCCTTGAATTCTCTTGTAACTTTATTTTACAAATAGTACATTTTTATATTTACTGATTGGAGGAGCAATAATATGGTTCCCCCCCCCCCCCCCCCCCCCTTTTTCTTAAAAGGTTTTCTACCTAAAAAATCTTAGTGTTCTCTATTAATATTTTCTACTTTATGCTTTGTCACCAGTTGACATTCTTATCAGTTATCACTCAAATATTGTGATAAATGCCAAAAGTCTTATAACTAAATTGTCACTTTTTTATATACAAAATGTTTAGGGATTTAATTAGGAGGAAAAAAAAAAAAATTTTGAACTGCGGACTTAGCAACATGTTATAATTATCTTTCAAAAGAAAAATATTGTGACAAATCAATGAATCATTTAGTTTTCCCTTATCCATCAAGTCAAATACACACCATGGAATATCATCATCGTGTCCCCAGGCTCACTGCCCTCACAAGATTTTCAGGTGATGATGCCAATGCTAACACTGAGTTTGAACTTCGAGACTGACCAATTAATATATTTCTTTGAGTGGTAGAGGACAGAAGCACGGGGTGCTACAATAATATCTGGCCACACTACCCCTTAGCTTTTGTAGTCAAACTCATCTTATGAAAGCAAATGCTGGACCACTGGATTCTTGGGAGATCCTTTCTATAGTCTGGTTAATTTGAAGTCCATATGAAGAGTAAGAAAACTAGACACATCCGTTTTTAAAGCTTATAAAATTTGTAATATCTTTATTACGTATCATCCTAAAAATTAAGTAAAATTTAGAATTTTTATCTTCAATTTTTAGGTTATAGTAAAATTTTTATTATGTATAAAAAAAAATATTAATTCTTTCACCATTCTTTTAAGTAAATACATCCTAAAAGCGAGGACATCATATATGTCCAATAAGGAAAAATAATAATTTAGAGAAATTTTACAGTATCATTTGAGCCCACTATTGAGCACTGACTCCTATCAAATAAAAAAAAAAAAAACTATCGAGCACTGACATAATGTTTTTACACAATAACTTATCATCTAATTTTTTTTTTTTTTTGAAAAATTGAAAAGATAGTAGACGTAGCATTTGTTTTTATTTATTTATGTTTCTAATCTATTAACAAGTTCTAGGTTTGAATGGCTAGCTACAAGGAACCGGTAGGAAGCCAAAAGCAATGTTTTCAAATATAGCTAGAGCTTTCACATTCGGCTTTTTAAAAATTTTAGCATGCAACTCAAAAATCATTTTATTTATTCTGACAATTCATTTTGCAATGCACTCAATTCGCTCAGTAGTCAGTATAAAAGATTCTATTTTAGCCTCTAAATTAAATAAAATATTATAAACATGGTAATAATCCACATTCACAACCACCGCAGCAACAGCCACGACAGCCATTGCCACAGCCATAGCCACTGACCCCACCACCTACAACCACAACCCCTAACCACCATAATCCCTAAAAATTGCAACCCACCACACCCAAAACAAAATAACCACCCCCAAAACCTCCATCACCACCACCCATTGAGACTACAACCAGCAAAAGCCCCACCTTCAATCGAAAACCCACTGAAAAAAACCCACCTTCAACAGAAAACCCTTCCACCGAAAATCTACCTTCAACCAAAAACCCACTGAAAAAAAACCCACCTTCGACCGAAAACTTTTCTTCGCCGACACCCAGTTACAGCTCAACCGAAACCCACCTCCGCACACCCAGCCCAGCTGTTGAAACCCAACCATAACCCTCCAAAACCTCTCTCACAAATCCATACCGGCGACGAAAGGAGAGATTGAGACGACGAGAAACCCGAGCCATATGGGAGGGGAGAGATGACCGAGGAGTGGACTGTGGGCTTGTGGACGTGAAGGCAGAGTGGAGAGAGAAGAGAGAGAGGGAAATGAAAAAAATAGGAGTGAATAAAAAATTTATAGCAACCAGCTACAGTTATCTGCTATAATAACAAATCACTGCAAAGAGCCGCTCTAAAAATTTCTTTTAAGGTGGTTATTAAAAAATTTAAATTATAAAAATTTAGTAAGAAGATAACTAGAATATTTGATACAATTATGAGTTAAGTTGTTAAGCAGAGTAAAATTGTTGCAATTATAACTATCGTCACCATCACCACCGCACACCTTTGGTGCAGTGGTCACTCCACAAGTATAAATGCTTGTAGGGTGTGGGGGGGCAAGAGCCGGGGTTCAAGTCTCCAGGAGGAAGCTTCACACACATATACACTTAGATTAGGCTAGAGTAGAAATTCTATCTTGTATAAAAAAAAAAAAAAAAAAAAAAAAAAAAAAAAAAAAAAAAAACTATCGTCACCATCACTTACCATCAAGAAGAACTCACAACCACAGCATTTTTCTTGGTACTATTTTTTAAAGAAAATGAAATTAGAGATTATTTTTATTGAATAAGTTAAATGAGTCACAAATTTAAATAATTAGAGATTTTTATCTTTTTTTTTTATAATAATATTTTTGCTGAATAATTTGTTTACTTCTTGTTGTTTGGTTTTATCTTATTTTTGTTTGGTTTATTTTTGTTATTATTTGGGCTAATATTTATTGTTTTTTTTTTTTTTTAAATGATTAAGGATTATGTTTGAGGGGTAATTCTACTGTATCCCCTCTTTTATTTGAGGGGTACGGTACCCATTAGTAGGCAACCTGTTATATCAGGTTAATAAAACATCATATTTGATGGTACAATTTTCACATTTTGTAGTACTAACATCACATGTGACTGTACTTTTGTTACATACGGTGGTTCTCTTATTTTTTCTCACATTCGATGGTACCATCCTCACATTGTGTAGTACCAACATCACATATGACTGTACTTTTGTCATATTCGGTAGTTCCTTTATTTTTTTCCTCACATTTGATGGTACCATCTTCACATTGTGCAGTACCAACATCACATATGACTGTATTTTTGCCACAATAGGTGGTTCCCTTTTTTTTTTTTTCACATTTGATGGTACCATCCTCATATTGTGCAGTACCAACATCACAAGTGATTGTACTTTTGTCACATTTGGTAGTTCCCTTATTTTTTCTCACATTTGATGATATCATCCTCACATTGTGCAGTACCAACATCACATGTGACTGTACTTTTGTCACATTTGGTGGTTCTCTTATTTTTTTGCACATTTGATGACACCATCCTCACATTGTGCAGTATCAGCATCACATGTGACTATACTTTTGTCACATTTGGTGGTTCCCTTATTTTTTTTCTCACATTTGATGGTACCATCTTCACACTGTGCAGTACTAACATCACATATGATTGTACTTTTGTCACATACGGTGGTTCCTTTCTTTTTTCTCACATTCGATGGTACCATCTTCACATTGTGCAGTACCAACATCACATATGACTGTACTTTTGTCATAGTAGGTGGTTCCCTTATTTTTTTTCTCACATTTGATGATATCATCCTCACATTGTGCAGTACTAACATCATAAGTGACTGTACTTTTGTGACATTCGGTGGTTCCCTTATTTTTTCTCACATTTGATGATACTATCCTCACATTATGCAGTACTAACATCACATGTGACTGTACTTTTGTCACATTTGGTGGTTCGCTTATTTTTTTGCACATTTGATGGTACCATCCTCACATTGTGCAGTACCAATATCACATGTGACTGTACTTTTGTCACATTCAGTGGTTCCCCTATTTTTGTTTCTCACATTTGATCGTACCATTTTCACACTGTGCAGTACTAACATCACATGTGACTGTATTTTTGTCACATACGGTAGTTCCTTTCTTTTTTTCTCACATTCGATGGTACCATCCTCACATTGTGTAGTACCAACATCACTTGTGACTGTATTTTTTTCACATTTAGTAGTTCTTTTATTTTATTTTTCTCACATTTGATGGTACTATCCTCACATTGTACAGTACCAACATCACATGTGACGGTACTTTTGTCACATTCGGTGGTTTCCTTATTTTTTTCTCACATTTGATGGTACCGTTCTCATATTGTGCAGTATCAACATCACATGTGACTGTACTTTTGTCATATACAGTGGTTCCCTTATTTTTTTTCTCACATTCGATAACCATGTAACCTAGAAAAATGACCTTAATGCCTCGAAACCTGCTTACCAAAATACCTTAATGACCTTAATGCCTCGAAATCTACTTACCAAAATACCATCCTCACATTGTGTAGTACTAACATCACATGTGACTGTACTTTTGTCACATACGGTGGTTTCCTTCTTTTTTCTCACATTCAATGGTACCATCCTCACATTGTGTAGTACCAACATCACATGTGAAGTACCAACATTACATGTGAATGTATTTTTGTCACATTTAGTAATTCCTTTATTTTTTTCACACATTTGATGGTACCACCTTCACATTTTTGTAGTACTAACATTACATGTGACTGTACTTTTGTCATATACAGTGGTTCCCTTATTTTTTTCTCACATTCGATGACCATGAAACCTAGAAAAATGACCTTAATGCCTCGAAACCTGCTTACCAAAATACCTTTGAAACCTAAAAAATAACCGAAGGACCCTTGAAATCTAAAAAAGACCAATATACCCCCCTTGAAACCTCTTTTTGCACAAATGACAATAAAAATTTTATACAACCACTCTATTTTTTTCAATTTTTTTAAACCTTCTACATTTTAATTTTAATAACATTTTTTAATAAATACATGAGCTAATAAAAACGCAATTGATAATCCAATTGACAAAATGATGACTAAAAATCTGTCATCATAGCCAACTATTTTTTTTTTTTTTTTGCCAACTATTGACAACTAAAATGTTCTATATCAACATAAAGAGAGAACTTAAATGCATGAATTTTTTCTCAACATTTAAAATCTCAAACTAAAATATTTTTTCTTAAAGTTCTTAACAACTAAAAAGTTTTATTTCAAGAGAGATGGTGAAGTATCCAAAATATGTGTTTTTTGCACAAAATTCAAAATAAAGAAGCCATTGATAGACCAATTGACAAGATAATGACTAAATATCTTCCATCATAGCCAACTAAAAAAATGTCTTGCCAACTCTTGCCAACTAAAATATTTTAGAGAGAGAGAGAGTACAAATACATGGGTTTTTTTCTAACAACATTCAAAATCTCAAACTAAAAAATTGATTCAAAGTGTATCTTTTCTACTCTTTTTTCTTTGACAAGGTTCAATTGCATAACTTATTGATACCAAATATTGACGTGTTGTTGTGCAATAGGAGAATTCATCACTTTTCTCCTTCCTCAGTCATAACTTCAATTGCATCGTCCATATATTTTGCACCAACTCTAGGAGCTCTATTCCTCCCAAACAAGATCTCAATGTCCTCCAATTTTCAATAACTTTGTTTTTATAAGCACATGCTTTTGTATTTTTCTAAGGAGAAAAAAGAAGAAGCAATGAGTTAACTTAAATAAAATAAATTGGACAATAAAACAAAGGAAAGGGGAAAAAATAAAATAAAAAGCTATATACATTATGTGATGATTGTATTAGTGATAGACTTATGTAGAAATGAAAGGCATTATGTACCTGCAGAATTTTCTCAAAGCAATCTTTAAACACATGGACAAAACTTGTTTATAGCTTGAAAAATGCAATACCAAGAAGTAGTTAGCACATGGCCATATAGTTGAGTTAGCCCTAGGAAGTCATTCAGTTGAACAAACATCATATATGACCCCTCTTAGCCATTTAATTTAAAATATTTTTAAATTTGAAATTTCATATTTTACACAATTGATACAAAAACTAATGTAATTTTTTTTTTTATTGGGCAAATTTTGGGTGTTATAATATTTTAGCTCTCTTGATCTGAATGCTATATGAAACCATTTTTCCACAGGTTCATACCACCTACTTGCACTTGGAGCTAAATGTAGTGTTTTTTACCTCATAATAACGGTAACTTGAAATGATATACAACCCGGTTTCATGTATTACAAACAGGTCTCTTGTTGTAAAGTATCTAAAGGAAGTTGAAAAACTACAAAGAAATCCATTATAAGTATCTTGACGACTACTTATTCTATTACTTGCTCATCATAAGAAGGAAAAAATTCATTTACAAAGAAATCCACTACAATGTGTTTCTTCACATCTATATTTGTATACCATCATGGCAATAATTGAAAAAGAGATAATCAAAAACATCTTGCAATTGGTCTACATGTCTGGATTATTCATTCCTAAGTTCTCAACATGGCAGCTTCTAACTTGTAGGAATTTTTGCAGCTCAAGTGGTAACTAAAGCATCTGCATTTACATGGTATAACTATCAACACTTAGAAAAATGAGATGTTCATAAGGGCACGCCTCGTTGCATAGAGAATTTTGGTAGTTTTTTGCACATCAAAGGGGAATTCATCAAATAAAGCATATAATAAAGACATTATGACTAAAGTGATAAACACCAAAGGAACACAAGAATTAAAAATAAATTAATATCCTTAAAATTTATAACAAAATATTTAAATGCAAGCATTTTCTTAGCATTCTGTTTGGATTCTAATAATTTATGCAGAATACTAGACATGGTTTTGGTTGATAGATTACATAAATCATAAATGTTGTATATGACCAAGACTTAAAAAGACATTTTAATTAACATGCACTGTAATAACAATGTTCTTATGATCTAAAACATATGCCATAATTCATATAGGACATTTAAAAATCCAGCCACATTTACAGCATCAAAAGACATCCAAACTTTTTATGCAAATTTATGCTCTTATAACTCAAGAGGAAGACCACAGACCTACAAAATGTCCACTGCTATGCTGGACTGCATGCAAAAAAAAGACATCCAAACTTTTTATGCAAATTTATGCTCTTATAACTCAAGAGGAAGACCACAGACCTACAAAATGTCCACTGCTATGCTGGACTGCATGCAAAATTACAATATCAATAACAATAACTTCAAACCCCTGCACCCTAAAAGAAAGGACCTGAGTACCCAATTCGTATATCTAACTTCCAATTCCAATTAGTACATTAACTAAGGGTCAATATGTGATAGACAAAGGAACTCCCCAGATTAAAGAAAAATATAATTTATTTCTATTGTAGCCTTACCATATTTTGCAAAGTACAGGGTAATTCATGGGAGATACAAGAGCCACCCCACTCTGATTGGATGGAACAGGAGTGGCCTTAGAGTTCCTAAGGTTCCAAAACACAATCTCAGGAAAATTATTGTACCCATTCTCCCTAAACTTTATGTGATGCTTGCTGTGTGCATCACCACTTTTACTTAAAAATACAAGGCGACTTGCAAAGTCAACAAAATAAGCACTTGTCATATAAAATGGAGAATACTTACAACAAATTCAAAAAGCGTAGCAAAAATCTGGATGCTCCTCCAGTATTATTTTTCCGAAAACCCTAAAATTCAAATCGAAAAAAAAAAATCAAAACCAAACGAAAACGAGACATCTGAATCAAATTTAAAATCAATATGAATCACAGCAAATAAATAAATAAAGAAATTAGCACCGGTGACAGTGGTAGATTATTTGAAAGTGGTGGATGGTGAGCGGTGACAGTCGCACTCTCGTTCATCCTCTTGGCCTCTTTCGTTCTCTTTTTTTTTTTTTTTTTTTTTTTTTACCAATCATTCGGTCTCAGTTTCTTTCTTTTCTTTTTGGTTTTGTTTGTTTTTATACCCTACCCATTCTACCGGTAATAGGTTTACTACTAAACTCAAGTAAATGGTCAGGATTGAAACAATAAAAATAAATAGCTAAGATTTGGGTGGGACGGTACCCACTAAAAAAATAGGTGGGTATCATAGAATGACTATACGTAATTAACCAGTTTCCATAATCTTCTTACACCCTCCATTTCTGTTATCCTTACCCCTACCTTATTCCTGATTAGTTGCACTCCCTCTCTACATTAGTTGGTATCAGAGCCCTGTGATTAGTTTCTCTCTCCTTTGATTAGTATACTTTGATTATTGTCCTGATTAGTATGCTCTTTGGTTTGCAGTTGCCACATTATGTGGATCCTCTGTATTAATCACATCAGAACACTGGATTTGATAATCAAGTAGAACACTAGGGAGTTTGCTCTTAAAAGTCTTTAGAGAATCTTATTTGCCATAGTCTCCTTGTGGACGTCTAAGCCTGGAGTTGGTGTTTTAGTCCTGCTAGGTCTTTGGTAAATAGTCCTTTCTATTAGAAACTATCATGGCAAGTCCATCTTTAGAAGTATCTGATACCACTAAATCTGTTTTTGACCTTTCTCTTCGAAAGTCTACTGCAAATAGGTTAGACTACTTGTACGAAATTTCCCATGTACCTGAGGATAGTAAAATCCCTATTACTGATTTTCCTATTGTAAATTCTTATACTGTGTTTGATAAACCTCAAGTTTCTTTCAAAAAATCCATAAAAAAATTGTTAGGTCCCTCTCAGTCTTCTACTGTAAAGGAGTATGTCCAAGCCTCTAAGTTTGACCATTATAATATTCCAGCAAGTGAAACAGAAAATTTCATTACCCTTGCCCTTCCTAGAGAATTTGTAATCCCATGGCAGAAACAGGGATACACACACCTTCACTTTGGAGCAGTAAGGTTGGCGCTAACATTCCATAGAAGAAAGGGACTCCCTGTAGTCTCTAGAATTTCACTTCTTGATTCCAGATTTTTGGAATATCAAAATGCTGTCATAGGAACGGCCCAAACCACTTTAAATGTGGGAACAATTTTTGTTACCCTTTTTCCTAACTTCAACATGTCCCTTAAGGACCCTCATCTTTGTGATGCTTTTAAAGTACAAGTCCAAATTACAGGAGCTTCTCAAGTGTAGGATACATTTGCTGCCACACTTCACTACCAGCTGGCTTATAGACTTCAAAATCATGCTTTTGACATAGCGGTTCCAGACATAGCCCAATCCAATGATGCATTGCTGATCCAAGTTGATCCGGGAATGACACCCATGTGTACTTTCGTCCCAAGACAACTCAGCAAAGATCAGATGATTTCTCTTTTTCCAGAATCATGGATTACGAAATATGAGATGCTTCATCAAGCAACCAAACCTATTCAGTCAAAAGATCCTCTCTTTATCAGAAAAGCAAATGGTGAAGTAGAGACAAAATTCTTGACAGAACCACCAGAGAAGAAGGATGTAACAGTCTTTCCAACTCAAATTGCTATGCTTCAACCAGTATCCTATGTTGGAGAAGATGGTCTTCAAATCAAAGCATTCCAAGAAGACGAAAAGCCTTGTTATGAAGGGAAATCACCCTCTGGTCACATATGGTGGGACATTTGTGATTGTGTTGACTGCCAGAAGGACGAAGTTCTTGAAGAGGATTATTCTAGGAGAAAGCTCAAAGAAAGATATGAAGCAGGAGATCCAGAAGTTGACCTTTTGGGAGAACCCTCTGGAAGGTTTGATTATTATGTTCTTTATCCCAGAACCAAAAAGCAAACCTCTCCCTCTCCCCATTCATGTAAAGAAAATCATGACCAAAACCAGAAATCTCCGTTAATCCCATACTACTAGAAAGTTCTTCCCCAAAACTCAAAATATCAACCCCTTCCTACTGGACAAACTCAAAACCAAGAACCTTCCCTTTGTTACATGTTTGACCAAGCCTCATCTTCCTATTCTCAGAACTTTCCTCCATTAGAAAGCTTTGACCACCCCCAAACCAATACCAAACATGTCTGGAAAATAAAAAATCCTGTTGGAACTAATTCAGATGGAACCAAGAAACAGGTCTCTTCGGTAGAAGCAGCTTTAAACTGGCAAGCGGAAAATGTTGTAGCACAAAACAAAGCCCTTTCAAAAATCTTGGATAACCAACAAAGGATGGCTGAAGCAGTTACTCATACCTTTTCATCCTCCAATTCTCTTATTGAAGATTTGAAGAAGAAAATTAAGGCAGTTGAACAGGAATTGGCGATCATTGCTTCTACAGTCAAGGACTTGTCTGTCTCTTTTCCTCTTATTGGACAAAAAGAAAAAGGGAAAAAGCAGTTGATGCTACAACTTCAATCTATGGAAGGTTCACAGAAAGAAGCTACTCAGATTCTCCCAATGCATGTTCATACGCTCTACCAGCCTCGGCAATCATTATACAAAGACCTAACCATGCCTCTAACCTCACCATTCTTACTAGCCTCTCCCTTTCAAAACCTACAACCATTAGTCATGACACATCCTAATCATAATCCTTTTAGACCAAGTGGAATTTTCCCCAGTATTACAAATCCAGTTCCACCCCAACCAGAACCACAAGCTAGTCCTCAAAATGACAATTTTCCCATGAAAAAAGATAAAGAACAAGTATACCAATCCCCAGATCCAACTGTTGGTGCTTCTTCAAGACCCCCAGATATGAACATGTTGGCTATGGACCCTGACCCTCCAAATCCAATTTCATCATTCCTAAGAACCCTCACCCTTAATGACTCAAGAGAACCTTTAGTGCTTCCAATAATTGAGGATACTGACCTAGATTTGTCTGACCTTGGCCTAGAAGAGGTGCTTATGGCGAATGATGAACCAAAAGTAGAAGAAGATGATGTTCTTCATCCTAAAAAGCCTCCATCCCCTCCACTAATTTTTCCTCCACCACCCTTTATCCCAGACTACCAAACAAGGTTGGCTTACTCGCCAACTACAGATTCAAAACATTTGTTCACCCTAGATAATGCTCCTCCTTCCAGATGGCATGATGAGATCTTTAGCATGTATTCCTGGTGTATTGCTGAACTTCAAGTCCTGAATGCCACTGTTGCCCAAGTTATTCCTAAATTTGTGGCAAGGATTACAGGAAGACTAAGAGAATGGTGGATTAATCTAGGAGAATACAGACAAAGACAGGCAGCCCAATGTAACACGTTGGAAGATTTTTTCACAATTGTCCATAATGAATTTCTTAGCTCAGTGACTCATTACACAGAAGTAGCTCGAGAAGAATTCCTCTTGATGAAATGTTGTTCATTTGAAAGGAAAGATTTGGAGAAACATTTTGACAAAATGTCAAGGAGATACTACTCTTTTAATGGTATGGATGATGTTAACGCCAAACATACTTTTCTCAACTCCCTTCCTGAACCATTAGGAGATGAAACTCTCCGAATGATGAATCTCCAAAAAATAACTCTGCAACAAGCTTCCTTGGGAGAAATTTACCAGCATGTGCTCATTGCTCTGGAAAAGCTCTGTAATCAGAGGAAGTTTCTTTCCAAAATTGACAAGGTCCATAGCAGACTTAAAGACAATTGTAGGAGAAAAGACTTGTAGATAAAGTGCTATGAGAAAAATTGTGCCTGTCCACAGAAAAAAAAAGATCATTTCAAAAAATATTTTGGAAAGAAGAGACATTATGCAGGAAAAAAGAAAAAAAAACTTTTAGGAAGAAAAAGTGGAAGTTTCTTAGAAGGAAGTAGTTTAAAGGAAAAACTTCGAAAGTCTGCTTTGTATACAGAAGACCAGGTCATTTTGCGAAAAATTGCCCGAAAAAGGAAAAAGTAGCAAAGCTCCTTGAACAAGCCCAGATCCATGCAGATGATATTCCTTTCTCAGATATGGAGTCACTCTTTTCCCTGGATGATGATTACTCCCCTCAAGCTTTAGCAGTCATGGCTTATTCTACCTCGGAAGAAGACTCAGATCCAGACAGTGAATATGATTCAGACCTAGAAATCCAAACCATTTACACATCCCAACCAATTATAGCTCCCCTGACCAATCCAACCCCCATTGCCCAAGTACACCTTCTCCTTGATACCTACTCTAGACCTATTCCGGTGATAGCTTTATTTGATACAGGAGCAACAGCAACGATCCTCCATCCCAAAATCTTACCTGAGGAATTTTGGTTACCCCATCACCAAATGTTTAGAGCAGCAAATGGAGAAACATTCCTTATAACCCTAAAAAGTAAGCCTATCCTCATCAGAATCTTTCCAACCCTAACCATTAAACACCAAGTTCTTGGATCCCCTCTACAGCCATCACTGATACGCTGCAAAATTTTCTCTACAGCCATAGCTGTCGGCATGCCATATTATTTTATACGTGCTTACAATCATGAGCAAAACAACATGATTTGTGCAGTTATTGTAGTATTAAATTTTACACAATTAATGTATTAAGACCGACCAAGCGGTGGCTAAATTTTACATTGGAAAAGTGCGAATTAGATAAACTAGGGCAGTTTCAAGCGCATGATTAAGTTAACAGACAATATTGTAGTCACGGAGTCAATGTGCCTTATTAACAGGCAAAGGAAGATGCATAACTCAGTAGAGGACTTTGGGAAGTCATTCACGAAAAAAAAAAAAAAATTTGGCTTCAAGTTTGTCCCCATGTACTTACAGGTTGCACTAAGTGGTATAGTTATTAGTTACAGTTAAGGGAGTTATTACCTCGACCCTGACGTGGATAATGAAAACAACTCCTTTGTCAAGGCCAATTTTGAAACAAAGCAAGTGAAGAACAATAACTAACTCACCAGGGAAGAGGTTATCGGATAGTTGTGATAATAGACTTTACCAATTAAGTTAATTAGAACAATTTAATTATTTGTAGCCCTAGATGCAATTTAATAATTTTAATTCTGTTCTATTAAATCTAATTTTGTGTACAAATTAGTTATTGATTATAATGGATGTAATCATAATTCTTTTTTTTTTTTTTTTTTTTTGATACAGGAATAGGAAGATTGAAAACAAGGACATTGAATTATGGCACACCATTGGATATCATCATATCCCTTGGCAAGAAGATTTTCCGGTGATGCCAATGCCTAACCTCAGATTTGAGCTTCGACCAATCAATTTCTTTGAGAGCAATCCGGTGCTTTAAGCCCCTATTGTGCAGGATTGCATGCATTGGCATATTATTATTAGATTCCTGTTGAATTAATTTATTACCATACTAACCAATGTAAGAACTAAGAAGGCCATGTGGCCATTATATCTCCATCGAAGACACAAGGATACGAATAATAGGTCTAACAAGGGTAAAACATAGGGTGGTTTAGCAGAAAAAAAAAGGGTAAAACATAGAGTGAGGCCACTAAGTGCAGTAGTCCTTGAATTCTCTTGTAACTTTATTTATTTATTTATTTTTTTTTGAAACTTTGTAACTTTATTTTACAAATAGTACATTTTTATATTTACTGACCCCCCCCCCCCATATTTTCTACTTTATGCTTTGTCACCAGTTGACATTCTTATAAGTTATCACTCAAATATTGTGATAAATGCCAAAAGTCTTATAACTAAATTGTCACTTTTCTATATACAAAATGATACAAAATGTTTAGGGATTTAATTAGGAGGAAAAAAAAAAAAATTGAACTACGGACTTAATAGCACGTTATAATTATCTTTCAAAAGAAAAATATTGTGACAAATCAATGAATCATTTAGTTTTCCCTTATCCATCAAGTCAAATACACACCATGGAATATCATCATCGTGTCCCCAGGCTCACTGCCCCCACAAGATTTTCAGGTGATGATGCCAATGCTAACACTGAGTTTGAACTTCGAGACTGACCAATTAATATATTTCTTTGAGTGGTAGAGGACAGAAGCACGGGGTGCTACAACAATATCTGGCCACACTACCCCTTAGCTTTTATAGTCAAACTCATCTTATGAAAGCAAATGCTGGACCACTGGATTCTTGGGAGATCCTTTCTATAGTCTGGTTAATTTGAAGTCCATATGAAGAGTAAGAAAAGTAGACACATCCGTTTTTAAAGCTTATAAAATTTGTAATATCTTTATTACGTATCATCCTAAAAATTAAGTAAAATTTAGAATTTTTATCTTCAATTTTTAGGTTATAGTAAAATTTTTATTATGTATAAAAAAAAATATTAATTCTTTCACCATTCTTTTAAGTAAATACATCCTAAAAGCGAGGACATCATATATGTCCAATAAGGAAAAAAAATAATTGAGAGAAATTTTACAGTATCATTTGAGCCCACTATTGAGCACACTATTGAGCACTGACTCCTATCAAATAAAAAAAAAAAAAAAAACTATCGAGCACTGACATAATGTTTTTACACAATAACTTATCATCTAATTTTTTTTTGAAAAATTGAAAAGATAGTAGACGTAGCATTTGTTTTTATTTATTTATTTATTTATGTTTCTAATCTATTAACAAGTTCTAGGTTTGAATGGCTAGTTACAAGGAACCGGTAGGAAGCCAAAAGCAATGTTTTCAAATATAGCTAGAGCTTTCACATTCGGCTTTTTAAAAATTTTAGCATGCAACTCAAAAATCGTTTTATTTATTCTGACAATTCATTTTGAAATGCACTCAATTCGCTCAGTAGTCAGTATAAAAGATTCTATTTTAGCCTCTAAATTAAATAAAATATTATAAACATGGTAATAATCCACATTCACAACCACCGCAGCAACAGCCACGACAGCCATTGCCACAGCCATAGCCACTGAC
Organism: Quercus robur; assembly: GCF_932294415.1. NCBI lineage: Eukaryota > Viridiplantae > Streptophyta > Magnoliopsida > Fagales > Fagaceae > Quercus > Quercus robur. The sequence continues at coordinate 51,871,020 of NC_065539.1, forward strand.
CCCACCACCTACAACCACAACCCCTAACCACCATAATCCCTAAAAATTGCAACCCACCACACCCAAAACAAAATAACCACCCCCAAAACCTCCATCACCACCACCCATTGAGACTACAACCAGCAAAAGCCCCACCTTCAATCGAAAACCCACTGAAAAAAACCCACCTTCAACAGAAAACCCTTCCACCGAAAATCTACCTTCAACCAAAAACCCACTGAAAAAAAACCCACCTTCGACCGAAAACTTTTCTTCGCCGACACCTACCTCCGCACATGCAGCCCAGCTGTTGAAACCCAACCATAACCCTCCAAAACCTCTCTCACAAATCCATACCGGCGACGAAAGGAGAGATTGAGACGACGAGAAACCCGAGCCATGTGAGAGGGGAGAGATGACCGAGGAGTGGACTGTGGCTTGTGGACGTGAAGGGAGAGTGGAGAGAGAGGGAAATGAAAAAAATAGGAGTGAATAAAAAATTTATAGCAACCAGCTACAGTGATCTGCTATAATAACAAATCACTGCAAAGAGCCGTTCTAAAAATTTCTTTTAAGGTGGTTATTAAAAAATTTAAAATATAAAAATTTAATAAGAAGATAACTGGAATATTTGATACAATTATTAGTTAAGTTGTTAAGGAGAGTAAAATTGCTGTAATTATAAAGTAAAAAATAAAGAATATAACTATCATCACCATCACTTACCATCAAGAAGAACTCACAATCACAGTATTTTTCTTGGTACTATTTTTTAAAGAAAAATGAAATTAGATATTATTTTTATTGAATAGGTTAAATAAGCCACAAATTTGAATAATTAGAGATTTTTATCTTTTTGTTTTATAATAAGCTTTTTGTTGAATAATTTGTTTACTTCCTGTTGTTTGGTTTTATCTTATTTTTGTTTGGTTTATTTTTGTTATTATTTGGGCTAATATTTATTGTTGTTATTTAAGTTTTTTTTTTTTTTTTTTTTTTTCAATTTTATAATAGTGATTAAGGATTATGTTTGAGGGGTCATTCTACAGTACCAACCTATTTTTTTAGTGGGTACCGTACCCACCCAAATCTTAGCCGTGTATTTTTATTGTTTCAATCTTGACCATTTATTTAAGTTAAGCAGTAAACCTATTACCGGCCGAATGGGTAGTGTATAAATACAAAACCAAAAAGAAAAGAAAGAAACAGAGTACGAACGATTGGTTTTAAAAAAAAAAAAAAAGAGAACGAAAGAGGGTCAAGAAGATGGACGTGAGACTAGGCAAGCAATTTTCCACTGCACCATCCACCACCTTCAAATCATCTACCACTATCATTGTTGATCATTTATTTAGTATTTGAGAAGATGTTTATTTATTTATTTGCTGTGGTTTTTCGAATTGATTTCTTAGCTTCTTCGTGCTGATTTAGATTGATTTTAATTCTGATTCAAATTTCATGTTTTTGTTTGGTTTTGATAATTTCCTTTTTTCGATTTGAATTCTAGGGTTCCGGAAAAAAATTACCGCTGGAGCATCCAAATTTTTGCTATGCTTTTTTGAATTTGTTGTAAGTATTCTATTCTATTCCTGATTTTTTTTTTCAAAATAATTGTTTTGTTTTAGGTAATTTTATTTGTTAATAAGTTTAGGTAATATATTTGATTGATTTTTGTTTTAGGGTTTCTGTTAATTGTGTAGTTGATGTATATTTTGTGTTAATTATGGTTAATAAATGATGATTGAGAATATACGGTAAAAAGAAATTGTATTTATGTTGCGACCATTTCAGAGTCTGAAATGCCTTACAATTTGGATCCTTTTGTCCTTGTATGTGTTGGCCCTTGAGACTTGAAGAGTAATTTAAGTCTCATAAACTTTATGTTGTAGTAAATTCTTCATTCTAGATTATTTTACTAACATTGTTGGATGGTTGAACCACAATTTGGAAAGAACGGAGAAGGAGAGTATATATTTATCAAATTAATTGTCAGCATCTTTGCTTCCCTATAAAAGAAAAAGAGAAAAGTCTAAAGGCTTAAGTTTAATGCAATATACAAAAGTTGAGTACAAACTATACTGTGTTCTATGTTTGGTATTCAAATTGGGATTTTGATTTTTAACCCTTTTCCTCTCTATTTGTTGAAGTCACCTTATAACATGTTACTTTTATGACTAAGATTTGTAAATATCAAATTTCATTTGTGGTTTCATAAGTGAAAGCTAAAAAATGTGTTAAAAACACAAGAGCTGTTTAGGGTCCGTTTGGATACAGCTTATTTTTGCTGAAACTGAAAACTGAAATTGAAAACACTGTAGTGAAATAATTTTTAAATGTGTAAATAGTGCTGTGGGACCCATTTTTAATGAAAAAGTTACTGAAAAATGTAATTTGTGGGACCCGTGAATAGTGCACAGGTGCACTGTTCACGTGGAAAAGTCAAATGTTGCGGTTGAAAAAAAAAAAAAAAAAGAACAAACGTAGACGCAGCTTTCAACCTAATCCAAACGGGCACTTAGACCCCTAAATTAAAGTTACGGCCCGATAGATTTTACACTAACTTAGTTCTAAGTGCGGAATAGTGTAAATACAAGCGGATAAACAAACAAGCTACTCTAACACATATTCATATAATTATAGCAGTAAAATGAAATAAAAAAGAGTAGGGAAGAAGAATGCAAACACAGATAACACACCGATGTGTTATTGAAGAGGAGACCGAAGTACTAGGCGAAAAACCTCTCTGCCGCCCTCCAAGTGGTAATCGATCCACTAGACAATCAGTTGGGATACATGGGTTAGCAAGAGACCCTCTAAGCCTAATCTACCCACTGTACCTAAGCCCTCAAAACTCTTACTCCAACAAGGCTTCTCAAAATCATGTCTTATCTAGCTCTCCGGATCCCGCAACAAGCTCCATGTTGCATTTGCCATCCTTGGCTTCTTCCAATGCTTCCCAGTAGCACCAAAACGATCACTTGACACTCTGAAAGGGTGTGATAAGTGTTTGGGCTATCAACCTCTCAATGGTATGGAAATGGAGAGGTAGGAGTTGAGGAAAATCCACAAGCTATTGTGTAGAGGATTGTGGGTATAACAATCTCTAACTCTCAAGGTGTTTGGCTAAGGTTTTCTCTCAGAAGCACTCCCTTACATTTGTGGGTAATATGGGTATATATAGTGTGGGTACAAAAAGTGTGTATCAAATAGCACGGTCTGGCAAAACAGAATGTCTCGCGAGAAGGCCTTACCCACGAGATACTCGCGAGACATAGCTGTCTCCATTTGTACTGACTCTTCGCGTTTCAGTCATGTGTAGGGCACATGCATTACTTCGTGAGATGCTAAGTTGCGAGATACCCGCGAAAACCTCTTCAGTCTTCAATAGCTTGAGTCTTCACACTCTCTTTCTCTATCACACAACCCTTACAATCAAATCCCATAATAAATACAGGATACAAAAGATTAATTAAAATTACAATCAAATTTGGCACGGTATTAAAGCCAACAAAACACATAGTTGTAAAATCACAACTTTACAATAAGTAATTTCTATTGTTGTTTTATAATGCTCATTTCTATGCATAGATTTGGTTAATGCAGTTCCTGATAAGTAGAACTGATTTGGCTTAGGTGCACAAAGAGGTCAGTATCACTTTGGTTGTTGTTCTTTCTTATTTTTGCAAACCCATAGTGAGTTTGTAAACTATGAGAATAAAATCTTAAATTTAGTAGGCTTCTTTATTTTTTGGGATCAAATATCCTCCATTTAATTTGTGTTTCTTTTAGTCCAACTTGTATGTATTATTGTGTTATTTATTTGTACCCACTATAAGGTTTATAACTTTGTGTTATTTAAGTTGCAATGTTTTAGTGGGCATACGTGCTAGGTGTTTAAGGGAATGACTAAACATGTATACTTGCAATTAGCATGCTCTGTTTCTGTTTTGTTAAAACTTAAAAACTCTGTGGTCATTGTGTGGTTTAGAACTTTTTAACTTTCATTCAAGTAATATAGACTTTGAAAGAGATAGTGAACCCCATCTTTTGTTTTCATTTTAAACTGGTTCTTGTCTAATCTGTAGGTTGTTTTTGTTCTCCAAGTCAAGAATATTTCATTTGGATCTTACTCTTTTTTGTTTTTTGTTTTTTTTTTGGCCTTTAAATATAATAAACATGATTACTACTTAGTTTTTGAATTTTATTGAGTTTTCTAGGTTCATATTTCATGGTTTTGGAGATGCTTGAGTCTCTTCCACTCATTGAGTGCAGCAACCTGAGGTTTTTTTTTTTTTTTGGGATAAATTGTAGCTACCTGAGGGTTTTTTGATAAACTGCAGCAACTTGAGGTTTTTTTGATGAACTGCAGCAACCGGAGGGTTTTTTGATAAACTGCAGCAACCTATTGTTTGTTTGATAAACTGTAGCAACCTGAGGTTAGTTCTTTTTCTTCTTCCTTTATTTGGTGGATATATGATGGCTTGTGGAAGATTTGCTTTTGGTTGTTGCATTTGGGAGTTTTGAACAACATTTGATGATTTGTTCTAAAAATGCACACCATGTGTTTAATGTTTTGTTCTATAAGCTTTGTAGTAGCCTAGTGGAGCTAGTGTGCCTATCTTATGCAATTTTAACTAACTAATTTACCTAATCCTGGAGTAAAAGATTGAAAAATTTTCAATCAAATCTTGATGCAAATAATAGATAGGAGATTGATAATGTTATTTGGATAGTGTCTTGTTGAAGTGGCATAGCATCTTTTTTTTTTTTCTTTTTTCTTTTTTTTTTTCCATTTTTCTCTCTTGCTCAAAATTTACATTTAATATGAAGTTAAATCATTTTGTAGGGGGAGGATGAAGAATTGGCTCATACAATTGAAGTTCATATAACAAGACCAAGCTCTAAAACAGAGCTGAAACATTGATATGCACTCACAATCATTTACATTATTACTTAACTTTTAGATAATAAGAAACCTCTCAAAGTTTCATTATGATTATATCCTTTTTTTAGCATGTTGTTGTTTACTAGATTTTTTTGTTTACTTAATAAACTTATTATATATGATTTTGAATTTGCTGATATTGTCAGGTTGAGTTAGATGAGGCAAAGTTCTTGAATAATAATAGTTATATAAATAGATATCTAAGGCTCTATGCAAAGAGATTTTCTCTTATGAACATCCCCTTTGTTTTTCAAGCTCTAATAGTTATATCATGTAAATGCAGATATTTTTGTTGCCAGTGGAGTTGCAGAAGGGATAATAAGAAATTCCTACAAGTTAGAAGTTGCCCTATTGAGAACTTAAGAATGAATGATCCAGAAATGCATATGCTTTTGATTGTCTCTTTTTCAAGTGTTGCCATGATGGTATTCAAATATAGATGTGAATAAGACACATTGTAGTGGATTTCTTTTTAAACGAATTTTTTCCTTTAAAAATGGATTTCTTTGTAGTTTGTCTGCTTCTTTTAGATACTTTGCAACAAGAGACCAGCTTGTAGTTCATGAAAGTGAGCTATATATCAATTCAAGTTATAAGTATTATGAGATGAAAATTGCCATATTTAGATCCAAGTGCAAGTAGGTGGTCTGATTTCTTTGGACCACCTGTGACACATACAAACAAAATTAGTGAATTTAGTTATTTCATATATGAATTTATAGAAAAGTGATTTCTTACTAAAAAAATTGTGGCATATACATATGGAATATTTCCCTTGTCAATTTATTAGTGGTATACTTCTCGATTTTAACTAACCTAGTAATTATAATAGATTTAATATATTTAGAAACCCCCCACCTCATTGTGTTTAATACGTGTAAGTGCTCTATTAACTTGTTGGAACAACTCATAAAACCTAGTTTGCCTATCCAAAGATCTATTCAAGAAGGCATTCATAGCTTCACAATGTTGTGTAGTCTTGTTCCTAGAAAAAATGTGCATGATTGTCCATAATATCTAGATTGATTATGATTGTCCTCTCCATTGATAATGATTAGAATGGAACAATAAAAATTATTTTTAGTAATATAATAAATTCATATTTTGCAAGTCCAAGTTGTTACTAATAGCAAATTATTAGTTGGCTATTATGACAGATTTTTACTCATTATCTTGTCAATTAGGTTATCAATGGCTTTTTCATTACCTTGTGTATTTATTAAAAATGTTACTAAAATTGTAGAAGGTTTAAGAAAAATAATAATTGGAAAAATATTTTATGATCTTAAATTCAAATTCAAATTTAGGTATCTAAATAATGGAATTTCAAATCCTTCGTTGTATAAGAAGACCCAAACAAGGAATTTTAAAATCAATAGATTTCAAATTAGGGCATTTTAAATCCATTGGTTCAAAATAATCCAAATCCAAATGTTGCCATCCAAATGAATTTCAAATATATCGGTCATTTTTTAGGTTCAAAAGGTAATCTGGTTAGTTTTTTAGGTTTTAGAGGGTTTTGGTAATTTTTTAGGTTTCAAGAGCATTACGGTCATTTTTTAGATTCCAAGGTTTTTTTTTTGTCCTTTTTTAGGTTTTAGGGTCATTCAGTCATTTTCTAGATTCTAAGGGTATTTTGATCATCTTTTAGGTTCTAAGAGTATTCCGGTAATTTTAGAGGGTTTCGGGGGTATTTGGGTCATTTTATAAGTTTCGAGGATATTTCAGTCATTTTCAAGGTTTCTAGTCATTTCGGTCATTTGTGGCAAACTACTATCATATGTGATGTTGGTACTACTTAATGTGATCATAGAACCATCAAATATGAGAGAAAAAAGGGAATTATTGAATGTGACAAAAGTACGGTCACATGTGATGTTGGTACTACCCAATGTAACGATGAAACTATTAAATGTGAGTAAAATTTAAAGTACCACCAAATATAAGAAAAGTACGATAAAAAAAGATGCTAGTGCTACCTAATGTGACAATGGAACCATCAAATGTGAGGAAAAAAAATAAAAGAACCACCGAATGTGACAAAAGTACAATCACATGTCATGTTGGTACTGCACAACTTAAGGATAGTACTATCAAATGTGAGAAAAAATACAAGTACAACCGAATGTGGCAAAAGTGCTATCAAATGTGATGTTAGTATTGTCCAATGTGACAATGGAACTATTAAATGTGAGAAAAAAAAAAAGGAAACCATCGAATGTGACAAAAGTACAGTCACAAGTCATGTTGGTACTACCCAATGTGACAATGAAACTGTCAAATGTGAGGAAAAAATTAAAGCGCCACTGAATGTGAGAAATGTATGATCAAATGTGATGTTAGTACTGCCAAATGTGAGAATAAAATCATCATATGTGAGAAAACATATAGGAACAATCGAATGTGACAAAAGTGCAGTCACATGTGATGTTGGTACGACATAATATGAGGATGGTAGCATCAAATGTGAGGAAAAATAAGGGAACCACCGAATGTGACAAAAGTACAGTTATAAGGGATGTTGGTAATACACAATGTGAGGATGATACCATTAAATGTGAGAAAAAACTAGGAAACTACCAAATGTGACAAAAGTATAGTTACATGTGATATTGGTACTACACAATGTGAGGATGGTACCATCAAATGTGAGAAAAAATAATGGAATTACCAAATGTGACAAAAGTACAGTACATGTGATGTTGGTACAACATAATATAAGGACGGTACCATCAAATGTGAGAAAAAATAAAAGAACCACCGAATGTGACAAAAGTACAGTCACATGTGATGTTGATACTGCACAATGTGAGAATGGTACCATTAAATGTGAAAAAAAATAAGGGAACCACCGAATGTGACAAAAGTACAGTCACATGTGATGTTGGTACTACACAATGTGAGGATGATACCATTAAATATGAGGAAAAAAGAAAAAGAAAACTACCGAATGCGACAAAAGTATAGTTACATGTAATGTTGGTATTCCACAATATAAGGACGGTACAATCAAATGTGAGAAAAAATTAAGGAACCACCGAATGTGACAAAAGTACAGTTACATGTGATGTTGGTACTGCATAATGTGAGGACAGTGTCATCAAATGGCAGAAAAAATAAGGGATCCATCAAATGTGACAAAAGTATAGTCACATGTGATGTTAGTATTGCACAATGTGAGAATGGTACCATCAAATGTGAAAAACAAATAAGGGAACCATTAAATGTGACAAAAGTACAGTCACATGTGATGTTGGTACTGCACAATGTGAGGACGATATTGATAGTTTTTAGACCCCTTAAAAAATTGATTAAACCTAGGTAATTAGCCAAGTTATTACTTAGTCCAATTAAACAAGTCTAGGTTATCACAATAATAAAGATCAAATCATGCAAAGTAGCGGAAAATAAATAACATAAGATATGATCACCCAGGAAACCAAACCGGTAAAAACCTGAGGAGGATTTGATCTAACTATCCTCAAGGTAAACTTGAATCCACTATCTTGAAAGAATCGAAGTTCATACAATAAGACTTACAAGCCCTCACGCTCGACTTCTTATTGCTACCAACCAGTAGAACTTACTGACACGACCACGTGCAAGCTCCGAATCCACGGACTCCTTCTTTCTTGGATTCACCACTAGATACAAGCACACCCGCTTGTGTTTTCTTTAAACTTCAATGGCAGCAACTGAATTGATCATCAAGGCGTAGATAAATCTTCTCCTTGAAAACCCTAAGTTTGTGTAAAGGAAAACTCCTCTAGATCTCACAAGAGATTTACACAAACCGCAAATATGAGCAACATTAAAATGTGGTTAGGGTTTGCCTTTTATACTTAGGACAAATAAGAAACCCTAAAAACGTTTTAAAACACTTAGGGCTAAGTTGGACGAATCGGCAGAAAAACATTCTATCCGAGCTTCGATCGACCGAGCCTGTCTTTTGAACGATCAAGCCAGGCCGAAAGGCACAATCCTTTCCTGCTTTAACTCGATTCCAACTTTACATAGATGCACAACTTTGAGCTAGACTTAAACACTTCTAAACACATTGTTTTGATCATGGTTTGCCAACAATACAAATTAGAGTTCTAAATACATAAAATCCTAAGATTTCAGAACCTAACAAACTCCCCCTTTGGCAATCCGTGACAAAACACAACTAGAAGCTCAAAGTTTACAAAATAAAAAGCCCTTTACAAAATAATGCTCATAAACAAATTCAATCCTAACTACTATCCATCAATTACAAGTGTAGACAGCAGCTTAATTGAATCAACCTGTATATTTCCTGAAACATTAAACAAAATGCATAACCGCATGTGTGGAAACAATACAAGTAAACATAATAACATCTTGATTTGAAACAACACACAAATAAAGACATATATCAATGAATAACTCACAAATATAAATCAATAAGCAGTTTGAAACAAAAAACATATAAAGTACCAACAAAACATAAAACTCCCCCTAACATGAATATCCCATCAAAAACATGGCAAGAGCTAAAAATGTAAAGTACAAAGTGAAGCACCTAGATACAATCTAAACTCCACAAGCTCCAACCAAAAACAAATAAACTCCCCCTGAAAGCAAAAACTCTACAAAGTACTCCCCCTTTTTGTGACGGAATGCCAAAAGGCAAACAAGATATCCACTTCGCACACAAGGCACGAATCTCATCGAGCACGTCCACCAAAATCTATCCTTGAGCCGCCTGAACGGTCAAGACATAATCCAACGTGCGATGAATGTCTGAATCATCCGAAGCAGTCGGTGGAGGAACATCAGCATCAGCAGCAGCACCTGATGTCTCAGCAGCATCAACACCAGTAGAATAGGGAGGAGGGGGAACACCACTAGATGACATACCTCTAGGACGAGAAGGAGCAACTCTCAACTGAGCAGCCCTTTGACGAAGAAAGGTGGCACCTATGGGAGCAATAACATAAATAGGCTCACCAAACGGAAAACCATCTAAACCTAAGAAGAGCAAAATCCTATGAATGAAAATAGGATGAATCAGCGCATGCCCTACGGCAGAACTCCTCTGAACCTCGTTCAAAGAACGAAGGAACAAGTGAGGAAAATTGATAGACGCTCCAGAAACAAAGGCATACAAAAACACACATCGCTCTAAAGGGATGGTGTGGAAGTGAGAGATAGGCCACAAGGAATGACACGTTATCCTAAAGAAGAGATAAGCAGTCTCGGTAAGCTCAGCGGATGTGATCCGAGAATCAGAACCCCACTGGATAGATGACCCAGTGATGTAAGACATGACTACATCTAATGAGGGTGACTCATTATAGGGATAGTCAGGCTCTCGAACAACCGGCACCCCAAGAGCCTCAGCCACTACCCGAGGGGTAATGGTGAACTCTACACCTCGTATCCAACTCCGAACAAGGGTGTTGGAATCATAGATGTGACAAGAGAGGTTCGAGAAGAACTCTTTAATCAGAGCGGTCAGGGGTGGATGATCTATCTCTAAGAGAGGCAACCAACCTCTAGACTCAAAATTGGCCCTAATGGCCGGATCAAGCTCATCCAACACAACAGCTCGCTCAGCCTATATCTTACGCTTACAGTTCAGGTCTCAAAGGCTTCTCTACACTTATCATTCCTAAACAACTCAACCCTAGTGGGAGACTCAGAGGAAGTGGAAGTGGTCCTATGGGCTCTAGTTTTTCTAGGCATGGTGCTAAGAGAAGGACCAACACAGAGAGAGAGAGAGAAAAACAAAACCAAGGGCAGACTGCAAGTTAGCATAAAAACAGAATATAGAATAAAAATCTATATGATGCATGAACATGTTAAATGACATGATGCAAGTTCTAATGCAGTGCAATTAAGTCCAACAAGTTCAAATTCACAAAATTTGGCTTGAACATAGAGGTATTAACACAAAAACCCAAAAAATTTTGAAAAACCACTTGATCAATTTAAAAAATATTGACGAATTGATCACCACACATGATAGAAATCACATATTAATGACCAAATTTATCAATGTAACAAGCCAATTTCATCAATTTAACCCAATTAGACAAAATTCCCAATTCGGAACAATTTCAAACCCTAGAATTTTCAATTTCTCAAAAACCACAAAATTGATCAAATTAAACTATAAGAATCATCATTTTAGCATCATAGAACAAAAACCCATTGATCAATTTCACCAAAATAGGTTCGAATCATCAGAAACCCCAATATTTTGAAAGTGCCAAAAATAGCCACAAGAATGCATGAAAAATGCATGAAATCATGAAATAAAATGCAAAAGGAAGGGCAAAAGAGACTTACCGGCCTTCAAGGACAAAAACCTTGCAAAATTCTTGAAGGAAAACGACAAAAAATTGATGGTGGAGCCTTTAGCCAACGCGGAGAGAGAGAAAAGTTGAAAATTTTTTTGAAAAAGTCCATTTGAAAATGACAATTTGACCTTTTAAAAAACATGTTTCACGAGTTTCGATCGATCGAAAAAACAGCCTCGATCGATTGAAACAGACAGAGACTCTATAAAAACAATTTGACACAATTTTGATCGATTGAAAATCAGTTTCGATCGATCGAAACAGACAAAGGCTCTCTCTATCAAATTTAAAAATTTTCAATTGATCGAAAAACATAATGGATCAATCGAAATAGGCAGAGGCTCACCAAATTTTGAGAAAACACAGTTTTGAAAAAGACATTTAGAATCAACTCAAAGCATTGAAATTTAAGAACAAAATGCATGAGTATGTGATGATATGATTTTCAAAACAAGAATATTAAGCCCAAATTCCCAAAAAACAAAATTTCTTGCATTCTCCACAAATTTTCAAGCAAAAAATTAATTTTGCACAAAAGTCATAGTATTTGCAAAACTTCGTTGGTCAAACCATAAACACACACAATAACATGTACTATGTTTAGCAAAGAGTAACTCGTGTAGTGTGTGCAACTAGCAAAAGCTTGAGATACATGTGAGGTGATATGTGAATAGCAATCAATCACAAAGTCTACAAAATTCATCACAAAGAATTTAAAAGAGACTATCACCTAAAGAGTTACATCATATAACTCCTACATCTCCTAGATCATAAGCTTGCAATCATGTAAGTTTCTTGTATTTATGCCTCATAATATACATACAAATTTTAAGTTATGTGAGTTTGGCATCAAGCCTAATAGTACACACAAATTTTAAGTATTAAGCAATTTAAACCGAGGCTTCACCTTATGTTCTTTTTGTGCATGTGCTACACTTTCTCGAGCACAAAATCTTATGATATGTACTAAGGTGTTCATGATTGGCTAGTGAACAGTGGTGAGATGGTTATTTATGCTTTTCTCTAAAAGTTTAAGTCAAACATTTAAAAATATGTGACTTTAAAATTAAGACATAGTAATCAAAAACCATAAATATCTTTCCCACACAACATGCACTACAAAGTTTCAACTAGTAAAGTGTAATAAATAAGCTCATCAAAGCTAAACAAGGTACAAAAGACATGTTATGTGAAAATAAATTGACCAACCTTGTTCTCAAAAACCAAGAGGAATAGTACAAAACAAAATTTGCTTCCTTTTTCTTCCCTTTTTTTATTATTATTTTATTTTTTATGTAAAATAAAAACACCTAGAATGAAATGCATGAATGTTATGCTATGCAAATCCTAGAAAAACAAAAAACAAAAAACAAAACCAAAGAACAATGGTCACAAAGGGTAGAGCAATGAAGCACAAGGACCATGTCAGAAAGACTCAGTTAGATCGAGTCTTTTGCATCCAAAACCTTTTAGATGCACCATGAGTATTGGAGTTCTTATTCACATGAGAATGATTACCAACTCCAGGATTGGAATAAAGGTTTAAAACCTTTACCAAATCACCAATAAGTACCATAGGATCAAGTGCTTGAGGCACAGGTACTTTTGGTTTATTTGCTCTCTTTGCAGCTTGCAGCTTGTAACAGTTTGGATGAATGTGTCCTGACTTACCACAAAAGTGACAAACCCATGCAGGCTTATGATGTGTCTTGTCCTTAGATAGGGTAGGCTTCCTAGATTTAGACTCTTTCAGATCAACCCTAATCTTCCTAAATGATGAACCTTCTAAGGGTTTAACAACCTCACTCATAGGGGGTTTGACAGTTTCACTCACTATCTCGCTCACGGAAGGTTCAGAAGAAGAAGATGAAGGAATAAACTTTGTGGAATGAGGAGCGGACACAGAGATGCTTTCAACATAACCTAATCCAGTTTTGTTAGAAGAAGACTTTTGAACACTCAGCATTTGATCAAGTTTAGAACTAGCAGATCTAGCAACAGATAAATCAAGTTCCAAAGATTTAACTTTATCAAGCAAAAGCATGTTTTCAGTTTTCACATTGTTCAAAAGTTCATTAGCATCAAACAGTTTAACAAGCAAATTTTTCTTTTCAAACTCAAGAGATTCAATTTTCTTCAGGCCAAGTTCAACATTCATAGCATCCTTTGCAGCAACTTTGCAAAGTTTATTATAGGCCTCTTAAAAATCTGCATCTTCAGAGAGTTCCCCATCATAAGGGTTCTCTTCAACAGATATGCTCTCATCAACTACAGCAGTAGCGGTGAAAGTAATGAAGTTTTCATCCTCATCACAATCAGACTCATTATCAGAAACTTCACCATCACTAAGGGTTACAGCCATAACCTTACCCTTAGACTTCAAATAGGTTGGACATTCAGATTTCATGTGTCCATACCCTTGACATCCAAAACACTGAGATCCCAAGGAATTATTGAAAGATTGACCTACTCTTTCTCTAGGTTTATCATTGTTGTTAACTTTAGTGGGATCATGCTTCCTAAAATTTCTAGGTTCAGCAGTGTTTGTGCCTCTTGCCTTTCTATTACTATTCCTGAGAAAGTTTCTAAAATTCTTGGCAAGGTAGGCAATCTCTGTAGCAGAGAGCTCATCATCAAATCCACCACCTTCAACATCATCAACTGACTTAAGAGCCATTGATTTGGATTTGGTAGTTTTGGGTAGATCCAACTCATAGGATTGAAGAGATCCTACAAGTTCATCAACAGGGATGGAGTCCACATCCTTGCTTTCAGTAATGGCAGTCACCTTAGGTCTAAAGTTTTCAGTCAAAGATCTAAGAATCCTCCTAACAATTTTAGGTTGATCATAGATTTCACCCAAGTTAAAAGCAGAATTAACAATATCATTCAATTTAGCATAGAATTCATCAAAAGATTCATCATCAGACATCCTAATGCTTTCAAATTTAGAAGTCAATTGCTGTAATTTATTTATTTTGACAGCCTTTGTGCCTTCATGCACAGTCTGGAGGATATTCCAAGCAGTATGAGCAACCTCAACATTAGAGATTCTTTTAAATTCCTCCATAGAAACAGCGTTAAAGATTGCATTCATAGCTTTGCTATTAAATGCAGCTGCTTTTTTTTTGAGAAGTTTCCCACTCACTAACAAGAGTAGTGGGCTTCTCCCATCCGTATTCAATGAAGTTCCACACCTTCTCATCAATGGATTTCAGGAATGCTTTCATCCTTACTTTCCAATAAGCATAATTATTCCCATCAAAGTGAGGAGGAATAACTAGAGAGTGTCCGTGTTCCATGACAACAGGGGTCAAGGATCAGCTCGGTGATCAAAGGATCAACAACAAAAGAGCTACCTACTCTGATACCACTTGATAGTTTTTAGATCCTTTAAACAATTGATTAAATCTAGGTAATTAGCTAAGTTGTTACTTAGTCCAATTAAACAAGTCTAGGTTATCACAGTAATAAAGATCAAATCATGCAAAGTAGCGGAAAATAAATAACACAAGATATGATCACCCAGGAAACCAAACCGGTAAAAACCTGGGGAGGATTTGACCTAACTATCCTCAAGTTAAACTTGAATCCATTATCTTGAAAGAATCGAAGTTCATACAATAAAACTTACAAGCCCCCACGCTCGACTTCTTATTGCTACCAACCAGTAGAACTTACTGACACGACCACGTGCAAGTTCCGAATCCACGAACTCCTTCTTTCTTGGATTCACCACCAGATACAAGCACACCCGCTTGTGTTTTTTTTAAGCTTCAATGGCAGAAACTGAATTGATCATCAAGGTGTAGATAAATATTCTCTTTGAAAACCCTAAGTTTGTGTAAAGGAAAGCTCCTCTAGATCTCACAAGAGATTTACACAAACCGCAAATATGAGCAACACTAAAATGTGGCTAGGGTTTACCTTTTATACTTAGGACAAATAAGAAACCCTAAAAACGTTTTAAAACACTTAGGGCTGAGTTGGACGAATCTGCAGAAAAACATTCTGCCCGAGCTTCGATCGATCGAGCCAGGCCGAAAGGCACAATCTTTTCCTACTTTAACTCGATTCCAACTTTACATAGATGCACAACTTTGAGCTAGACTTAAACACTTCTAAACACATTGTTTTGTTCATGATTTGCCAACAATACAAATTAGAGTTCTAAATACATAAAATCTTAAGACTTTAGAACCTAACAGGTACCATTAAATGTGAGAAAAAAAATAAGGGAACCGCCGAATATGACAAAAGTACACTCACATATGATATTGGTACTCTATAATGTGAGGACGATACCATCAAATGTGAGAAAAAATTAGCAAACCATCGAATGTGACAAAAAGTATAGTCACATGTGATGTTGGTACCACACAATGTGAGGACGGAACCATCAAATGTGAGAAAAAATTAGCAAACCATCGAATGTGACAAAAAGTATAGTCACATGTGATATTGGTACCACACAATGTGAGGACGGAACCATCAAATGTGAGAAAAAAATAAGGGTTCCACCAAATGTGACAAAAGCACAGTCATATGTGATGTTGGTACTGCACAATGTGAGGATGGTACCATCAAATGTGAGAAACAAATAAAGGAACTACCAAATATGACAAAAGTACAGTCACATATGATGTTGATATTGCACAATGTGAGGATGGTACCATCACATATGATGTTGGTATTATACAATATAAGGATGAATCCATCAAATGTGAAAGAATAAGGAATCTACGAAATGTGACAAAAGTATAGTCATATATGCTGTTGGTACTGCACAATGTGAGAATGATATTATCAAATGTGAGAAAAAAAATAAGGGAACCACAAAATGTGACAAAAGTACAGTCACATGTGATGTTAGTACTACACAATGTGAGGACGGTACCATCTAATGTGAGAAAAAATAATAAAACCACCAAATGTGACAAAAGTACAGTCACATGTGATGTTGAATTTACACAATGTGAGAATGGTACCATTAAATGTGAGAAAAAATAAGGGAATCATCGAATGTGACAAAAGTACAGTCATAACTCACATGTGATGTTAGTATTACATAATATGAGGATGATACTATCAAATGTGATGTTTTGGTAACTTCGTAGAACAGGTTGCCTAGTAGTAGGTACCGTACCTCCCAAAAAAAAGGAGGTACAATAGAATTATCCATGTTTAAGGGACAACTAATTTTGGAGTAATGTTACATCCACAATATTTTTACAATAAATTTTATGCAAAAAACTATTATTGATAGGCAAAAAAATAATATCAGTATTGGGTCTAAATTAGAACTAGTAATAACTTACCACATTATATTTTTTATGAAATTATTGTGAATGTAGCATTATACTTATTTTTTTTTAATCCAAATTTTTGTAATTCTGAATTTAAAGTGTTCAATATTTTTATTAAAATAGTCACAATAAGTTAATTTGGTATATAATATATTTTTAGTAAGTTTATATATAAATTTTTTTTTTTTTGCAAGCCTTGCACGTGATGCCGTCAGTTATCAGTATAGCTAGGTGTCAAATTTTTATAGATATAACACCATTGCTGTAATGGGCTTTTCACATTTTTTATGTGAATGCTCTTAGCCTCTTGGTACCAATCTGACTCGATCATTCTTGTCATATGTCAATCCAATTGAGTGAGAATGACAAATGCTCACATTAATTAGTAGGCCATTCACAACTTTTCCGTATTTATCTACGTGATGTCTCTTTCTTTTACCCTTCGGGGGAATTCAGTATATCGACCAAGGACACATGAATTTAAGTGGGGTTTGTTTTTTAGATAAATGTGTTTTATTTTTTGTGGTTATCTCTGCAGCACTACTAGATTCCGCTGTATTTTATCACTGTCTTCTATGTTAGTCCTTTCGTTTGTGATAACATGGTGGTCCTATGGTCCCTAATTTGATAAAAGATCTATCTAGATATCTTTTCTGCTACTCTGTACTGTGCCGCTCGACTCCTTACGTTCGTCACAAAAGCTGGAATCCCAAAAAATAAAAAAAATCCGTCCTAGGCTTGGTCAGAAAATTTTTAGTAAGACTTGTAGGTTTATAGCTTTCATACGCCTTTCTTATTGTTTGATAAATATAATAGGATTTCAATTTAATCGAACTATTCGGTTTTTATTTGAAATTCAAACTTTAAATTTCTTATTCAAAAACAAATATTTATTTATTTAAAAATTAATATAAAATACTTATTTTAACTGTTACAAATTGTTGAAACTTATCTCCAGATATCATTTACTAACGATTAAATATTTATGAATAAAGTAATAAACATACTTTTATTTCTGGACAAAATATAAACATACTGTTATGCGCATATTTCAACGGTTTTTAATAATGTTTTGCTGTCCAGTAACGATTGATAAAGGTGGAACACTTTTTTCAACTATTTGTTAGAGATATATATTAGACATATTAGCCCAATGTAATAGGCCCAAGCTCATTCCTGCTTGTACTAGTAGTCTAGGGTTTAGTCGCCTATATATACTCATGTTAGGGTTCATTGTAACACAGGAGATTATTGTACTACACTCTCATACAATAAAGATGTATCCCTTAAGGGATTCCTCCGTGGATGTAGGCCGTCAAGGCTGAACCACGTAACCCTCGTGTTCTTAGTGCTCCTCTTCTATGCTTCCTCTTCCGCATCCACTCTAGCATACACAACATGGTATATCACATCGCGTTGCTAATATTTAACACTATTGAATTAAGATACTATTTCAAACTGTTTACGGTAGTTTTTTCAATTGTTGAAATAGCCAAATTTTTTATAGTGATTATAAGGGTTTGGAGTTGGGTCGATGGCAAACCTAATTAGGTGATCTTCTTAGAAGAACTAATCAAATCAACCATTTTTATTTTTTATTGTGGTTCTCAAACCCGGCCAAGGAAAATTCCACTGTTTTATTATAGACTTGTTATACACAAACAAAATTAAAGATAAGGTAATAAAAGTTAATACATTACGGCACAGAGAATTAACATTGTTCAGAAAAACTTTTTGTGCATCTAAATAATATGAAGGTATTTTTTTTTTTCCCATTATCATTAGATCAAGGAAAAAATTGCGCAAATAGAAGTTTAGAAGCCTCTTTCATAGCAAATCCAAACGAATAAAATTTGCAGCTTTGTTCTTTTTCCTTGGATTTTGGTTGGACTGAAACTGAAAGTGATGAGTTTCCTTCATTCACAAAAACTCGTCATGTTGATACTTTCAGAATTTTCCATGCACGCCCATTATTATCTATAATTCAATAGGGCTGAAAGTTCGTTTCCTTCAATATTTACAAAAGCTCCTCCAACAGCCATTTCTATCATTCTCAAGTAAAGAAAGGTCAAGTATTAAAACCAACATCCATGTAGTTTAGAGTAGATAACTTAAGGTTCTATTAGGGAAACCAATTCTTGTAGTGCACCCAATAAGTGGAAGTCACTAAATTATGTTACTATATAGTGTGTGTATATATATATATATATATTATGAAAGATCATCTTCATCATTCCTTTTTTATTATTGTTTTTCAATTATATCTTCATAATTTCTCTGAAAAATGTCCCTTTAGGTATTCAGAAAAGAAAACCAATACGTTAAACAACGCTATCATTACTATAAGAAGAAGAAAATGGGGAAAGAAAAAAACTTCCAGCTTAGGCTTTTTTTTTTTTTTTTTTTTTTTGAGAAAAAAACATACACATAAGGGATAAAGAAAGAAGTTCTAACATAAAGGCACATCATAATTTCATTCAAAACCATGGTAACATTTTAAGGTAGGATGAGGAAATTTATACCATACACTACACTCTTTTAAGTAATGTGGGACAATTAACTAATTTTTTTTTTTGTTTTTTTTTGTTGGTTGAATTAGCTATTAAGTGATGTGTTAACCAAATTATAAGTATTTTGAAAAGCCTAGCAGCCATGTGGAATCTAATACTGTATATAAAAGCAGAAGTTTTTTCTTGCAATTAAGGCGGCACTACCATGTATGAAAAAAAGTCCACCTAAAACTCTGTCACGTCTACATATTAAAAGGGAAAACTCAAAAAGTCATGGTGTTTCACGTGTCTAAATACTCAAAACCAAATTCAACACCGATTTGGTATTAACCGTTTACTTAACACAATTTCACCAAGTATAAGAGGTGAAAATAAAAAATCAAAATGATTCAAAAACCGAAACTGAGACAATCCGTTAAAGAGAAAGGCATGAAAAAAAAAAAAAAAAAAAAAAAATCTGTCCTCCAACTGCGCTGTAGTACATCCACCCTCTGCCCCAATCAGACCGTACCTCCATTGATAAAGTCTTGTGCATTTTAATTATGTGTATTTCTTATGCACTTGTTAGTTTAGCAGCAAACGTAATGTAGTTCTCATCATTGTTTAGACTAGAGTATATGTTACTAATTTAAGTGTGGAATCGATGGCTTAGGGCAATAGGCAAGGATAGGGAGTTCAGTATATTTATTAAGGTCAAATTTTTATTTTACCACCAAATTGTAGATATTCCCAAAATTCTAGGGGCCGTATGGAATTCAAGAAGGGAATCATAAGTGAAGAAAAGTACTCGAATGGTAAGAGTTATGTCGGTTGTTTTGTAAATAGGAAGGAAGAAAAAAGAAGAATAATGTTAACATGTTAGGAATATTATAAATTTTATTAAATATTAAAGGCATCTTACAAATTGATGTATGTGTTTTATTATTATTATTTTTTAAAAGAATTGATGTGTTAACGTGTATATATATATATATATATATAATATAAAAGTAATTAAAAAATTTTATTTATTTACTATGTTATTGATTTATGATCAATCATTTTAATCTTCATGTCAATTTGCAAAGTTATTTAAAAAAAGAAAAGTAAAATCAATAATAATTTTAGAATTTTTCAAATTTGAATAAATAGATGAGAAAATTAATAGCGGGTAGTCATAGGAACATGGCTTATAAGTTAATTCAATATACCCCATTTTTCTTCTACCCCCCCCCCCCCCCCCCCTCTCTCTCTCCCAAGCCCCAATTTTTATATATTTCTTTTATGGGAAATGTGAACTGGTGTCATCACTCATGAGACACCCTTTAAGAATGTTTTATTAAAAAAAAAAAAATTGCATGAATTCATGGAAGAATGTTGAAAATTTAGCTAAAGTAATGACAGAGCTTGAAAAGATGATTTTGCAAAATGCTCTTAACCAATATTTTGCTCAAAATTTGATTTCCCTCCCTCTCACATTATACATTTTCCATCAAGTCTCACTTTAACAATATTCTACTCTTCACTTTCTATCAGACTCTTCCCCCCCCCCCCCCCCTCCCTCATTTTTTTTTTTTTTTTGCCAATATTAAATAAAAGAAGAGGTGAAGAAAAGTTCAATGAAGGATTAAGGAATTATTAAAAAATTTACAATTATTTTATTTTATTCATATTTAATTTTAAATATATTAAAATATAATATTAATTTTTATTTTTAATACATGTTGCAATATTATAACATCAATGGAATTTGTTCTAAGAAATGTTTTGACTATAATACAGCGTTAATTTTTAGTTTTTTTACCACTAAATGTTACATTTTCACTTGACAATATTAGGCCATTTTACTAAAATGCTTCTTCAATAATGACACTAATGAATTTCGATGTGTCTCCAGCATTATTCGTGTTTATTTTTTTGAAACCAAAATATTTTTGAATTAAAATTATTTTCTATTTTACTAAAAATTTAATATTGTTCATTATTTTTTATTATTCAACATTAATATATATATATATATATATATATATAAATCCAAACTATTTTTAATATCCCACCAAAAAAGAGAGAGAGAAACATGATCTGTACGTGGTGCAGGACGTGTGGCTTTTAGAAGAAGATGAAGAATTTGATTTGAGTTCGAGAGAAATGGGACAAGGTATATTGGCCTTGTTGAAAAAAATTAACTCCTCATGAACAATTTTCTTACACTTTTTTTGAAGTTTGACAAAATTACATTAATTGTTATGGCACCAGTTAATTGGACCCATTCAAAAAATATATCTAAAATATAATGGAAGCTGACTTACTTGACCTACCTTTAATCAAAGTGACAGCTCCACTTTTCATTTTTCATTTTTATTTTTTTACGGCCTTTACCTCAATTGTGTGTGTGTTTTTTTTAAAGGCCTACGTATCAAAGAATATAAATTCTTTGTCCCACCCCTACCTTTAATATTCCACTTTATATTATTTCAATATATAACAACTTTTATGTAATCATTTTTTACTTTTAGAAGTTATTAAAAAAATAAAAAAATATAAAACATATGACGTTTCACAATTGATAAAATATAAAAGTGAAATATAAAAAATAGGAAAAATAGTATTTATTTGTATGATTAGAGATTAAAACTTGATAGAACAAAAATGTATTGACCTTTTGCAAATTAATTAATTAAGTTCAATTACATGCAATAGCATAGTAGCACAAACAAATCACCAATTACACTAAATGCAGCAGAAAATAAATTTGACACAGGTGATTTGTTTAGAAATGGGGAAAACCATCGAGGCAAAATCTCACCGAGTGATTTTAAGGTCACCACTCCCAAGAATCCACTCTTATTAATCACAAGCGATTACAAGTATAAAAAATCTTACCAAACCCTTTGGCCTATCTTGAAATACCAATATATAGTTGAACCTTTACTCCAGTACCTAATTGGACTTGTATTGTAGTGGCAATAATTCCATTCAATGTACGAATTTCAGTACGTGACTAACCAATGATGCATAGATCCCAGTATGTGACTAACTTTACCAACTTGAAGAAGATGTTGGTTGCAAAGTTCTTCACTTCATCAACAATGAAGATTAGGAAGCTCTTTGGTCACAAAACCCTTGACGTAAAGACGCAGTAGCTTCTTCAGAGAGAATGATGAACTAGGGCACTGTTTGCATGCGCAACAGCCTTTAAAATAATCCTTATATATGTTTAGGGTTGTGAGAAAAGAAACCCAATACAAATATTTCAGCATGGGCCAAAAATCAGATTTGGAATTTATGATTTCGTAAGTCTCGATAGAAATAGCTTGTGTCGAGCTTCAACATTAATCTCGATAGAAAGGATTCTGTCGAGACTTCTGTCAAACTTTAATGAACAACTCTTCTTCACTTATTTCTTGGTCAGATCTTCATGGTTTTAATACTTGACTTGAAAAACATGTTTCTTGAAGTCTTAAACCCATTTTAGATCTACCTAATTACAAGTAAAATGTATTTTGTCAAAAAATTAGTCAATTACATAAAATATGTCCCTAACAAAACCCCATATCTCTTTTGTGGTTTAGGGTGGTATTATATGCATTGGGTGCATGCAAGGGCTAACCCTATGGTATAAGCGAATGAGACGGTTGCCTAAGGCTCTCAAGTAGAAAAAAAGCTCTCAAATTTTAACCAATAAAATTATTTCTTTTATTGTAATAGTATTAATTAAACTTAAATATTAGTCCAATGAAAACACGAGAGAGAGAGAGAGAGAGAGAGAGAGAGAGAGAGAGAGAGAGAGAGAGAGAGAGATGCTACGGCCACAAAAATTTTCACAACAAATTCTAAGTGTCAAGTTGTTACTGACTGTTATTGGTGGATAAAAAAGTAATTTCAGTTATGGGTTCAAATTAGAACTACTAACAACTTAATACTTAACAATTGCGTACCCTTGGCGTGATAGTCACTTTACAAGTATGAAGTTCTTGTGGGGTGGGAGGAGTGAAAATGCTAGGGTTCATATCTCTAGGAAGAAAGTTTCACACACACATATATACATGTAGATTAAACTAGAGAGTTTTTACCCAAAAAAAAGATATTAAACTAGAGTAAAATTTTTATCTCATATAAATAAACAAAAAACAACTCAACACCTAGCATTTGTTGTGAAAATATTGTGAATGTAATATTTCAAAAAAAAATAGCAATACACAAAATATTTCACAACAACTGAGTTGGAAAACTTTTGCTATGACAAACTTTTACTAGTTTTTATCTAGATTTACTACTAACATTACATTTGTTTTTACTACTATAAATCTATTATATCAACAAGTGTAAAAGTTTTGCCAAGTTTTTTGTGTCTATAAGACTTTTCAAAAAAAAAAAAAAGTGATTAATTAGCAATTTTGCATTTAAAAATATCTAAAACAAGCGAATAAAGTTTAAGCAATACTAAAATATATATTTTTTAAAATCATATTTAAATATATAAACAATCTCAAATCAGCCCTTAAATACATCAAGATTCCCATCAGTGCATGTATCCACCCTGTCACAGAGAAATTATTGGGACCTCTTGGAGGACCACTGATGTGGTCCTCCTAGGTCCCAACACCCAATAAGAAAATGCCACGAGGTTATTTTTAAACCTCAGCTCCACATCATCACTTCCCATTAACTTAACTATTGTTAGCAAAACCAAACTAAAGTTAAAACTCAGCTCCACTTACCCATAGCTGGAAACCCAAAATCAATTAGCCAAAATCAAACTGTGTGAACCCAAAATCAATTAGCCACTTCTCACCTAATTTCTGAAATCCAAGAAAGATTAGGTTTAAAATACTTGATACTAGATTTGAAACAAACTACTTACCATTATACAGTAAAAAGATTTGTAAAATTATATCAGAATTTTATCTATTTAAATTCTAAATAGATTTTCTCTTCCTGGGAATCTTTTCTTCAGAATTTTTTTTTTCCTGCTAGTGACTCTAATTTTTGTTCTAAGATCTCTATTCGTTCCTCTAGTTGCTTTTTCAAATCTAAGATCATATCTAGTGTAGCTTATAGAGACATTATTCGAGTCCTTTAATTTCTGCTGGTGAGAATCTGTCTTCTAGTTTGTAATCTTGGGTTCTTCCTTCATACTTTTGTTGTTTAACTAGGAAATCTATCAATCCTTGAAGGTTTTTTGTAATCTTAGATCTGTTTTTAGACTGATCAAATCTGTTAACTATAGCTATCTTAAAGTTCTTAAGACTTATTTCTAAAGCATGTGAATCTGAGTTATCTCTTCTTTTATTATATCTTCTATTGTTTCCAGTTTTAGATCTATATAGTTTAGGGCTATTTGAGGTTTCTTTTATCTTGTTAACTGCCTCTTTAAGTTCTAAAATCTGATGTTCTACAGACGAGATCTCTTTAGATATATCCTCCATGATCTATATAGTGTATGCTGGGACACGTGTGGTTAGAAGAAGAGGCAGAAGAAGCAACAGCAGGGAGATAGGATCGTTGTTGTTGTTGCCGCCGGTGATGGTTTCTGAGGACATTTCCCGGTTCTGCTACATGAATCTGACGGGCCACCCATTTGGGCTCCGTATCTCTAGCATAATCACAGTGTATCGGCTGGGTTTGCCCAATATCTTCTCTAGAGAGATATTGGGAAAATAGAGTTAGAGGGAGAGAGTAAGAAAGGCAGATAGGGTTAAGCATTTGAGAAAATTTTTGAATATGTTTAGTTGATTTTGGGTTAAATCCAGCTGTGGGTAAGTGGGTAAGTGGAGCTAACAAAGTGTTTGAGAAAAGTTTTAACCTTAGTTTGGTTTTGCTAACAATAATTAAGTTAATGGGAAGTGATGATGTGGAGCTGAATTTAAAATAATAGCCACATGGCATTTTCTTATTGGGTGTTGGGACCTGGGAGGACCACATCAAAGGTCCTCCAAGAGGTCCCAGTAATTTCTCCCTGTCACGACAAGTGTGGAATTCGGCTTCGGTCCCCACTGATAGGCTGGTGCATAGGGACTAGTGGGATATGCAGATTTTCTCCATTAGCTTTCTTTTCTATCAAATTTAGTGGCTACGATTTACGTGTTTTGTCGTATAGCTGATGTACCATGCAAACCAATTATTATAAACTCCACCCAAAAGTCTAAACTATATCTCACGCAACAAAAATAAAGCTCTGTTTCAGTAACATTGAGTCTGTTTGGATACTACTTATTTTACTAAAAACTGAAAACAATGTAATAAAATAATTTTTAAATGTGTGAATACTACTGTGAAACACAATTTTTTTTTTAATAAAATACTTGCAGATTTCATGAATAGTACATAGAACCTAATAGAAAAGCATAATTTTGCTTTCTCTTCCTACACGGGACTCACAATACACGTGAAACACTCCTCTAAAAAAAATTGTGAAATAAAGCTGCAATGCTTTTCAACACCATCCAAACGAAGGCTCAATTATTATAAACTTCACTCAAAAGTTTAAACTATATCTCTCAGACACACACACAACAACAACAACAAAAAAAAAGAGAAGAAGCTCTGTTTCAGTAACACTAATGGCTTCAACCTTCACTGTATTTTTTTCACTTCTCTTCCTCCTCTCTATCCCAAGCATTCTCCCTCACCCCTTGGACCCTCTCACCCCCTTAGAAATAAAACAAGTAACCAAAATTATCAAAGGGTCTAGGGCGGTCTCGTTGGCAAACCTTACCTTTCAATATGTAGGCTTAGATGAGCCAAGCAAATCAACCATTCTTTCATGGCTTTCAAACCCCACCAAGGAACCCCCACCTCGTCAAGCTTTTGTTATTGCACGAGCTTATGAAAAATCCTACGAATTTGTCGTAAGTTTATCCAATGGTTCAATCATTTCGCAGCACATTTATAATGGCACTGGCTTCCCTTTACTGAACCTTGAAGAACAGTCTGCTGCAAATGACTTAGCATTTAAATACCCACCATTTATCAAGTCCATCAAAAAGAGAGGGCTAGACATAAAGGATGTGGTTCCTTCAGTTTTCACGGTGGGATGGTATGGAGAGAAAAGCATGAGTGGGAGGGTTGTTAAGGTACTCTTTTTCTACAAAGGCGGCACGCCTAATGTTTGGGTTAGACCTATTGAGGGTATTGCTGTACTTGTGGACCTTGATAAGATGGTGATTGCGAAATACTCTGATAGTGAAGTGGTACCAATACCAAAAGCTGAGGGTACTGAATATCGAGGTTCAAAAATGAGGCCACCATTTGCAGCTGAAACAAAGCCTATCACTGTTGTCCAGCCTCATGGTCCCAGCTTCAAGATCAACGGTCACACCATAAGGTAAACAATGAGGCCACACAAATTGTATAACTTTTGTCAATCAGCTAAATTGTCGAAGTTTGGATTGAGTTATAATAAAAATAATTTCAGTGCTAATCTTATGTGAAAGAGTCATTACACTAATAACAACCTGTCATCTTAATAAATTATGAAAATTGTTGTGTATAATGTTGTTAGCCAAATAAAGAATAAAACATTTTAATTGTTGTTTATTAATTAAAACTAAGCGTTTCAAAATATATTTTTTTGAATATTGGGTTTCAGTTTTTATAAAACAAGATCCTCTTTATTTCAAATGGAATGAAGAATATCAATTACATAGTTTAAGAATCTAATTATGTTCTAAATCTAATAGTGTACGGTGTGTCAAGTTATTCAAAATTTTATATAATGTGGCACTGTATACATATTTGATGTTGCAATATTTAGTCTAAATCATAAAATGCATCCTTTTAAATGGAAATGATTTTAATATAGTTTTTATGTGGTATACACAGTTGGGCAGACTGGAATTTACACCTTGCCTTTGATGTCCGAGCTGGTCTTGTTATATCTCTAGCCACAATTTTTGATTCCATTGAAGATAAACATCGCCAAGTCTTATATAAAGGCCATGTTTCTGAGCTATTTGTGCCCTACATGGATCCCACAGAGGAATGGTACTACAGAACATTTTTGGATGCTGGAGAATTTGGGCTTGGGTTGAGTGCTGTATCTCTTCAACAACATACAGATTGCCCAGCCAATGCAATTTTCATGGATGGGTACCATGCCAATCAGGATGGAAAGCCAGTAAAACTTTCAAATGCGTTTTGTGTATTTGAGCGATATGCAGGCGATATAGCTTGGCGTCACACAGAGAGTGCAATTTCAGGGGAAGTGGTATGTGATTTTCAACCCTCCAAAGTCTAAACCCTTCCTTCCTTCCCAAACCCCCCCACCTCTTTTTTATGTGACAATATTGTGAATACTAAAAAGAATGGGTTATGAACAATAAAAAAATTTATCAAATTTACCTTAAGCATTCAATCATACAACACCCTCATTAGTTTCACAACCAATCCATCATTCTCATGATCACATTAAGTTTCCACAGCAAAAACCCAAACCTTTAAGCTCGAGGCAGAGTACATTGCTAAGAAATTGACTAATTTAGTGACTTGAACTAAAATATTGTGATTTGAACCTACCAAGACTCCCTATCTCCCAATCCATCCTACCTCTTTGATTGCAAAAAAGTCACATTCTCTTAAATTACTAGCTCTTCCATTGCTAAGAAATTGACTAATTTAGTGACTTGATCTAAAATATTGTGATTTGAACCTACCAAGACTCCCAATCTCCCAATCCATCCTACCTCTTTGATTGCAAACAAGTCATATTCTCTTAAATCACTTGCTCTTCCATTGTATAATATAGAAGGGGAAGAGAGAGAGAGAGAGAGACAGAGAGAGAGAGAGAGAGAGAGAGTATTAGTACAATAATAGAAGAGGGTACTTGGAGCTGGGGTGGATGAGGTGAGACAAAAAAGAATCCGTTTAGATAGGGTTGGCTTAATATATTTTGGAGCATAAGGCGATAAATTTTAAGAGAAGTATTTTTATATCTAAATATTAATTAAATAATACTTATTTAAATTATAATATAATTTTTAATTTAAAATCTAATTTTCTTTTTGATTTACAAATTTACTAATTAAGTTTTTATATTCAAACTCTACTAATATATATTTTTAAATTAATCGATAATTTAGCTAATCCACATAATATGCTTTTTTAATATGGTCTAGGATCTTATCAATATACATGAAAAACTTATTTTTAAAGATGCAATTGTGACATGCATATATTGTTAGAACATTAAATCTAATTTATTAAAACATAGCTTCACTTAACCTTTATTAGAATCTGCATCAATTTCAGCCTTAACAAGTAAAGATGGATTATCTAAAAAACAAATTAATACAAAAATGTTTCACTTCAATTGTATATAAATCATAAAATACAAAGAATAGAGAAAACTGATTTACCTTAAATATAACTTTTGATCGATGATAAATTTAGGGGTAAAGGGACAAAGAGTAGATTTGTCAAGAGATACTTTCAGAGAAAAAGAGAAGAAAGGATAATATGGGGTTTTTCCAGTTTTTTTAAGACCACTTTTTCAAAAAAATTATAAAAAATCTCTCTCTCTCTCTCTCTCTATATATATATATATATGAAACATATTTCAATTATCTAAGTTGCCATAATATAAAAAATTATGATATTATAACTAGAATTATGAGGCCCTTTCACATTTGGGGACTTAAGGTAATTGTCTCACTTGCTTATATAGTTGAGCTATCACTAGGTTTAGGAAGAAGAAAAAGGTAAAGAGTGGTTCCAATTGTAAATGAAGAACAAAAAATGAAATGAAATAGAGTCATTAGCAATTAATGGCAGAGCCAAGATTCAAGCCAAAAAAGACAATTATTATTATTATTATGTGCTAAAATATACAACAAACAAAAGTATATACACATGGGTGTAGGCAGGGGGGCTAGAAATCAAGAAGAATAGAGCAAAGAAGAGAAATAGGGTTATGAATGTCAAAGCTAGGATTTCTGTTTTTTTTTTTTTTTTTTTTTAATATATATATATAGTTTAAAATCGGTTAAATTTGTAACCCACAATGACACAAAAATAAAAGTGTAGATGTGTGTGAGAGCATATGGTACGTGAGCACATATACATGCAATATAACACAATAAATTCAACAATAAATATATAAATTGCTAGGAAATTAAATTAAACTATTTACAAACAAAATTTCACAAAAAATAATTGCATATAAAAACCATTTTTTAAGGGAGTAGCAATGCTTTTTGGTTATATATATATATATATATATGATTGAAAGTACGGCTCCTTAATTATCTTTCAGTTTCATTTTACCCTTACTTGCCTTTGTTTTGAATGTTAAAGTAAGAAAATTATAAAAGATTTTTACTAAGTATATTTCCTGAAAAGTGTTTGAAACATAAAAGAGATTATAATAAAAAAACATTTCTGTGAAATATATCAGCAAAAAAATGCATAGAAGAGAATCCACTATATCCATAAAATAAAATAAAATAAAGAAGAAGAAGAAATAAAAACATTTATGATAACAAATTTTTTGTTCAAATGTTTTTCAAAATTTAGAATTGTGTATATATGTGTGTGCGCACGCACACGTGTGTATTCAAAAATTTGATTTGGCCCCCCAAAATGACTTCCAAAGAAAAATGAACAAATATTAGCTAACTGAATTAGTATCCCTGAAAAATACAATTGGCTAAGATTGTCCAGAAAAGAAGAATTTTTTTCAAACAAAAAAAATCTATTCTTTTTAATTAGTTGTTCATTTTGTCAGTCATTTTCTCTATGTAGAAAAGGATCATAAATGTTTTTCTTTATTAGAAAAATCAATATTTAAAAAAATCAATATATATATATATATATATACATATATTTTTTGATGATTTTTTTTTTTGAAGCTGATTTATTTTGATGATTTTATATACATAATATATCAGACTTATAGGTAACTCTAATATTAGAAAACTAATAATCTCTCTCTCGCTCTCTCTCACATAATTTTGTATGTATATGTTTTGAGTTTAACTGACCAGTTTATCAATCTCAAATTTGGCCTTCCAAGCAAAATTTCTAACTTCATCTTTGGTCACAACTCACAAGGATTTGAACCCCTCTTCTTTTTATTATTATTATTATTATTATTTTTAATTACAAATTTGCCACATTGTTTGCATTTTTGATTGTTAACAATTGAAAACACAATTTTTTTCCTACATTTTTTCCAATTGCACAAGGATTTTTTTAGTCATAATTTAAAATTAAAAATAGAAAACACCCAACCAAACAATATTTCTACGTAATTGTAACGGACTGTTTTATATTTTCTGTTTTTGAAAAAAAAAAAAGTTTTATCAAATGCAACCAATCAGGCTCATTAATCATTTATAAATGACATTTTTCGTTAGTTGGAATTATTTGTTTTCACTAGTTGCATATACATCTGATTTTTGTTGTTTGATTTTTGATTTATTATTATTATTTTTTTTTTTTGTGGCTTCACAGATAACAGAGGTTAGACCTGGGGTGAGCCTAGTTGTTAGGACGGTTTCGACCATTGGCAACTATGACTATATCATGGACTGGGAGTTCAAGAAAAGCGGCAGTATTAAATTTGGGGTATGGAAATTAAATAACCAAACCATCTTTTTATAATATTATCCTTTTTTTTTTTTTAATATTAAATTTATCGTTATTGTTTCAGTTGGTTTCATTCGAAATTGCAATGATCCATTTCATAGTTATAATATTATTTTTGAAATCTAACTGTGTATAGAGTGCTATGTCATTTAAATATGTCTCTAAATATACCTTTCAAAATGCTTTATTTCAAATGGAGATATCATTTTCGATCAAGTGGTACCTAAAAAGTCTTTATGAGGCTGTTAATCATTATTACTAACAACTATATATGTCGTATGCACTCTATTTAATTAGGTGGGTTTATCGGGTATTTTGGAAGCAAAAGCTTCAACATACACTCACAAAAAACAAGTCAAGGAAGACATCTATGGTACATTGGTAACGAAAAACACTATTGCAATAAACCATGACCACTACATCACGTGTTATCTTGATCTTGACATTGATGGTGAAAAGAATTCATTTGTCAAAGGCAAGATGAAAACAATGAGAACAAATGGTAGCACACCTAGAAAGAGTTACTGGACCATGATTCGAGAGCTAGTAAAAACTGAATTAGATGCAAGAATTTGGACTGACAAACCAATTGAATTGTTGATAGTGAACCCTAATAAGTTTACTAAAATGGGAAATCAAGTTGGCTATCGATTGGTTCCTGGTCCGACTGCTATTCCACTTCTACTAGAGGATGATTACCCACAGATCCGTGGTGCATTTTCGAATTACAATGTATGGGTTACGCTGTATAATAGGTCAGAAAGATGGGCTGGTGGGTTATATGCTGATCGAAGCCATGGAGATCATACCTTATTTACTTGGACAAACAGGTAATATTGCATGGTTTTTATAATGGTAAAAATTCTCTCACTCTTTTTTTACACATCCCTACGCACAATTTCCACAACTGTGTGTGCTTGATATAAAAAATTTTGAAACGAGAAAAGGGTGATATTCATGATTAAAACAAGGAAAGTGGATGTGTATGAAAGATGTTAAATAAGTTTTGGGCAAATTATTGCCCTTTTTTTTAAGTCAAAATATAGTGTTGGTCTTAGGGGAACACCAAAATACCTAATACTGCCTTTTCCTTTTGTCTTTTTTGTTAATAAATATATTTTATACGTAAAACTTCATTAAAAAGAATGTATTTTTATTTATCAATTTTTTAATGTTTAAAAGTTATAAAGAAAAAATGATAAAATAAAATTAAAAAAAAATTTAATCGAAGAGAAAAATAGTTAAAAAATGTAAGGAGCTTAAATGTTTAATGTAATCAGCAAGAGTGTATTTTTCAAATTCGTTATGTATCAATTAATAATAAACTCCACAATTTGTCTTTGAGTTATATTATAAAATTTTTCCCGTACAATTGATTACCATATGATTTTAAAATGTTATAATATAATCATTTTATGAGTTAATTAAAAGCAGAAATAAGTTATACTTGAAATTTATGTAATTACTAGAAATTATTACATGAGAAATATAAGTGCCATAAGACTTATTCATATATATTAAAAGGCCTTAATAAGTAAAGAAAATATAATAGACATGCTATCTTCTTACAAGTTTTTGAACATTAAGATACCACTTAGTATTAAAATGAGTAATATGTCTCATAAAAAAGAGATTAATATGCTATTGTCTAGTTTGATTTTAAGTATTATATATGTAATGCGTGTTCAAAATATGTCTATCTAAGTATTTTTGCAAGTGTATTAAAACACATGTATATTGGTTATAAATTTGTTACTCTAAAGTTAAATCTTGACTCTGCCACTTGTAGATCCTCAAACTTTAGCGCAAGAGGGATTTAAATTATTCACTTAAATTTAAAGTATTCACTTAAGTTAAATCTTGACTCTGCCACTTTTAGTTTGTTAGGAACAAAAGGAGATCACTTTAAACTTACATGATCGTTTGGTTGCTAAAAAACTTAAAGTGATTGATTTTAGTTCCTAACAAACTTAAAAAGATCACTTTTAGTATTTATTGAGCAATGACATGATGGTCTCTAGATCAATTTGACCATGTCATCTAAGTGACAAAAAATAAACACCTCAAACTTTTGAGACTAAAATTGTGCTAAGTTTGAAGGATAATAGCATATTTAACTCTTTTTTTATTAGGTACTGTATCCTTCTATTCTTTAGCTAAAACAACAAATTCACTTCGACTCAAAGAAATTATGTTGGTGGAAGATATATAAAAGAAAATTAAAAGAAGGAAAAAAGAAAGTCTTAGATAGTGAGGATGGGAATGGGTAGAGTTGGCATGACGTGTAAAAGCCATGCCTAAGTTTATATTAATATTCAAAATAAATATATACTTATTCAGCAAAAAAAAATTATAATTAAATACTTGAAATTTGAGTGTGGGTGAAACTTCATTAAGCTAATTAGGTATTTAAAACATACATATTGACTTGAATTAATTAGGAGGTAATATAGAAGTAATTATTAGGAGTTCCCATAGTATGGTGATCGGGTGTTTACTCTCACATTCATGGTGGATTCCACTACTTAATTCATGGTGTGATTCATTATGAATTTAAGAGGAAATAGTATACTACGTTATCCTTTTCAAGGAGCAACCGGTAATTTTCTAATATTATTGTCAACCCTAATAACTAACTTGGAAGTTTTGTCACATGCAATTTCCTGTAATAAAGCAGGTAGCAACGAAGAAAATCAAACTGGTTGATTTGGTTCATTTTGCAGGAATAGGGATATTGACGACAAGGACATAGTGTTATGGCACACAATAGGCTTCCATCATAGCCCTTCCCAAGATGAATTTCCAGTGATGCCGACTTTGAATGGTGGGTTTGAGCTCCGTCCTTCAAACTTCTTTGAAAGCAACCCAATCTTGAATATAAGGCCTCCTAAGCCTGTGGACTTACCCAGATGCAATGCCACCACTCCTTAGAGGAGGAAAAAAAAAATTGGAATAACCAGTATCTTCAGTAGAAGTTCTAGATAATTGTTATTTGTGTTATTAGATATTCTAAATAATTGTCAACTCTTTTGTTGTTTTTAGAATAAGAATTTGAAAAACTATTAGAACTTTTAAAATGGTGGAATTTAAATTTATGGGAATTTCAATCTTATCAATTAAGCTTTTATTAATTTTATGGGTATATCTAAGAGTTAAGAATTTGAAGTATTGTTTCTCAAAAAAAGAAAAAAAAAATTGAAGTATTCAATTAGTTACAACAAGTATGGTAACAAGGATGATAATGCATTGGTGACATTGAAAATATGGTATCATGGTATTGGTGGTGGTGATAATTATAGTGTAATCAGAGATAATAGTTTGTTGTTGGTGGTAGACGCAGTGATAATGGTAATAGTCTTAGCAATAATGTTGTTAGCATTATGTTGGACAAAATGGGCTTCTGCCCTTTTTGGGTAAATTAATTAGCTTTTTGCCCTTCTTCCCAAACTAAATAGGGAAATGTCCCTCTTTTGAAAATCGAGTTTCTCAAAATCGAGTTAAAAAAAAAAAATTCTGGAGCCCTATAGTGACGTTTTTAAGGACCTATAGTGACATTTTAAGAACCTATAGTGACGTTTTATAACTTGTTATCCATAAAATCAAGTTATAGGCAATTAAATTGCCTATAACTCGATTTCATGGATATCAAGTTACAAAATGCCACTATAGGTCCTTATAAACGTCACTATAGGTCCTTGAAAACGTCATTATAGGGCTTAAATCGATTTTGAAAAACTCAATTTTCAAAAGAGGGGTATTTCCCTATTTAGTTTGGGAAGAAGAGCAAAAGGCCAATTAATTTGCCTGAAAAGGGCAGAAGCCCATTTTGTCCCATTATGTTATTATGTTTAATTTGGTGGTGTTGGTGGAGTTGATGGCAGCAATGGGTGACAAGCGGTGGTTATGGTGGTGGTGATAGCCACTTGTGTTAATTGGGCTCTCTCTCTCTCTCTCTCACTCATTTTCTTCCTTTGAGACAATTTGATTTGGGTTTTCATGTGAGACTATTTGATTGGTAAAGAAAAAAGTCTAAATAGAGTTATCAATCTTATTCTTTAATTCTTCTAAAAAAATTCTTATTCTTTAATTATATATACTTTCAATTTCAAAATATTGGAACTGAGCTAAGGGGCTTGTAGTTCAGTGGCAATTAGGCATTGTTAGTGCTCCTTTATAAGTAGAATTAGAGCTCAAATATCCATACTCCCATTATTGAAACTATTAAATTATCTTTTAAAAAAAATGTAACCAAAATTAAATTGTGCTCTCTATCCCCCATTTTTTATGATGCTCACAAAAAGGAGGAGTGATAGTGTAGAAACTTTTGTTAGGGGAATAGCATAATTCTTTGATGTATCTAACTTAAGGGTCCGTTTGATAAGGAGGATGGAAAAGTGGGAGGATAGAAAAAATTTTAGTTTCCTTCATCTATGTTTGTTGGGAAGATGAAAAAGTGAAGGGATAGAATTTTTTTTTTTTGTTTGGTTGAGAAGAAAAGTAAGAGGATAGAAAATGTAATTTATATAAATTAACTCAAATACCCTTATTAAAAAAAACAAACAATAAAAAAAATCATATATACCTCCCAACAATTTTCCCTCCTTTTTTTTTTATAAATTTTTTAATTTTTTTAATTTTTGTTTTATCCTCTCTATTTCATCTCTAACCAAACACACCTAAAGGAAGCTAATTTGAGATTAGTTTGGGTTTTATTGACTTAGTTACTAATTGATGTGGCTATTTACATTTGTTTATGTACTTTCGGTTTTTTAATCGTGTTTTTTATATCAATCATGGTTTAATGATTGTATTCTTCTTTGATATCCATGTTTGTTTACACAATACTCTGCTTATTGAATGTATGCTTGCAATTGTGCTATTTCCACATGACAAGCGTATTGTGTTTTGTTTCGTATTTCACGAAACATAGTTTTAGAGTTTATCACGTCAGTCAACCTATTCCATCCATTGGCTTATTGGGGCCGATTGATTTTAAATTTTTAGTAAGTGTTAGTGAGTCATTCATGTATTTGTAATTTTGAGTCATTTTTTGTAATTTTGGGATTTTATATTTGTGTTGGCTTTTGTCACGTATTGCCAAAGCAGGAAATTGTTTGATTAAATAGGTTGAGTATTAGGAAACCATGACAAAGTATAGTTTTGTTGAGCTGTTTTGAGTATTTTCAATTTCAAGATGAAGATCCAAGATCAGCTCAATTAAAGAAAGTGCCTAGAAGCTCGACACACGGTAAATTGATCAAGTTGTGATTCCACAGAGTCTCGATCTATTGAGTATCGAGAATACTAATTCCCTTTAAAATCTTTTTAAGTCAGCTAATTAGGAGGTTTTCAAGCCTAGTTGAAATGCTATATAAAGCAAGGATGTCAATATCGTACCGGAGACCGTATCGGTTTGGCCACCGGTACGATATATTTCGGATACCGGTCAATACTGGTGTACCGTTTCGAGTTTACCACTATTTTATATATTTAATATATGTATATATACACACACACACACACACACACACACATACACACACAAAATCTCTATTTACCATAAAACAATACCTCAAAAATTCATGTTTACCATAAAACAGTACTTCAATTAAGAACAAATAATTCATAGTTTTAAACTTTAACATCAACTAAAAGAAAAGAAAAAAAAAAAAGGTGTTTTTCCAGTACAGCCGGATTTTGCCGGTACGGCCGGTATTTTTTCCGATACGAAACAGGGGGGTCGAGCGTAACGGATTGCTGACCGGTACGGTATATTCTAGCTGTATCAGTCGGTACGGTACGAAATCAATAACCTTGATATAAAGGCACACTACTATCGTCGACTAAAGCAGAGGAGAGAAGGTTTTGTAAGGTTGAATTTATTCAACCATCTAATTGGCTTTATTCCGTACCAAATTTGCTTGTAATTCAGCATTTAGTAACCCTGTATTTAGGTGGGTTTGTTGTAAGGGTAGTGAGTGAGATAGAGTGAAGATTGCTTAAGAGTGTGCAAGAAAACAGAGACTCGCGGCTGGGACTCGCGGGTGACTCGCGGGTGACTCGCGGCTGCAAGCCGCCAGAAGCAGCACACGTGCCAAGCATGCTGGAAGATGAACAGTCATGCTAACTGGAGCACTACAGGACAAAACATGACAACTGGCCATATGGTTAACTCGCGACTGGATCTCACAACTTAGTCAAGCCGCGAGGTCAAGCCGCGAGCCACCCCTGTTTTGTAAAACCTGACGTTTCACATTCCTCTCCCACTCCAGTATAAATACCTCTTTTACCCACGATTGAAAGAGAGCTTCCAGAGAGAATTTTGAGAGAGAAACCCTAAAGAAAAAACCAGATTGTTTCACCCACAATCTCTACCTTAGAGACTCTTCAAATTCCTCAACTCTCTTCCTCTCCATTGTCAAATCCTTGAGAGGCATTATACCAAACCTGGTTCTCACCATCATCAT
This sequence comes from Quercus robur, assembly GCF_932294415.1. NCBI lineage: Eukaryota > Viridiplantae > Streptophyta > Magnoliopsida > Fagales > Fagaceae > Quercus > Quercus robur. The sequence goes on from NC_065539.1 coordinate 51,908,118, forward strand.
CACTGAGAGACAGTTGTTTGGATTTCTGGGAAGCAGTTAGGAAGGAACCAATCTTCATTGGTTGATGCTACGGTCTAGTAGCGGAATCCGGGAAGCTAGAAAAGAAAAAGGTTCGGCGCAACCTCGTTGGAGCAAGAAGCTTGGAGGGCTTAGGTGCACTGGGTAGATTAGGCTTGGAGGGTCTATTGCTGTCCTTGTATCCCAACTGTATTTTCTATGGATTGTTTACCACTTGGAGGGCGGCGGAGAGGTTTTACGCCGAGGGCTTCGGTTTCCTCTTCGATAACACATCGCGTGTTGTCTTTGTGTTTGCATCTTCCTTCCTCTCTATTTTTGCCTTTTTATTATCTGCTGTGGATTTTATTTTGTTATGGCTTAGATAGTTTTTAACCAATTTCATATTATAGCATATGTTAAGTTTCCGCACACTAGTTGTTTGACATATTGCTTGAATTGGTTAAGTTGTAATTTGGGGGTCTAAACGTTCAAAGGTGTTTTGTACACGTTTTTGAACTTTCAATTGGTATCAGAGCGGGTACACTGCTATTGGTTTCATTACCATTGTGTGATCCTTGACTCCCTTTTGAGATGGATAGATCTCAATCCCTAAATGCACCTCCATATTTTGATGGTAGTAATTATGCTTTTTGGAAGGTTTGCATGAGAGTTTTTCTGTGTTCTATTGATGAATCTGTTTGGGATGCTGTTGAGATTGGTTGGACCAGACCTGAGGAAGCCAAATCCTCATGGGATAAGGCAGCACTTGCTGCATCTAATGCTAACAGTAAAGCACTCAATGCTATTTTCTGTGGTGTGTCTCCAGATGAATTTCACAGGATTTCTCACATTACCATTGCCAAAGAAGCATGGGAGATTCTGGAAACCACCTATGAAGGCACGAAGAAAGTGAAAGACACCAAGTTACAAATGCTGACCACTCGGTTTGAGGAGCTCAAAATGAGTGAGGATGAGTCTTTTGACTCTTTCTATGGGAAGCTAAATGAGGTGGTTGTTAGTAAGTTCAACTTGGGGGAGAAAACGGAGGACTCAAAGATTGTAAGGAAGATCCTTCGATCATTGCCGGAAAGTTTTCGTGCTAAAGTGACAGCAATTGAAGAGAGCAAGGACCTTGATGACATCAAAGTACAGGAGCTGGTTGGTTCTCTGCAGACTTATGAGATGTCGCTGCCCAATCAACGGAAGAGTAAATCTCTTGCTCTAAAGACCATTAATGAGAAGGTGGAAGATCAAGACTCATCGGGAGAAGATGTGGTTGACAAAGATGTTGCATACCTTGTCAAAAATTTCAGAAAGTTCTTGAAATTCAAAAATAATGGCAAATTTGATGATAAAAGAAAATTCCAAAGTTCTGGAAGGGAGAAGAGGGAATTCAAAAAGAAAGATGGAAAAGAATCCCAACCCACACAAGGTGTCACTTGTTTCGAATGTAACAGGCATGGACACTTTAAGAAGGAATGTCTGAATTATTTGAAATCGAAAGGTAAAGTGTATGCCACGACCTTGAGTGACTCGGATTCGTCTGACTCAGAATCTGAAGAGAGCTGTGATGGAGAGGGGAACTATTCAGCTTTTATGACTATTGCTCATGTTGAGTCTTCAGATGAGTTGAATTTGCTTGTACAAGACCTTGGAGAACATAGTGATGATGAATCACTAGGAATTGTTGAAGAATCAGATGCTGAAGAAGATGAAAGCACGGCAAATCTTCAAGAAAATTATAACTCACTCTTGGAGAAGTCGGGTGAGTACACAAGGGTGGCCAAGGCTGCTGTGAGAAAAATGAAGAAGGCTGAGGAGGACTACAAAAGTCTCCTAATCCGATATAGGGAGGCCAAATGTGAGATAGAAACACTGAATGGTGAGTTGTCCGAAGCTTACACAAAAGTAAGATTTCTTGAGAATGAGGTTGTGCAAGCAAATGCTAAAGTAGAGAGGGTCACCACCAAGAAGCTAGATGATGTTATATCATCTCAAAAGAACTTTTCAGACAAATCCGGATTGGGATATACCGGAGGAAGTAGTTCATCTGGAAATGTCACTAAAGAAGTGAAGTTTGTAAAGGCCAAAGATCCAGTTGTAGCTGACCTTACTGGTGAGAAGCTCGAGGTGGAGGAGAAGAAGAATGTGGTGAACCAACGGATGCTGAATCCCCGTAATCAATCCGTGGGCAGGTCTGAATCTCGTGCCAAGTCACGTCCACGACCATAAAGAGGTCCTAGAGGAACTTATGTGTGCCATTATTGCGGACTTCAAGGGCATACTCGACCAAATTGCCAAAAGCTGAGAGCAAAGAACAGTGCAACTCCTCAAAGGTCAGAAGGACCCAGAAATGATAGGAGAATTTGGGCAGGTGATCAATCTAGAGATCAAAATGGAGATCCCGGAATGATGAACGTGATGAAGATGATTGGTGCATTCACCAACTGCTTGGAAAGCTTCTCACGAAGGTTTGAAAGCCCTAACTCCCGTACCCAATCCTATAAGGAAATCACCCCAAACGCAAGTGATGTGTGGGTGAAAAAGGGTACTCATGCATAAGCATTACAACATGTCCATGCATTAATACTTCCTATGCTTTGTGACAATGTTTGTTTGGTTTGCTTGCTGTTTTTGATGTTGGTTGTTTGCTTGTCTACTTGTGAATATTTTTAATTTTGTTTTATCAATCTTTTTGTTTCTTGTGTCAAAAATCCAAAAATCACATAAAAAATTAGAAAATCAAAAAGCTTGATTGACTTTGTTGAGTTTTGTCTCAAAACTTGTTTTGTCTTGTACCTTTGTGCTAATGGCTTTGTGCATTTTCGAGCATTGCTTGTTTTCATGCACTTATATCACTGTGGGAAAAAACTTGAAATCTATGTGATTGTTGTAAATAGATCTTCAAACTTGTCATGAATGATTAGTGAATGGTTATGTTGATCTTGAGACATGCATAGACTTGTGTCTATATATCTTCCCACTCTTTATTTTTGTTTTGCTAAAAAGAGCTCACCAAATGTAAATCTCCAAATGAAAAGAGATATTGAGCTGCAAAAGCCTGTCGCACATTCTAGTATTCGACTAGGAAAAAGGGTAAGCGACCTTATATTAAAGTGAATGTTTATTCAAAAAGCCAAAGGCTTGTTCATTAAAGTGAAATGTCAAATATCACTCTCACAATGAGAGGTGATTGCCTCAAAAGATCAAAAAGATCAAATGTTATGATTAAAAGTGGAGTAAAATGTAAAACTCCAAGTCATGTTATCAAATTTTGTGGGAGGTCATATATACATATTTCTATAATTGAGATAGGTCACATGATCTAGTGCTAATTGTGTATGCCTTGGTTGAATCGATCATTGAAGCTTCACATTAGACGAAGGACTATCTCATTGTTGATATCCACACACAACACACAAGTTTATGTTCAATAAATGCCATATTCATTTGTGTGATTGTACTTGATGAATTGTGTTTTCACATGCTCAATCTTTGTTAATTCAAGCACAAAAAGATTTTTGAGTGTTTTAGGTGTTTTTGGAAAGTATTTTGTTTGAAAAATCTGAAAATTTCAAAAATCCTGTTTTGCCCTGTTTTGGCGGCTCAGTCGCGGGTATGTCAAGTCGCGAGCCTCAGTCGCATCTTCGCTGGTCCTTTTTGGCGACTTGTTCGCGAGTGGAAGGTCCAGTCGCGAGGTTCACTCAGAGATTTTCGCGGCTCAGCTCGCGACTCACTCGCGGGTAGACCTTCCAGTCGCGAAAAACACTTAGAAAAATTTTTTCAAATTTTTGTTCTTGAGTGCTTTGGCGGCTTGAGCTGGCGACTGTGTGGCGACTTAATCAAGTCGCGAAAAACGCGTGTTTTGCAGAAATAAGAGCAGTTTTTAAATCTTTTTCAGTTTTCCCTCGAATATTTGTGACTGTTCATCTTCTCTCTAAACTATTTCCCTCCCAAACACTCCGTGCTCCCATTTCCAATCTCCATTGTTGCATTCTTGTAGCTCAAAATCTTCAAGTCACAGGTATGGGTTTTCAGTTTTGCACTCTTTTCTACTTGATTTTGTGCTTTTCCCTTTGATTTTTCGCATATGTTTGTGATTTAGAAATGGGTTTGTGTTTCGGATTTTGCTCCTTGTTCATGCTTAGCTTGCGAATGCTGCTGCTAGAATTTGATTTGATCTTAGTTGTTTCCTTATTGCTCTTCATCCTGTGCTTAGCTAAGTGATTCTTTTATTTTATCTGAACTTTGAGCTGTTGAGTTGTTTCAAATTGTTCCTTTTGAGGCTGTGAGTTTTACTGTGCTAAATATGCATGCTCTATTGTGTAAATCTTTTGGGAGCATATGTGAGCTTCACAATGCTATTTATGAGCCATATCATTTTTCATTATCTGTCTCATTGACATATATCTGCCTTTAGGATAGTTTCTATATCTGTTGCTTTTATATGTGTTTCCTATCTTAGGCTTGTTTATCCATGTGTTTGATCTAAGTAGCTTGTGTTTAAATGTTCCAAGTTCATTTGTATGGATGAAATCTCTTTGTTAATTACATGGTACTGACTAGTTCTACACATATATTGCTCTATACTGTTGTGGCCTCTTCTGATTGTTCACAGATGGCTCCCTCACCTCCTAAGAAGAAAACTCCTGCAAAGAAGGCTGACAAAAGATTGAAAATGGATTCTAAACTATTTAGGTCAGTTCATCATTTTGAGAGATACAGGGATAACTTCATGAAAGCAGGAATTATTCAAGAAAGATTTGTAGATTTGGAGGATTTGAGACAAACCTTTATCCCCAGCTGTTTTGAAGGAAGAGGATGGGAAAAACTTCTGAGTGATTTCCCTGTAGTGTGTGAACCCCTGATTAGGGAATTTTACTCAAATGCTGTGATAAAGGAGAATGAGTTAAGTTGCTGGGTTAGAGGTAAAGAATTCATTTTGGATGCACATGTCATAGATGATGCATTAGGGCTTGAAGGATTAGAAGATGAGGAATTTATCAACTACAAGGATAGGAGTGTCTCTATTGAAACAGTTCAACAAAGGATAGGTGGGCAGAGAGAAGGAAAATGTTTGAATACCACTGCCTTTCCAGTGGACATGAGGTGTCTAACAATCATCATGATGTTTAACCTCTATCCCATTAAGAAGTTGACTACAATCAATTGTGCTAGAGTAATCTTTCTGATGGATCTCAAAGAAAAGAATTTCATAGACATAAGTTCCCACATATATGACACCATTGTGGATGAGACAAGAACAACTTCTAGGCCAAAATTGATCTTTCCCAATTTGCTAATGAGGATTTTTAGAAGGAAGGGTGTTCCTATCCCTCAAGACATCAGTCCCATGTCCATACCTTCTGCAATTAACAAGCTTACCTGCAAAAGGATAAGTGTTAGGCTTCCAAGAGAAGAAGATGAAGGTGATGAAGGAGAAGGTGTCCCAATGGAGACTGAAGCAGAGGCAGCAGGGCATGCATCAACCTCAACACCCAGAGGAGTGGCAAAAGACCCAGAGCTTCAACTTCTTCAGATACACCTCCAGATGCTTTCCAAATCATTCTGGAAAGACTTGATGGGATCAGGGAAGTCCAGACTGAGCACTCTGAGAGGATGAGAGCCATGCAGGACCAGATTGATGTCTTGTCTGCAAAACTTGACAGCTTCACCACTCAGCCTGAACAGTGACCCTTTGGCCATTTCTGTCAAAAAGGGGGAGAAGTTTCTTTCTGTTGATAATGTCATTGATGATTGAGAAGCAGAAAAGCAGCTCTTAAGGGGGAGTAATGAGTTGAGGGGGAGTTGTCAAAATCAGAGACTTTGTTTATATATGTTTATGTTTTGGGTACTTTTAGTGTTTTTATGGTTTTGATACACTGTGTTTTGGTGTATAGTTGTTTCTAACTCATTACTTATACTCTTGGTTTAAACTTTAATATATTTTGATGATGTTATTCAGGAAGTTTTGTGTTTGTACCCATGTGCTTTTGTAAGCTTTTAGGGTTAATGTTTTATGCATAGTTTGTAAGCTTTATGGTATGTACCTTGCTTAATGCAGCCTTTATGCTATGTTGAAATCAGTACTTTAATCTAAATGTTCTGCATTTTGGTTTATGTATTGTCACTCTTGTGCCCTTGTAGGATTGTTCCTAGATGCATATGCCTTGTGTGTTATGCATTGGTTGAGTGTTGAGCATACAAGTGTCTTGCCTTGTGCTTGTTAACTTGTTTATGTACTGTCACTCTTGTGCCCTTGTAGGATTGTTCCTAGATGCATATGCCTTGTGTGTTATGCATTGGTTGAGTGTTGAGCATACAAGTGTCTTGCCTTGTGCTTGTTAACTTGCATGTCCTTGTGTTTATTCCAAGTGTGAATGAGCACTGTGATCACTACTTTGTGGTGTTCACTTGGTTGATCAAGCCATGGCTTGTTTCTTAACTCCATCTTTGCTTGATCACATATTGCCTGTTTCATATGCATTTATAATTTTCTGCTTACAATGATCATGGTGTATTGTTGTGTTTCAGGAGTATTATGTTCATATGATTCAAGTGCTTCACAGCTTCTAGAGTTAGGTATGAGTGAGTTTTGTTCAACTGTTCCCAACTCACATGTTAAGTCTAGAGTCTGTTTTAGGGTTTTGTCACGGAATAGCCAAAGGGGGAGATTGTAAGGTTGAATTTATTCAACCATCTAATTGGCTTTATTCCGTGCCAAATTTGCTTGTAATTCAGCATTTAGTAACCCTGTATTTAGGTGGGTTTGTTGTAAGGGTAGTGAGTGAGATAGAGTGAAGATTGCTTAAGAGTGTGCAAGAAAACAGAGACTCGCGGCTGGGACTCGCGGGTGACTCGCGGCTGCAAGCCGCCAGAAGCAGCACACGTGCCAAGCATTCTGGAAGATGAACAGTCATGCTAACTGGAGCACTATAGGACAAAACAGGACAACTGGCCATACGGTTAACTCGCGACTGGATCTCGCGACTTAGTCAAGCCGCGAGGTCAAGCCGCGAGCCACCCCTGTTTTGTAAAACCTGACGTTTCACATTCCTCTCCCACTCCAGTATAAATACCCCTTTTGCCCACGATTGAAAGAGAGCTTCCAGAGAGAATTTTGAGAGAGAAACCCTAAAGAAAAAACTAGATTGTTTCACCCACAATCTCTACCTTAGAATCTCTTCAAATTCCTCAACTCTCTTCCTCTCCATTGTCAAATCCTTGAGAGGCATTATACCAAACCTGGTTCTCACCATCATCATCACTGAGAGACAGTTGTTTGGATTTCTGGGAAGCAGTTAGGAAGGAACCAATCTTCATTGGTTGATGCTACGGTCTAGTAGCGGAATCCGGGAAGCTAGAAAAGAAAAAGGTTCGGCGCAACCTCGTTGGAGTAAGAAGCTTGGAGGGCTTAAGTGCACTGGGTAGATTAGGCTTGGAGGGTCTATTGCTGTCCTTGTATCCCAACTGTATTTTCTAATGGATTGTTTACCACTTGGAGGGCGGCGGAGAGGTTTTACGCCGAGGGTTTCGGTTTCCTCTTCGATAACACATCGCGTGTTGTCTTTGTGTTTGCATCTTCCTTCCTCTCTATCTTTGCCTTTTTATTATCTGCTGTGGATTTTATTTTGTTATGGCTTAGATAGTTTTTAACCAATTTCATATTATAGCATATGTTAAGTTTCCGCACACTAGTTGTTTGACATATTGCTTGAATTGGTTAAGTTGTAATTTGGGGGTCTAAACGTTCAAAGGTGTTTTGTACACGTTTTTGAACTTTCAGGTTTTGTGCTGCACAAGTCTAAAACTTTGTTCTCTCATATTGCTTCATACTAGAGATATAGAAGGCATACCTGAAGGCGATATCTTAGAGATTGGTGATTGCTTGTTGAAGCTGCAAAACATCCAAATTGTTGTTGTGAAGAAATTTTTGGGGAGTCCTCCAAGTCATCAGTTGTGTGTGTGTGTATTTAAAAAAAATATTATTTTGAGTTTAAATATAGGACTAATTACTTTTTGTTTTAGTTTTCGTGTGAATACCAATTTGCATTAGTGCAAAGATATAGGATATGAGACACAGTTTTAATTGATGCGAAAAAAAAAAAAAAAAAAAAAAGAAGAGCTAAAACCAAAGCAATGAAAATCGTAGTTGCCCTAGAATTTTCTATATGTGCCATGTTTCAGTTGGTATTTGTGCTTTGGGCCAGTAAAAGGAGAAATTATATGGTCTTCATGGTGGATAAGTAATGTGGGCCACCATTCCATTAAAAGATTTTCACCTATTTAAAATTGCTAAGTTAGAAATTTTTAGAAAATAGAAATAGATTACTGACTCAGCAAATTTAAACAAATGGGAGTTTTTTAATGGAATAGTGGACAAATGACGTGGTCTACCAGATGACTGTATAATTTCTCTAGTAAAAGAAAGAAAAAAATAAAAGAGAACTCCTCAAACCTCATTGCACTCACCTTCAAGTTCTTCATTGGCATATTAGTTCTCTCCTTTTCGTTGGCTTCTACCCAAAGCAATAGCTCTTCTTTGCGGCTCTATGTTTTTCTTTCTTTTGGATCTTTTCGATTTCAGTTCTTTTATGGACACACACTTTGATACAACTTACACATTTGTTCATGTGTGATTGAATTACATCATTTAAACATACGTGTCCACCACTGATATATATTTAAAAGTAATTCAATCACTGCTTATAACATGTTTAAGTTGAATCACATGTGTGTGATCTAGACTTTTAATTTCTGTTTTTCTGGAGAAAGTCTTTTGGTTCTTTTCCATCTTCTGCTTGCTCTATTTTTTACCAATTTTCTTTCATCCTTTTTTCCAGCTGTACCCTACTTTTCTAATGACCTTGATTAAAGTCTGCCAATAAATTAAAGAGTTTTTTTTTTTTTTTAATCGCGCGTAAAAAAGAGTTTGACCCATTGGTAAGTGAGAGGATGAATCAATGAAATTATGTCGTTTATTGCCCCTCCAGGTGGCAAAATATATAATCTAGTTACAATATAGCACGTGTTTATAAAGAAATTGAAGAAAAATAAATTAAATATGGCAATGGCATTGTCACGATAAATTTAGGGTCTAAATAGTTCTTGTGTTTTAATATATTTTCGAGTTTTCAAATAACATCACTTACACATACATGTTCACAACCGGTATATGTCTAAAAGTAATTCAAGGCTTCTTTGGTAATATTTTTCTAATAATGTTGTTTGCATTTTTTAAAAATATGTGTAGGTAAAAAAGTGTGAAAAATACGTGTAATGTTATTTAAACATTGAAAGTTGTTGTTTAAGTGCATGTAACAAACACCCCATTGCTTACCATGTGTTTAATTAAGTTGAATCACGTGTGTGAACTAGACTTTTTTGGAGAAAGTCTTTTGGTTCTTTTCCATCTTCTACTTGCTCTTTTTACTACCCATTTTCTTTCAATCTTTTTTCCAGCTGTACCCCATGTTTCTAAAGACCTTAATTAAAGTCGGCCAGTAATAAAAAGTGCCTTTTTTTTTTTTTTTTTTTTTTTTCAATAATCGCCCGTGAAAGAGAGTTTGACCCATTGGTTAACGGGAGGATGAATCAATGAAATTATGTGGTTCATTGCCACTCTAGGTGGCTAAGGGCCTGTTTGATATGTAATTTTTTACAATAGTTTTTATATAGTGAAACACGTATTTTCACAGCACATTTTAACCCATACGTATTTAATTTCCACAACATGTAAACAAGAATACTAGAAATCTTTAACTAAACAAACATTGAATATATAATATCTAGTTACAATCTAGCAAGTGTTTATAAAAAAAAAAAAGAAAAATAAAATAAATTACATATGGCAATGACATTGTCATGATAAACAATATGAAATATTAAATTAAATTAAATTATTCAGTATTACTTTTAAATTGATATATATATTTAATAATATGAAAAATAAATGCTTAGCAATCTATAAAAAATAAAAATAAAAATATATCTAATAATTGATATATATATATATATATGTACTTATTGATTTTTTTCATAAAATTACAAAGTTGATTTTCATTATATATATATATATATATATATATATATATATAAATAAAGGCTTGATTGCTTGGAATAAATTATGAGATTGTACGTACGAACAGTAATTTCCCCTATTTGGAGAAATTACAGTAAATCCACCTGTGATTTGGTCTATTTTCACTTTGCCTGTCCGTGGTTCAAAACTTAAAACTTTGCCCACCTGAGATTACTTCTGTTAGGACTCCGTTACCCACCTTTATCTTTGCCGTTGGAAAAACATATTTTTAGGAAAAAACAAACATAACAAGAATAAAAAAGTTAGGGTTTGTATAAAAAAAAAGTTGTAAAGTTGTAACTTACAACTATATGTTTTGTAGAGTTAGAGATTGTTGTATCCATAATCCTCTACACAATTGCTTGTGGATTTTCCTCAACTCCTACCTCTCCATTTCTATATCCTTGAGAGATTGATAGCCCAAACACTTACCACACCCTTTCAAAGTGTTCAGTGAGGTTTTGGTGCTGCTAGGAAGTATTGGAAGAAGCCAAGGATGGTAGATGCAATATGGAGCTTGTTGCGGGATCCGGAGAACTAGACAAGACATGGTTCCGAGAAGCCTTGTTGGAGTAGGAGCTTGGAGGGCTTAGGTACATCGGGTAGATTAGGCTAGAAGGGTCTCTTGCTAACCCATGTATCTCAACTGATTGTCTAGTGGATCGATTACCACTTGGAGGGTAGCGGAGAGGTTTTTCACCGAGTTCTTCAGTTTCCTCTTCGATAATACATCGGCGTGTTATCTTGTATTTGCATTCTTCTTCCCTACTCTTTTACCTTTCATTTTACTACTGTGTGATAATGTTTATGGGTTAAAGTAGCTTGTTTGTTTATTTGCTTGCATTTACTTTATTCCACACTTAGTGTTAAGTTAGAGTAAATCAATTGAGTCATAACTTTACTTTAGGGGTTTAAATAGCTCTTGTGTTTTCACACATTTTCGAGCATTCAATTGGTATCAGAGTGGGTACACTTGTTTTGGTTTTGTTACCTAAGTGTGATCCTTGACCCCTTGTGTGTTTTGCAATGGATAATGCTTTATATGCTTCCATGGATGTTGGTGATTGTAACATGCCATGTGTTTGTGAAAATGCCTTTATCTGCAAAAACATCCGAGAAGGGAATTGTGGTTAAGTCAGTGATAAACACTATCTGAGAAGACAAATTGCTAAAATTAAGTAAAGGGAGAGCTCAGAAAACTAAGGTCCCGACCAAGAGACCTGATCCTAGGGTACCCCACTTGGTGTTCCTGCCCTAACTGGGCAGTGAAGACCGTCATGCCATTCTCCAGAGACGACCAGATAATTGTCCTTCAAGCCTTTGTTGGACTTAGGAAGGCAAGATATCAATCTCACCTCGTCAGACCGAGATTTGAGGTAATATCCCCTGGCAAGGGAATGACACTCGTACAAATGAATGATGTCGTGCCATGTAAGACCGAGGTTCATCTGGTCGTTTAGAGCGTCTACACACCCTAAGACTTTCATATTAGCGGCGCACTGATGGGGACATAACCTATGGTTGAGCAGATAATCTCTAGTTGTTCTACCCATGAGAAGTGTCATTTCTCCCTCTATAAAGGTGATCATTGGAATGACAACTTCGCCTACCTCTCTATCCGTGAGTACATGGTCTGGGGGACAGTATTGTAGGCCTACTCCTTGGAGGATATGGTACTTGGCCCTAAAGCTTTCCATACTAGCCGGAGAGTCTACTAAATGATTGAATCTACCCATCTAAATGAACGGAGATGATGCAAGAGGAAGTTTCTAAAAAAGAAAGAAAGCCTAGGAGGAAGGCTGAGAAGAAAAAGGAGAACATAAAGAAATAAGGACTTACGAGAATGAGTATGTTTATCTCTGAAGCTTTTAAAAGATTTTCGAAGAATTCTTAAGGGAGAGGTTTGGGAAGCTTTGTAACTTGGGAAGTTCTATGAGTTGGAGTGCTTGAAATCACTAGAGAGCTTAAAGATTGGTAAAGTAAAAGGAAAACAAGTTCCCTCAAGGCTTTATATAGGAAATGGAAATGAGTGGGAGTTATCCTGCTCAAATTTCCAAGAAAAGGCTTAACCATTGGATCTGAGTTTCGCCGTTGGATCTGGGGAACAACACGCCGCCTGGAGCAATTAATGATGATTTGTGGGCTACAAAACATCAGTAATAATTATGAGGCACATAAAACGGTACTCCGACACGTACGAACAACGGATTCAAATGGTGTTAACTCTTAAAAAATCAAAACCCCACTTTTCTCCTCGGATGAGAGGGAAAAAACCGGAGTTTTGAGGGGCTATTGTAAGGATAAAAGCCCAAGATCATATATTGGGTCATGGGATTTGTCCGAGAACATTGATAGGTCTAAGGAGGAACAAACAGTTATTAGGAGTTCCCAATTAAAGTCTCATAAGTAGGGGGCGAGTGGAGGGTGATCCGAGGAGGAACTCCTCCTCGGATATGATGAATGCAGCTCAAGTATGTATTTCGGAGTGACCTTCCAAGAAGCTCCCATGATAGGAACGTGTCTTACGAACATACTAGAAAGAAGGAAACCCAAAAATATCTAACGGAAAATTTTTACCACCGCATTAAATGCACTGCAGCTACTTTTCTGGCTGCATTAATGTAGAGAAGACCTTTGAACAGTGCTGCCTTGGCAACCACAACTCACAGAAAGTCAGAGAGGATGTCTGATGGGACGAGTACTCAAGTAGGGAATTAGATGATCAACAAATGTAAGACCAAGATGACCTAAAAGGAGCTATATAATGTGAGAGACCCTTCATGAGATGAGGATCGGAAAAATAGAGAGAGAGTATTGTAGCAATCTAAATTGTCTTTGTATCCATCTGTGATTAACTTATACAAGGACGACCTCCTCGGACTGAAAGTATATTGAGATTAGAATCTCTTACTTGTGTTTGATTGTCATTCAATTCAGTACTAGCCGTTGTTTAATTCATTAGGGTTCAGTTCTTCGACTCACTCTTTACAAATTTATTGTATTGGATTCATTGGGCCAATATCCCATATGTTTTGGGCTTGGATTGTAAATTGAGACCTTACAGGAACTGTAAAGTTGTAATTTACAACTATTTTTTTGTTGGTTTTAATTTCGTACCAAATTTAATTATAATTATGTTCAATCTTTTATACCCTGTATTTCATGTGGGTTTTATTTGTAAGGGTTGTGAGAAAGAGAGAGAGTGTGTGTGTGTGTAAAGACTCAAGGAAAATTGAAGACTGAAGTGTTTTTGTGGGTAGCTCATGAGTAAGCATCCCACGAAGTGATGCATATGACTTGCACATGACTGGAACGTGAAGTGTCAAGAAAGGATGGAGACAGCTGGTTTTCGCGAGTATTTCGTGGGTAAGGCCTTCCCGCGAAACACCTAAGAAATATTTTGTTTTGCCAAACTGTCATTTCTGATACATACTTTCTGTACCTACACTATATATACCCACATTACCCACAGATATTGAGGAGTGCTTTTGAGAGAAAACCATAGCCACAAACCTTAAGAGTTAGAGATTGTTATACCCACAATTCTCTACAAAATTGCTTGTGGATTTTCCTCAACTCCTACCTCTCCATTTCCATACCATTGAAAGGTTGATAACCCAATCACTTATCACACCCTTTCAAAGTGTTTAGTGAGGTTTTGGTGCTACTGGGAAGTATTGGAAGAAGCCAGGCTTTGGCGGATGCAATTGGGCATATTGCGGGATCCGGAGAGCTAGACAAGACACGGTTCTGAGAAGCCTTTATTGGAGTAGGAGCTTGGAGGGCTTAGGTGCATTGGGTAGATTAGGCTTGGAGGGCCTCTTGCTAACCCATGTATCCCAACTGGTTGTCTAGTGGATCTATTACTGCTTGGAGGGCGACGAAGAGGTTTTACGTCGAGTACTTCGGTTTCCTCTTCGATAACACATCGGCGTGTTATCTTATGTTTGCATTCCTCTTCCCTACTCTTTTACCTTTCATTTTACTGCTGTGTTATTATAATTATGGCTTAAAGTAGTTTGTCAGTTTATTCGCTTGCATTTGCTATTTTTCGCACTTTGTATAAGTTAGAGTAAAATCAATCGAGTCGTAATATTTAATTTGGGGGTCTAAATAACTCTTGTGTTTTTAACACATTTTCGAGCTTTCAAGGACTTCAACAACAAGGACATAGTGTCATGGCACACAATATAGGCTTCCACCATAGCGGGTTTGAGCTCCGTCCTTCAAAATTCTTCAAAAGCCATCCAATTTTGAACACATGGCCTCCTAAGCCTGTTGACTTACCCACATACAATGGCTCCACTCGTTAGAGGAGGGGAAAATAATCGGAATAACTAGCTAATTGTCATTTGCGTGATTAGATATTCTAAATAATTGTCAACTTTGATGTTGTGCGTAGACAAAAAATTTAAGAAACTATTAGAAATTTGAAAATGGTGGCATAAAATTTATGGGAATTTCAATCTTGATCAATTAAGCTTCTATTATTTGGCTAGGTATATCTTAAAAATAAGAATTTAAAGTATTAATTCAGTTACAACAATCTACAGTAAATGACGATGATAATGAATTGGACCAATCACAGACTGGCATCTCTATAGATGTGATATTTGCTGTGAAAGTTTTTGTGTTCTTAGACTTATAGTTTACATCGTCATGAATTATATTTGCCAACACAAAACCTAACCAAATTATAAATTTGTAACTACAGTAAATATAGTAGCCCACTATATTTAGTTATTTACCAATAAAGAATAATATAAATATTTTTTTGATTTTGATAAATCAGATGGAAGGCGCAATTTTTATAAAAAGCAAATAAATTCTTAATAAATAAAAGATGGATAAAGTTTTATTATAACCAATAACTATAACTCCCACTAAAAACATTAACATAGATACATATTTTGAAAATTTAATCATTGAATTATATGTTCTTTATATTCTTAACATGCATGTCAAATTTCACATAAATCAGACAGGGGAGGCGTTATGTATGATTTAGGATGGTCATAGGACCATCCTAATCTTGGAAATATTTTTATATACCTTAAAAAAATGAATTTTGAATTAATATGGGTTGTTGACCACCCTAGAAAAAAATGCATATTTTCCAATAGCTAATTGGTTAGTGCTTGCTTTAGTCCTTAGCTAAATTGATTGGATTTGTGTGATACATCTTGTACATATGTATATGCACTAAAATAATTTTTCGATACTTCATTGAACATGATTAATGTAACGGTTTAATGCCTAAGTTGAATATTTTGAATGAACTTATAGTTTACCCTTTATTCTTTTGTTAGCACTATTGGCAAAATTCTTATAAGGAAATAACTTTTATTGCAAATTTCATCTTCTAAGCAAATTCGTATGCACTTGAATAATCTTCTTTTAGATCCTAAGCTATGAGAAAAGGTCTCATATTTTCATCCTAATGATAAGGAGAAAATAAATAGAGCATATTTTCAAAGATGTTCTTGTCAACCTCTTAACCATAATTTCCCTAAAAAAAAAAAATCAGTGGAGCATTGCATTGATTTAATCCTGATTAGTTTAAAGAATACAAAATATTGGTTGGAACATATCATAAAAAAGTATGATGCATCTTGTTTATATTGTTACTTATTTAATTAGGCAAGATTTTGGTAATTGAATGGGAGATTAGTAGTTTAATTAATGATTACTTCGTTGTGTGTATTGAAAAAGATGTAACTGATAGCATTAATAATGAAATTATTATACAGCAATTTCAAATACGAAAAACTTGTAGAAGGAAATTGTAAAATTTTATGTATTTGAGATTTTTTTTTTTTTTTTTTTTTTTTATGTTAATATATTCAAGTTTTATTTTTAATAAATTTTGTTTAATTTAAGTTTCTTAATTACCACCCTAAAAAAAATTCCTAGAGCCACCACTGAAATAAGATGTTATTTAATATTAAATATATAAAATTAATTTTTATGCAAAAAAAATTGAAATTTAAACATTTGATTGATGATATAGCTATGAATCTTTAATAATCTAAAAATTATGCAAGTATGAAGGATATAAGAAAAACATGTAATCCAATGATAGATTTGTTAAAATTCATATTCAATACAAAGATATTGAGTGAAGTTGTAACAAAACTTTGGCCAATAAAAGACTACTCAGAGTTAAGAGTTACACAGAGCTATTCATTCACACAAAAAAAGCAAATAATAAGAGTAAGTTAAATTGATTATTTATGAATTTTAAAATCTATTCATCGGCATAAGAGAAGTTTACACAAATCTTGCATTTACTTAAATTGTTAAAAATTCCCTTAAAAAAAAAATTAAATTGAGAGCATCCACATTGGTGGAGCTATAAATTTAGCAATATGACTTCTCAAAAAATTACTTTATCTATTTTACCTTCTCACTTTACAAAACACTCAATATTAGTGGTTTTATTTTAGCTTTCAACACAATAAAATAATATATTTACTACAATAAACAACAACCATTACAAAAAATAATCTGACCTACATAATGTGAACACATGAACACTAGTAGAAGAAAAAGAGAATGTGTGAATAAAATATATTTTTATATTACCTATGAGTAGACATGGCAAATTGGGTTGTGGGTCAATTAGGTCGTGGGTCGAGTCGGGTCGCGAGTTGGGTCGAGTTGACCTGTATTTTTCAAACAAGTTTTATTTATTTATTTATTTTTTATTTTTTGAAATAGATGCAATCTATCAATTGTTTATGAGTTCCTTAACTGTGATTAGATTCTCACTAGTGATATTGTTATCACTTACCAATTACCACTAAACACTTGATATCTAAATTTGGTGCAACTCTTGTTTCAACTTTCTAGAAACTAATCTTGGTATAATTTTTGATCTGTTTAAAGTAGAAAGAGAAAATGAAGGTGGCAAGTAAAGAATGACAAACTATAATGGAGTACATAACATATTAAGTAAAGAAGAATAAGTAAATATTTTATAAGAATTACACTTTAATCTCAATCTACTCAATGTTGGTAGACGTGACAAAACGGGCGGGTTGGGTCTTACCAATTACCACTAAACACTTGATACCCAAATTTGGTGCAACTCTTGTTTCAACTTTCTAGAAACTAATCTTGGTATAATTTTCGATCTGTTTAAAGTAGAAAGAGAAAATGAAGGTGGCAAGTAAAGAATGACAAACTATAATGGAATACATAACATATTAAGTAAAGAAGAATAAGTAAATATTTTATAAGAATTACACTTTAATCTTAATCTACTCAATGTTGGTAGACGTGACAAAACGGGCGGGTTGGGTCGGGTCAATCGGGTCGCGAGTCGAAACCAGTCATTTTTAAACAAGTCAATCGGGTTGCGAGTTAATCAGGTCGGGTTAGAAAATTATGACCCGTTTTGCCATGGTTACCTATGAGCTATAGTGTATAGCCAAAAATAGTTGTGCATTATAGCTGTAGAGCCAAATTTTTTGGTTTTAGCTCTACCAATGTAGCCATATTTTTGTATTTGATAGTGTTAAAAATAGAATTATAGTTTTTTAACACCAATATTAATGCTCTTAAAAGAGATAAAATATGACCGTTGAATGGTCTTAAATAAGTTAATTAAAACAAATTTGCATTGGGGCATTCCGAAATGCTTATTTAAGAGCAAAGAGGCTTAATAACTAGACATGGCAAAACGGGTCAGACTCGTTTGACCTGCAACCTGTTTGACCCATAACTCGATTGACCCATTTAAAAATGACCTGTTTTGACCCGCGACCCGATTGACCCGACCCGAACCCGACCCCGACCCGTACGTTTTGCCACGTTTACCAATGTTGAGTAGATTGAGATTGAGGTGTAATTTTTATAAAATATTTACTTATTCTTTTTTACTTAATATGTTATGTACTCCATTATAATTTGTAATTTTTTACTTGCCACCTTCATTTTCTCTTCCTACTTTAAATAGATTGAAGATTATACCAAGATTAGTTTCTATAAAGCTGGAACAAGAGTTGCACCAAATTTGGGTATCAATTCAAGTGTTTAGTGGTAATTGGTAACAATATCACTAGTGAGAATCTAATCACAATTAAGGAACTCATAAACAATTGACAGATTGCATCTATTTCCAAAAAACAAAATTGTTTGAAAAATACGGGTCAACTTGACCCGACTCAACCCGCGACCCGTTTGACCCGCAACCCGATTGACCTGTTTTAAAAATGACCCATTTTGACCCGTGATCCGTTTGACTCGCAAACTCGATTGACCCAACCCGACCCGCCCGTTTTTCCACGTCTATTAATAACTACCCACACAAAACCATGGCTACAACTTTGAAACTAATACTTTTCCTACTCCTATCCCTCTACATCTTCTCATTTGTCTCAAGCCACCAGCACCACCCTCTAGACTCTCTAAACCCTTCTGAGTTCACCTTGGTCCGAACCATAGTCAATAAAATCTACCCCAGCTCAAAGCTTAGCATAACTTTCCAGTACATAGGTTTGGACGAGCCAGACAAACCAACCATCCACTCATGGCTTTCAAACCCCAAGTCCAAACCCCTACCTCGCCGCGCCTTTGTGATTGCACGTCTCGATAAACAATCCCATGAGATCATAGTAGGCTTATTGACTCGTGCGATAGTCTCTGATAAGGTTTACCATGGACACGGCTATCCTTTGCTTACCTTTGATGAACAAGATGCTGCAGTCGAATTGCCACAAACATACGAACCCTATATCAAGTCTATAAAGAAGAGAGGCTTAAACTTGTCTAAAGTTGTTTGCTCAACTTATACAATTGGGTGGATTGGAGAGTTGAAGAGCAAAAGGGTGTTGAAGCTTTTGTGTTTTTATATAGATGGAACAGTGAATTTGTATGTGAGACTAGTGGAGGGAATAACGTTGGTGGTTGATCTTGATGAGATGAAAGATAGTTGAATATAATGATAGGCTTATTGTGCCTGTGCCAAAAGCTGAGGGAACGGAGTACAGGGAATCAAAGCAAAAGCCACCCTTTGGTCCTCGTTTAAATGGTGCAGCCTTGGTGCAACCTGATGGGCCAGGGTTTAAGATTGACGGGCACACTGTCAGGCCAGTCTTCTTTTTTGTTTTGTTTAAATGTCTTTGTTAGAGATATTACATGGTCTAGGAAATTAAGGGGCTGTTTGGATTTTTTTTTGTCATCACTCATCACTTCTCACTCAATTTTCATCACTCATCACTTAAAATATCCCAACTTCCTACACGAAGTCTATTTGGTACCATCACTCAACTTGTCATCACTCAATTTTTTCAACTATTTATGGGCCCCATACCTATAACTTGGTGCAGCCTTTTTTTTTTTTTTTTTTTTTTTTTAATTTTTTCAACCCCCAGTACCCAAACTCATCGAACCTAATGAAAAAAAAAAAAAAAAAACCAGAAACCTGAACCTAGTGAAAGAAGAAGAAAAAAAAGAAAAAAAGAAAGAAAGAAAGAATTGAAGACCAATTATATTCTGTGATGAAGAACAAAAAAAAGGAAGAACGAACTAACAAGATTCTGGCGAAAAGGAAGAAAAAAAAGAAAAGAAGAAAGAACGAAATAAAGAACCATGGAGAAGAAAGGAAAAAAAAGGGTCAAAAGTTGCGGCTAACCCTGACCAGTGGGTCCCTCTGTGTTTGTTTAATTACCAAAATGCCATTGGAAACTGAGTTTTGAAAACTGAAAACACCTAAAATGTGTTTTCAGTTTCCATAACTCAAAAATCAGAGAATTGAATGATGGAAACAAAAACCAAACGGATTTCTCAACTATAGGTCCCACCATTTTTGAGTTATGAGTTATGGAAACAGCAAATCAAAACAACCCCTAAGTCCGTTAATTTTTATTTTTATTTTTTCGTTATTCAAAGTCTTTTTCAAATGCCTTTTTTTTTTTTTGGGAGAGACCTCATTGTTAATTATATGATATATTGTATTACAATCAACTCAACCTAGGGTTTATAAATTAGACAACTCGTTATTTCTATAATTAATTTATACATTTTACATATACATCATACATGAGTTTATAATATGTTTTGAGATTTTTTTTAATGGGGAAATTACAACTTATCTTAGTCGAAATTTAAGTTGCTTACCTGTAGTTTTAAATTTGACACTTTATTCACTAGTGGTTAGTTTAGTCAGATTTCTTTAACCCACATCTGTTAAAACATGGCTAAATATGTGATTTTGCTTTACTTTTATGTTTCTCTCCTCTAAAAACACAAAATACAAAAAAAAAAAAATACAAGATCAAATAAGATAAAAAAGAATCCAACGGAATACTTGCATCATAGGATTTCAAATCACAGGTAGACAACTTAAATTTTGGTCAAACCTCAGGTGGGTAAAGTATCAAATTTTAAATTACGGGTAGGTAATTTAAATTTCAGCCAAACCCTAAGTGGGTAAGTTATAATTTACCCTTTTTAAATTTATAATTCAAAAATATTATTAATGAAGCTAAAAGGATGATACAACACCTAATATATGAACCTTTCTTATTATAGGAAAACCTAATATATGAGCTTAATACAAATTATCAGTGCCACTTTTTATGTTCTATTTTACATTCTATTAATCACAACTTATAATATATTTATTTTACTTTATCCTTTTAAAGTAACTAAAGTTTAAAATAAATATTTAAAAAAATTAACCATTCCATACCAACAATTAATGAAGTGTAAAGTAAAATACAAAAAAGTGAGGGTTAAAATTTTTATTCAACGACAGCTAATTAAGTGGCAAAACAAATAAGAGAAGATACATCGGCCAATAAGGCTCCAAAAGGCATGGAGCATAACATCTATAAAATAGTCATGACAAAACAAATTAATGCCATATGTCTATCTGTTTCGTATAATATTCACTTTGGCAAGGTTTGACACTGCTCTCTCTCTCTCTCTCTCTCTCTCTTAGTTTCTCTGATTATACAATGACTACTGACATTGACCAACATTTATACCAATGCTGAAAAGATGGGGCTATGAAGCTCACCTAATACTTTGTGTTTCTTTTTTCTTCAAATATTTTAAAACCACGTAAAAATGCCACGACTTTATGAGTAGCAGAATATGGAGAAAATACATGCTGTTTCTCTTGCATTTGTCCTCCCCTCACATGGGATGGACTCTACATTGTGGGGTCCACCTCTATCTGAAAGGGGACACATGCAACATATACCATCTCTAGAATGTGAGCTATAGTTCCTTGCAAAAGTTATAGATGGTGGATCATAATCATAGGTTAATTGTGATTAAAATTGTGACTTTTTATGTGGTAGTAGAATTATTTTTTGAATAATTCTAATATCACATAAAATGCCACAATTATTGTGCATGCGTGTCAGATTGTGACTAATTGTTTGTTATTTTCACATGAAACCACTGTTTTTTCTTCACCATTCACAATCTTCAATGTGAATAATTGTGAAACAAATTGTGGCATTTTTACATGGTCTTAGAATTTTTTTTTTTTTTTTTAATTTTTTTTAGATAGCTCACCTAATCCTAGGTTACATGGTGCGGGCGGAAATGTATCATTGAAGTTTCATGGTACGTTGAAATTGTGTTGTACTAAACAAGTTGCCTTGTAAAAGTATTACACGATTTACATTCAACGATTGTAGCAGTCCTTTTAGGTTTGATATTAAACTTTTAGACTTAGACTCGATCAAATAGCACGTCTATGTTAAAAAGCACAATATTTGGCTCCACATTCTGAGGATGTTTGCCCAAACCTCATGAAGTTGACCTGGTCACAGCCGACCTAATTTGGGCTAGTTGGAAACATGTCATTCATTTGCTACATAGCTACATAAATGGCTGTTCTTAGTCTTTTATATCTATGGCTTAGAGTGAAATTAGAAATATTACAAATTTTATGTATAAGCTTTTACAAAACTTATTGCAATCCTGGCCTAATTTAAAGGGTTGGGCTAGGACTACAAGTTCTTGAACCTGAAAAAATTAACAAGCCTCAATTTTTCTTTGTATTTAGTTGGGCCAATTGGAAATTCCACCTAGGATTCGACGTACGAGCTGGTCCAATAATTTCTCTAGCATCAATTTATGACCTTGAGAAGAAAAAATATCGCCAGGTTTTGTATAGAGGATTCATATTTGAGTTGTTTGTGCCATACATGGATCCAACAGAGGAATGGTACTACGAAACCTTTTTTGATAGTGGTGAATTTGGGCTTGGTCAATCTGCAGTGTCACTTAAGCCCTTAGCCGATTGCCTTGCCAATGCAGTATTTTTAGATGCATACTATGCTTCGAGCGATGGTACACCAGTGAAGATATCTAATGCCTTTTGCATATTTGAAAATCATGCTGGAAATATAATGTGGCGTCACACTGAATTGGGTATTCCCCGGGAAGTTGTAAGTAATATTATTGTGATTGTTGTTGTATTGTTTGAACAAGTAGTAGTTTTAGTTGACAATTTTATGGTATTGCAGATTACAGAAGTTAGGCCAGATGTGAGCCTAGTGGTGAGGATGGTTGCAACTGTGGGCAACTATGATTTCATTATTGATTGGGAATTCAAGCCAAGTGGCTCCATCAAATTGGGGGTATCTTAATAGCTTAAGAAATATTTTTCCAACAACACTACAAACACCAATAAATCTCATAACAAATTTTACAACTATTGAACTAGCAAATTTTTATTATAAGTATATCACTTTCACTTAAAACTATCACTAACATAATTTTTACTATAGATCAACAACAATCTGTAACTACAATAAGTTAACAATTGTGAAATTTATTGTGACTTCAGACTTACTGTCAATTTTTCATCAAACCTAAATTTTTTGTACTAAATAAGGTGACAGTATACATAGCAAGCTCCTATGAATTAATAGTATGTCTTCCTATTTATTTCTTTGTCTCTTACAGTGAGCCTTTCTCAAATTATCTTAATAGATTGGACTAACAGGAATTCTAGAGGTGAAGGGTGTGGCATATACTCACACAAATCAAATAAAAGAGAATGTGTATGGCACATTGTTAGTAGAAAACACTATTGGTGTCTACCATGACCACTTCTTAACGTACTATCTTGACCTTGATGTTGATGGTGAAGATAATTCCTTTGTCAAAAACAATTTGGAAACAATCAAAGTAACCAACCATAGCTCACCAAGAAAAAGTTATTGGACAGTAGTTAGTGAAACTGCTAAAACTGAATCTGATGCCCGAATTCAATTTGGCTTGAAACCAGTTGAGCTAGTAGTTGTGAATCCTAATAAGAAAACCAAAGTTGGGAACAATGTTGGTTACCGTCTAATTCCAGGAACAACAACACGCCCTCTCTTGTCGTACAATGATTATCCACAAATTCGAGGAGCCTTCACTAATAATAATGTGTGGGTTACACCGTATAACAAGTCAGAAAAATGGGCAGGAGGACTATTTGTTGATCAAAGTCAAGGAGATGATACCTTAGCAGTTTGGAGCCTCAGGTAGTAGATAATGAATACAAATCCTCTGTTACACTTTTAAACTTCGCTAGCTAGAAATTTACAAGAAAGTAATTGTAGATTATGGTAATTGTGACTAATGTTTTCTAATTCACTTTGTTTGTTTGTTTGTTATATGAATGCAGGAATAGGAAAATTAAAAACAAGGACATAGTATTGTGGCACACCATTGGATTTCATCATGTGCCTTGCCAGGAAGATTTTCCAGTGATGCCAACCTTGAGTGGTGGGTTTGAACTCCAGCCAACCAATTTCTTTGATAGTAATCCAGTCCTTAAAACAAGACCTCCAAATCTTGTACACTGGCCTAACTGCACCAATTAGCGATGAGATTTTACATTATAGTGTAGTAACTTAGATTCAATAATGATATCCTTTGTCATTGATTGTCATAAAATGGATAATGAATCCAAATAAAAGATGAAGCTTTAGATACCATTTGGGGTTGAGTGTTCTTTTTTTTTTTTGGCGTACAAGTTAATATGAGGGAGTATTCAAATATTAAAACTAGACCTAAAGCTTTTAAAGTAGATGGAAGATGATCTTGTTGGTTTCGTTAATTTGAGATTGACTTCCATTAGTGTTGAGAAGAGGAGAGGAAAAAAAAAAGGATAGATAACTTAAAAATGGTGGGTGGAGAATGAAATTGAGCATTTAGCGCGCGTAAGACAAAAGTAAAAACATATATAAATGGTCATTTTTTTAGCATTTGTTTAGAATAATTTTTTTAGCAATTAATGGCATATGCCAATTAACAAGGAGAGAGAGAGAGAGAGGTAATTAATAAGCTTTTAGCAATTAATGGCATTTGCTAATTAATAAGGATAGAGATAGATATTTTTTGAGAAGAAAATCTGTAAGGAGAAGAAGAAAAAACATAAATGGTTAGTTTTTGTTTTTTTGTTTTTAAAGATATTAATTTTTGTAATTATGGTATTAAGAAATCATATATGTTATGTATTTTGGTTAAAATACAAAGTGCATACTCTAAGTTTGATTGAAATTCATTTTAATCCTCTAACTTTCATTCAATTGAGTCATCTAAGTTTCAAAGTTATTCAATTCAGACATTTTTTCCAATTTAGTTTTAAAAAATTTCCATTAAGTATGCAATTAATTAATGAAAAAATATTTTTGAAAAAACAATTCTTACATAAAAAATCTATAAAATACTTTTATTAATTTTATACATTTTTTCATGTGAAAATAATATTTTGCATGGAAAATTTATAACAAAATTGAATAGATTATCATGAATTGAATAAATTTGAAACTTAGAAGACTTAATTGAGTGAAAGTAAAGTTTGAGTATTAAAATGAATATCAACGAAACTTAGAGAGGGCAATTTGCATTTTAGGCTTCTTTTTATTGGTAAAATCAACTGTATATACTACTAGTTAAAAAGAAGAGAGATAACATTTTTGTAAAAAATAAAAACAAGAAGAGAGAGAAATATAGAGCGATAAGGTTTAAGAAAAGTAAAATCATAAATGGTCAATTTTTAAAGTATTTTTTAGAATAATTTTTTTACAATGAATGGCATATGCTAATTATTAATGAGAGAGAGGTAAGGAGAAGAAGAAAAAACATAGATGGTTAGTTTTTTTAAAGATACTAATTGTTGTAATTATTATTTTTTTGGAGAAGATAATTGTTGTAATTATATGTTATTAAGAAGAACATATGTGTTATCATTTTATGCTTGAAGTAATGCTACATGTACAATAAATTTTACAATTTTTTTTCATACTTTATTGAGTTGGCAAATTATAATTAGTACAACATCATTCCCACATGAAATCACCACTATTATCACTTTGATATGAAATTTTTTGTGTTCTTAGACTTGTAATTTACATCGTCATAAATTATATTTGTCCACGCTAAACCTAACCAAATTATAAGTTTGTAAGTATATATAGTAAATATAGTAGATCTCTATATTTACCAATAAAGGATAACAAGAGTAAGTTAAACTGATTATTTATTAATATTAAATCTATTCATTGACATAAGAAAACTTTACGCAAATCTTGCATTAACTTAAATTGTTAAAGAAATGCTTATTTAAGAGCAAAGAGGCTTAATAACTCTCCACACAACCATGGCTACAACTTTGAAACTAATACTTTTCTTACTCCTATCCCTGCACATCTTCTCACTTGTCTTAAGCCACCGGCCCCACCCTCTAGACCCTCTAACACCTTCCGAGTTCACCCTGGTTGGAAATATAGTCCATAAATTATACCCCAGCTCAAAGCTCAACATAACTCTACAGTACGTAGGTTTGGACGAGCCAGACAAACCTGCCATCCTTTTATGGCTATCAAACCCCAAGTCCAAACCACGACCTCGCCGTGCCTTTGTGATTGCACGTCTCGATAAACAATCCCACGATCACAGTCGACCTAGCCACCCATGCGATACTCTCTGATAAAGTTTACAACGGACACGGCTACCCTTTGCTTACCTATGAAGAACAATTGGCTGCAATGGAATTGACACAAACTTATAAACCCTTTATTGAATCCATTGAGAAGAGAGGCTTAAACTTATCTGAAGTTGTTTGCTCAACTTTTACAATTGGGTGGTTTGGAGAGTTGAAGAGCAAAAGGGTGTTGAAGGTTTTGTGTTTTTATGTAGATGGAACTGTGAATTTGTATGTGAGGCCAGTGGAGGGAATAACGTTGCTGGTTGATATTGATGAAATGAAGATAGTTGAATACTATGATAGGTTTATTGTGCCTGTGCCAAAAGCTGAGGGAACGGAGTACAGGGAATCAAAGCCAGAGCCACCCTTTGGTCCTCGTGTAAATGGTGCCACCTTGGTGAATCCTGATAGACCAGGGTTTAAGATTCACGGGCACACTGTTAGGTCAGTCTTCTTTTTATTTTATTTAAACTAGCTTTTTAACCCGCACTATGTGCGGAACCTTTTCATTTATATTTATTAGAAAGAATTTTTTTATAATATATTTAAATACACTTTTACCACATACTAAATACCCAACACATATCTCCATTTATAAATCTAATAACAAACACCATAGACAAATACCAAATACTAATTTAACCCAAATTTAATACAAAATACTCAAAACAAAATTTATTTTAAACCCAATACCATAATTAAAACCAAATCTAACTCAAATATCTAAATCTAAAACAATCCAAACCAAGTGCATTTGAAGATTCTGATTCAGCATCAACTAACTTTATTTTCTTTTGAATTCCAATGTGCCTCTACATTGCTTTTTGTGTGGTTATGTGCTCAATGCTCATTTCATATCTTAGTTGTTCTTTTTGTTCTTGCTCCTTTCCAATCGGCCAAATATCGTTTCCCCTTCTTATTTTCCACCTATCATGTCCCTTTTGTGAGAAATAAATATAGACCTTTGTAGATTCCGTTCAATCCCAACATTTATATATTGCACAAAGTAAATGTATCTTAGAAGTTTCATAAGAAACTTTAAAATTAAAAAAAAAAAAAAAAAAAACTACAAAGTTTGATCATAATCTACAGTAAACAGGACACCAATTGTTTATTATTATTTTTTTACATAGATTCATTGCGTTATTGAAAGTGTATATATGGGGAGTTGTAACATGGCAGAATATGAAATTGCAAAAAGTGTACCCATATCTCCTTGCAATCAAAATCTATTGCAAGTTGGACTACAAATTTGGTTATACAGAACAAAGTAAGTTTTCTTATACATTCACAAATGTATATGCTTCTAATTCAGGGAAAAAATTCAAGTAATTAAAACATAATTAAAAAAATATAACAATAAAGAAATGTTAGATCCAGATGGAAGTTTCCACACACACACACACAAAACTTAAGTAATACATGAATATTAACAGAAGTTCAAAGCCTTATAAAAGCTCAAATCTCTTAATACAGTATACCAATATAAGAAATTTGAGTGGTTTATTCTATCTAGGCACAAAGTTATAAGTAACCTTCAACTTTTTGTAGCTTATCTAGACCTTCAAATGCTTTAATATGTCTATAAGTCTCTCATCAAGCTCTTTAGCTCTTTGATCCGTTCAACCTCACCCTTTGATATTTCAAAATTAATATATGACTGTCATTAAACAAATAAATACATTATTACTACCAGTTTTCTCAAAAGTAACATACTCAACATGCTTTTAAAAAAATGCCAAAGCTTTATTACAATCTAGTCAAATTGTAATAAATCAAACAATAAGACAGCCCCTATATATGGCACATAAATAAATGGAAGAAGGAATATATTTTGTGCATTTTGGGTACTTATTTTTTTATATATAGTGAAATTTGTAAGAGAGATGAGAGTAAGATAAAAGAATATGTGTTGATGAGAAAAGGAGGATCAGAAAACCAAAATATCAAACTGTGGTCTGTAATCAATCATAGAAACAAATATTGGAGTATAAAATCTAATCTTATTAGAACATAAGTTTAATTCACTTATGCAAACCTATATGCAAAAACCAAGTCCAAGTTCAATACCACTGCCACTACCAAATCAGTAAAACTCTCCAATGTAAGATCACATTCACAGACCCACAATTTTTTTATGAATATACTTTCAAAAACACTGAGCCACCTCTAAATCAAACCCAAATTCACTGAACTAACAATTCATTCTCAATGACAAATTAAAAAATTTGTAGAGAAAATCTAAACTCTAACCTCAATGCACAAAGCCACCAAGAAATAAATCATAAACAAAATAGACCTACTTATCAGATTCCCCTAACTTTCAAATACATAATCTTAAATGCCACTGTAATTCAATTTTATAGAGAAAAATATAGAAGGGTTCCAACTTGGGAGCCCTCTAAGAATTAGAGTCTAAAAGTTCATTTTAAGATTAAGTTTTATATTCTTCCAAGAAGAGAAAAAATGATTATGAGGAGATAGAAATAAGGATTTACCACCAAACTTTCTATGGATTACACAGCCAAATTGTCATGGATTTCAATAATAAAATTTTCTATTTTATCTACAAAGCAACTATATAGGAATTTCTAGAATTCTCATTTAACTTCAGCCAGCAGAGATGCCATGGTTGAAAAACAAACACAAACACAGATATTAACGCAACACACACTCAATGTTGCAACTCTGTCACCCAAAACAAATCAAGAATTGAAGCGAAATGAACCAAATTGAGAAAATGTAAGGAGAAATGTTTTGATGATTCTGACAGTGATGTTCTCTCTAAGAGAGTATGTGTCTATACTTTTTTTGTAATGCTATAATGATAAACTACAGGTTCTAAATGAGATTCTCAATGGGACTCTAAGTTGGTGTGCAGAATCAAATTGCAGTTGTGCTTTTGTTGGTTACTCTAGTCATGGATGGATACCTTTTGTAATTTAAGTTGAGAATTACGTAATAGGATTGCGTGTTTTCTATTCTTGCATATTAGCTATCACAAAACTTAACTACATTGACTTGCTAAAAAGAATTACAAAAAAAATACAACTGTAATTTTCTTTTGGTGTTCAAGTAATAACCTTCGAATATTTTTTATCATATGGTACAGTAGAAAAGGCATCAAATGAGGTAAATAACATAATGAAATAGAGAAATAGTACCTAAAAGAAGCACTAAAGGGGAACACATTACTTTATAATTGTGCGCTATCTATTCTCTTCAGCAGTTCCATCTCCCCACTGGAAACTCCAGGATCAATATAACACAACTAAAAGTTTGAAACAAAAACAAAATATTATGCAATTCGAAAATTTTAAGAACTTAACACAAATAATTTTTCCTATAATTTTAACCCAACATCAGAAAAAACATGCATAAAAGAAAATAACAATAAGACATGAAGAAACAATAATTGTAGCAGTATGTATATGACAAATTGACAATCAAAACCAAATTTATCAAACTTCTTCAATCTCCCTATCACTCTCTAATGGAAGGAGATGTCTATGAGTAGTTTAGGGGAGAAAAGTAAAAAAGGAAGACAATAACTTAACCGGTTATGGGTACACAGCCAGTCTCTCTGATGGTGGCAGATTTTTCTTTGTTTATGTCAATTCCTAACAGATTATATATTAGCCTAAACCCAATAAAATGGCACATTTATTCATGACCAATCTGCAGTTATATCCTATAAAAAAAAACCTGCAGTTAGAAAACATTTAGCAAAAGAATAAAAAATTAAATCTATAGTCAACTAAATTTTAGCAAAAAAAAAAAAAAAAAAAGCTGTAAGTTAAAGAGGAGGGCTGTCAAGGCCCTTAAATGCCGCCAACTGGCTCCTCTTTCATTTCCTAGTAAGTTTTCATTTTAATTTTTGGTACTCTTCCCTCACCTTCACTAATTAGTCACATAAAAGATAATCTTCATTTTGATGTTGGCCCATATGATTAATTTGAAAATAATAGTCTATGACTGTGTTAATTTGATAATCTTCATTTTGTTTTTGTTTTTTGAATTTTTTGTTCTTTGTCATAAATCTATGTTTTGAAGTTAGGTTTTACTTCCCATTTGTTCAATTCCTTCCTTTCTCCTGACAACAGTTCCTCCAACGTTTTCTACCTTAAAAGTAAAACCTTGAATGTACCCATTTATTTTAAGTTCCAGTTAAGTTCTTAAAATCTCTTTTTTTAAGATTTTCTTTTCCCATAAAACGTTTGCACCTATAGTCTTATTTGTGTTGCTGTTAAGGAAATTTTTGTTCTAAATCAAAGCAATTGCAAATGGAAAAGAGATTTCATTAAACAATGAAATAAAGAGGAAAATTTATGCTATCATACCTTTCATTTTCTTGTAGATGAAAATAAATACAGCCCATGGACATTCAATGTAGAAACAGCAACTGATATTACAATTACCCCCTATAAGCACAGATTATGCAGAAAATCCTGAACCAGTTCTGCAAAAAACAAAATATGCAACAACAAAAATATAGCCCATGGACGTACAACATAGAAACAACAACAGATATTACAATTACCCCTGTAAACACAGATTATGCAGAAAATCCAGAACCTGTTTTGCAGGAAACAAAATATGTAGCAACAGAAATACAGCCATGGACATACATCACAGAAAAAGCAACAGATATTACACTCAGCCCACTTGTAAGAACAGATTATGCAGAAAATCCTGAATTTGTTCTGAAGAAAATAAAATATGCAGCAGCAGAAATACACCCATGTACATACATTACAGAAACAGCAACAAATATTACACTTAGCCCCCCTGTAAGCACAGATTATGCAGAAAATCCTGAACTTGTCTTGCAGAAGCAGAATATGCAGCAGCAGATATATAGCCACATCACAGAAACAGAAACAGATACATAGTTTTTCTTTGGGTCCGAATAGATGCATCGTTTTTCTTTGTGTGGCGTTTCAAGTTTGTTTCACACGTGTTTGTTTTTCAAGTGGGTATTTTTCCTACATGGCCGATAACTAAATCTAAATCTAAACCAATCCAACCAAGAAATTCAAACCTAAATCATATTCAATCCTTGGATTTAAAAACGAAAAAAAATAATAATTTTACTGATTATGGAGTAATGGGTATGTGGCCTCTCTCTCTGTGCCTTCCAGACTATATCCCTGCGTGCATGTGGTTTCGACCAAAAAAAAAAAAAAAACCAACTGAAAAAGAAGAAAGAAATATCTGCGTAACATTCAATCCTATAGTTTTATACAATTTGAAATGGTAATTGAATAGGAAAAAAAAGGGGGGGAAAAATGCCTACCTTCTACAAAACCCATATATTTTTCCATAGGGATAAAAGTTTTGCTGTTGGTGATGAATCAACAGCAAAACTGGTTTTCCAAATCAAAACACTAGGAAAAAAAAAACAAAAAAAAGAAAAAAGAAAAAAAACAAAAAGAAAAAAAAAACAAAAAAAATAACGATGAACGCAGATATTAGAAAACAGGGGAAGGCTTAGTGATTTCTGTAATCCAAATTGGAAAAGAAATAGAAAATTTGAGAAAACAAACATTTTCATGGAGAACCCAAAAGCCCGAAACATAAAGGAATCAAAACCAATCAAACAAAAAAAACTCAATAAAAGTAATATTTTATACCCAAATCTAAAAAAATAGAGGAAACGTACTGGAGCCAGTTTCGATGATCTGATGGTGGTAGATATGTAGCCTGATAGTGTTGATGCCCATAGATTTTTCTTTCTCTATGTGCTTGCAGTGGAGAGGGAACGGAGAACTCTCGAGGTAATGTGCAAAATAGCTGTGCAAAAGAATTGTATATAGTTAGTTAGACAACGTTTGAAACAATAAAGGAAACTAGCATCTCGAGTTTTAGAAACTCGAGATTTATATTAGAACTCGAGTCTTAAAGACTCGCTATGCGAGTGTGAAAATGACACATAGATCTTGAGTCTTTAAGACTCGAGTTTTATGCAAAAAAAAAATCACCTATAGTGGCGTTTTTAAACCTTACAGTGACGTTTTAAAGCCCTATAGCGGCGTTTTCCTGCAAATTTTTTTTATAAGTACAGGTTTAGCGAGTCCTATAGTGGCGTTTTTAAGTCCTATAGTGACGTTTTATAGCCCTATAGTGGCGTTTTTATTCAATTTATGAAAATCGAGTCTTTAAAACTCGATTTTCAGCTTGATTTTTTCCCACTTTAAAGTAATCCATTACAAATCGAGACTTAAAAACTCGAGTTTTATCTTGGAACTCGAGTTTTAGACACTCGAGATGCTAGTTTTCAACATTGTTTTGAAATGTGACAACTAACTAAATTTTTTAATATTTATTGTTATTTAGAAAAAAAATTCGAGAACTCTCTCTGTATCCAGCGTTTTTTTTTTTTTTTTTTAATTTTTTTTTTAAGTATTGCCAACCTTTTAATTGTATATTGGCCGGTTATTTTTTAAAGTGAAATGTGTCTGAATTTTAGATAGACACTTTTCTTATTTGTTAACACCTCCTTAATTGTAGGAATTCACTTTCTCTCAGCTTCTGCTATTATATATACTAACTTTTTAACCCGCACTATGTGCGGGAACCTTTTTATTTACATTTATTAGAAAAGAATTTTTTTTAATAATATTTAAATACACTTTTACCATGTACTAAACACCTAACACATATCTTCATTTACAAATCTAATTACAAACACCATAGGCAGATACCAAAAACTAATTTAACCCAAATCTAATACAAATACTCAAAACAAAATTTATTTTAAACCCATTAAAACCAAATCTAACTCAAATATCTAAATCTAAAACAATCCAACCAAGTGCATTTGAAGATGCTAATTCAGCATCAACTCATTTCATATCTCAGTTGTTCTTTTTGTTCTTGCTCCCTTCCAATCAATCAAATATCGTTTCCCCTTTTTATTTTCCGCCTATCATGTTCCTTTTGTGAGGAATAAATATAGACCTTTGTAGATTCCATTCAACCCCAACATTTATATACGGCACAAAGTAAATGTATCTTAGAAGCTTGATAAGAAACTAAAAAAAAAAAAATCATAAATACATATAAACCACAAATTTTCTCATTAATTTTAGACACATATTCTCCATACTCTATCCATTCAATAGATGGTTATGTATGAGAAGACAATGAATTTAAGACACTCATTTATGTTTTTTGTAGGTATACTATCTATCAAATACAATGAAAGAGAAAGCAAAATTAAACAAAAAACCAATTCTAGAGAACAAACAACATTGATTATTAAGCATATAACATGGGGAAAAAAATTAATTATGGAAAAATATGTAAAATCCTTTAATTATAGGTATAGAATCAAAGAATTATAAATAATTTCTATTAGTATGGTACTACAATTTTCACTTATTGCTTAAACCTACTACTATTATAATCTAATAATATAAACATGATATGATAAAACTTCTAAGATAACTCTATAAAATAGCTAAACAAAATCATAATATCATAAAAATTTTAGTAATAAGTTAGTCTCATTCCGCTCCAAAGATTTTTCTTATACAAAGTTAGGATTCTAATCACACCGTTCAATCCATTATATAATTCAGTCTTCGATTTATGTTGGTTCAACCTCACCCACATAAATAGATTTCCTTCTATACATTTGTATGCACCAACATGTAATTGTTGAAATAGTCAACCACCATAAACCAAAGTATGTCTCTCATCTTCACATTCGCTATAACCTTTCTATCATCCATATTTAACTAAAGAGAAAAATTACATTAAATGTCAATTTATAAATTAAAAAAATATGTATAGTATGAAAATCTATTGAAACATGGTTTAGTCAAACTTAAAACTATACATATGTATTTGTTTTGTAGGAAAAAATGCTAGAGACCACAAACCATATATATAAAACTCGGTTTGGACTTAAATTTAGTAGTTATAGAAATATGACTAATAGAAACTCAAATTTCACAAAACTAAGACTATATGTAATCTTAGAGGCAGACTGAATTGTAAAACTATACAAACACAAATAAGCCGAATTTGCTACAAAGCATAGCCTAAAAAGAAAAAGAAAAAAGAGAACTCTAACAATCTATTTGGCTGCTGGGAAAAGGTGGGAAAAAAATTAATGAAATCATAACAATTTTATAGGTCAATTTGCTTTGAGAACAAAACAGCACTAATGTGTTAATTGTGTTTTAGAATGAAAAAAAAGTTCTTTTCTTCCTATTAAAAATTTTGCAGTAATTTTTTCTGCATAAGTATTAGATTTATTCATGTGTTCCGTGATTAATACATGTGATATATATTTTTTTTATTGAATTAGAACTTCATTCAAAAACGGCCATGATTATCTTATCTTTGTCATGGTGCTGCTTGTCCATATCATTGACTTGGATAAACATATAAAAGTTGATGCACTCATAGCATAAGGGCGTCTATATCAGTAATCTTTATCAATGCCGAAAAACATTGACAGTTTTTAGACCCCTTAAACAATTGATTAAACCTAGGTAATTAGCCAAGTTGTTACTTAGTCCAATTAAACAAGTCTAGGTTATCACAATATAAAAGATCAAATCATGCAAAGCAACGAAAAATAAATAAGACAATGATATGATCACCCAGGAAACCAAACCGGTAAAAACCTGGGGAGGATTTGACCTAGCTATCCTCAAGGTAAACCTGAATCCACTATCTTGAAAGAATCGAAGTTCATACAAAAGGACTTACAAGCACCCCCGCTCGACTTCCTAATGCTACCAACCAGTAGAACTTACTGACACGACCACGTGCAAGCTCCGAATCCACGGACTCCTTCTTTCTTGGATTCCCACCAGCTACAAGCACCCCCGCTTGTGTATTCTGTAAGCTTTAATGGCAGCAACTGAATTGATCATCAAGGTGTAGAAAATATCTCCACCTTGAAAACCTTAAGTTTGTGTAAAGGAAAGCTCCTCTAGATCTCACAAGAGATTTACACAAACCGCAATATGAGCAACACTAAAACGTGGCTAGGGTTTGCCTTTTATACTTAGGACAAATAAGAAACCCTAAAAAACGTTTTAAAACAAATAGGGCTGAGTTGGAAAATTCTGCAGAAAAGTGATCTGCCCGAGCTTCGATCGGTCGAGCCTAAGCTTCGATCAATCGAGCCAGGCCGAAAGCCACAGTGCTTCCTGCTTTACACTCGATTCCAACTTTACATTGACATACAACTTTGAGCTAACTTTAAACACTTCTAAACACATTGTTTTGATCATGGTTTGCCAACAATACAAATTAGAGTTCTAAATACATAAAGTCCTAAACTTTAGAACCTAACAAACTCCCCCTTTGGCAATCCATGACAAAACACAACTTAGAAGCTTAAAGTTTACAAAATGAAAAGCCCTT
Source organism: Quercus robur (assembly GCF_932294415.1). NCBI lineage: Eukaryota > Viridiplantae > Streptophyta > Magnoliopsida > Fagales > Fagaceae > Quercus > Quercus robur. The sequence continues at coordinate 51,943,532 of NC_065539.1, forward strand.
TACAAAATAATGCTCATAAACCAAATTCAATCCTAACTACTATCCATCAGTTGCAAGTGTAGACAGCAGCTCAATTGAATCAACCTGTATATTTCCTGAAACACTAAACAAAATGCATAACCGCATGTGTGGAAATAATACGAGTAAACAAAATAACTTCTTGATTTCAAACAATACACAAATAAAGACATATATCAATGAATAACTCATAAATATAAATCAATAAGCAGTTTGAAACAAGAAACGAATAAAGTACCAACAAAAACATAAAACTCCCCATAACATGAATATCCATAAAAAACAAGGTAAGGGCTAAAAAAGTTAAGTACACAGTGAAGCATCTCCCCCTGAAAATAAAAAACCTACAAGTACTCCCCCTTTTTGTGACGGAATGCCAAAGGGCAAACAAGATATCCATCATCAAAAGGGAGGTGGTCTAAATTGCGCCAACTCCGCATGCAAGGCACGGATCTCATTAAGTACATCCACCATAATCTGTCCATGAGCCGCCTGAACGGTCAAGACATGATCCAACGTGCGACGAATGTCTGAATCATCTGAAGCAGTCGGTGGAGGAACAGTAGCATCAGCATCAGCAGCAGCACCTGAAGTCTCAGCAGCAGCTGTACCTGTAGAAGAGGGAGGAGGGGGAACACTACTAGATGACGCATCTCTAGGACAAGGAGGAGCAACTCTCAACTGAGCAGCCTTCTGACGAAGAAAGGTGGCACCTATGGGAGCTATCACATGAACAGGCTCACCCGACGGAAAACCATCTAGACCTAAGTAGAGCAGAATCCTATGAATGAAAATAGGATGAATCAGCGCATGCCCTACAGCAGAACTCCTATGAACCTTGTTTAAAGAACGAAGGAACAAGTGAGAAAAACTGATGGACGCTCCAGAAGTAAAGGCGTACAAAAACACACATCGCTCTAAAGGGATGGTGTGGAAGTGAGAGATAGGCCACAAGGAATGACACGCAATCCTAAAGAAGAGATAGGCCGTCTCGGTAAGCTCAACGGACGTGATCCGAGGATCAGAACCCCACTGGATAGATGACCCAGTGATGTAAGACATGACAACATCTAAAGAGGGTGACTCATCATAGGGATAGGGGGATTCTAGCATTTTACCCTTAATTTTAAAAAAAATTGGCAATATGCCCTTGTTTGCAAACTATATAGGGGCGTGCCCCTGTTTCGATACTCGATTATCCTAAAATCGAGTTCAATTAAATACTCGATCTGTAGAAAATCGAGTTATGCCCGATCAAACTAAAAAAAAAAAGAAAAAATTGCATGGAACTCGACTTTCAGGAAATCGAGTTCTATGCAAAAAAAATTTTATAAGTGTAATTCCCCATATTCAGGGAGCCCTATAGTGGCGTTTTTAAGCCCTATAGTGACGTTTTAAAACCCTATAGCGGCGTTTTCCTGCAAGAAATTTATAAGTGTAATCCCTAGTTCAGGGAGCCCTATAATGGCGTTTTTAAGCCCTATAGTGACGTTTTAAATCCCTATAGCGGTGTTTTCCTGCAAAATTTTTTATAAGTTCCCATTCCTGGTTCAAGGAGCCTTATAGTGGCGTTTTAAGCCCTATAGTGACGTTTTAAAGCCCTATAGCGGCGTTTTGGAACTCGACTTCCCTAAAATCGAGTTCCATGCTTCTTCTTTTTTTTTGGTTGTAGTTTTATTGGGCATAACTCAATTTTCTACGAATCGAGTATTTCATTGAAACTCGATTTTAAGGTAATCGAGTATCGAAACAGGGGCATATCCCTATATAGTTTCGAAATAGGGGCATATTGTTAAATTTTTAAAAAATTAAGGGCAAAAGGCTAGAATCTCCTAGGGATAGTCAGCATCCCGAACAACCGGCACCCCAAGGGGTAATGGTGAATTCTACACCTTGTATCTAACTCCTAACAAGGGTGTTGGAATCATAGATGTGGCAAGAGAGGTTCGAGTAGAACTCTCTAATCAGGGCGGTCGGGGGAGGATGATCTATCTCTACAAGAGGCAACCAACCCCTAGACTCAAAATTGGCCCTAATGGCCGGATCAAGCGCATCTAACACAACAGCTCGCTCAGACCAGATCTTACGCCTACAGTTCAAGGTGTCATAGGCTTCTCTACACTTATCATTCTTAAACAGCTCTACTCTAGGTGGAGACTCAGAGGAAGTGGAAGTGGTCCTATAAGCTCTAGTTTTCTTAGGCATGGTGCTAAGATAAGGATCAAAACACAGAGCGAAAGAACAAAAACCACAAACCAAAACCAAGGGCAGATTGCAAGTTAGCACAAAAACAAAATATAGAAACAAAATCTATATGATGCATGAACAAGTTTAAATGTCATGATGCATGTTCTAATGCAGTGAATTAAGTCAAAAAGGTTCAAATTACAAAATTGGCTTGCACATTAAGGTTTTTAACACAAAAAACCCCCAAATTATAGAAACCACTTGATCAATTTAAAAAAAATATTGACGAATTGATCATTACACATGATATAATAACAAAAATAATGACCAAATACATCAATTGAATAAGCCAATTTCATCAATTTAAGCCAATTTGACAAAATCCCCAATTCGGATCAAATTCAAAACCCTAGAATTTCCAATTTTTCAAAAACCACAAAATTGATCAAATTAAACTATAGGGAACATCCATATAACATCATGGCACAAAAACCCATTGATCAATTACACAAGACTAGCTTGAATCATCAAAAACCCCAAAAAGTTTGAAAGTGCCGAAAATACCCATGATAATGCATGAAATCAAGAAATAAACTTGAAAAAGAAGGGCAAAAAGGGACATACCGGCTTCTAAAGACAAAAACCTTGCAAAAATCTTGAAGGAAAACGACAAAAATTGAATGGTGGAGCCAAGAGCCAACACGGAGAGAGAGAAAAGAAAAGAACAATTTGAAAAGTAAGTTTGAAAAAGTCCAATTCTGCCTTTTTGAAAAACCTGATTCACGAGTTTCGATCAGTCGAAAATCAGCCTCGACCGGTCGAAACAGACAGAGACTCCCTCTCTCAAATTTTTTAAAATTTTAAAAATTTCGATTGGTCGAAAAACAGAATGGACCGATCGAATCAGGCAGAGGCTCACCATATTTTTGAGGAAAAACATAATTTTTGAAAAAACTAGTTGATTTAATTCAAAGCTTTGAAATTTAAGAACAAAAATGCATGAGTATGAGATGATATGATTTTCCAATCAAGAATTTTAAGTCCAAAATTCCCAAAAACAAAATTTTGCATTCTCCACAAATTTTCAAGCAACAAATTTAGTTTGCACATAATTCAAAGTGATTGCAAAAACTTGGTTGGTCAGATCATAAACACACACAATAACATGTACAATGTTTAGCAAAGAGTAACTTGTGTAGTGTGTGTGACTAGCAAAGACTTGAGATACATGTGAGGTGATATGTGAATAGCAATCAATCAATCACAAAGTCTACAAAATTCATCACAAAGAATTTAAAAGAGACTATCACCTAAAGAGTTACATCATATAACTCCCACATCTCCTAGATCATAAGCTTGCAATCATGTAAGTTTCTTGTATTTATGCCTCATAATATACATTCCAATTTTAAGTTTATGTGAGTTTGGCATCAAGCCTAATAGTACACACCAATTAGATTTTAAGAATTAAGCACTTTTACCGAGGCTTCACTTTATGTTCTTTTTGTGCATATGCTACACTTTCTCAAGCACAAAATCTTATGATATGCACTAAGGTGTTCATGATTGGCTAGTGAACAGTGGTGAGATGGTTATTTATGCCTTTCTCTAAAAGTTCAAGTCCAACATTTAAAAACATGTGACTTCAAGATTAAGACATAGTAATCAAAAACCATACACATCTTTCCCACACAACATGCACTACAAATCTTCAACTAGTAGAGTGCAATAAATAAGCTCATCAAAGCTAAACAAGGTACAAAAGACATGTTATGTGAAAATAAATTGACTAACCTTGTTCTCAAAAACCAAGAAGAATAGTGCAAAACAAAATGTGCTTCCTTTTTCTTCCTTTTTTTTTTTTTTAATTAAAAAAAATAAAAAACACCTAGAATGAAATGCATGAATGTTATGCTATGCAAATCCTAGAGACAAAAAAAAAAAAAAAAAAAAAAAAAAAAAAAAAAAAAAAAAAACAGAAACCAAAGAACAATGGTCACAAAGGGTAGAGCAATGAAGCATAAGGACCATGTCAAAAAGACTCAGTTAGGTCGAATCTTTTGCATCCAAAACTTTTTAGATGCACCACGAGCATTGGAGTTTTTATTCACTTGAGAATGATTACCAACTCCAGGATTGGAATAAAGGTTTAAAGCCTTTACCAAATCACCAATAAGTACCATAAGATCAAGTGCTTGAGGCACAGGTACTTTTGGTTTGTTTGCTCTCTTTGCAACTTGCAGCTTGTAGCAATTTGGTCGTATGTGTCCAGTCTTTCCACAAAAGTGACAAACCCATGCAGGTTTATCATGTGTCTTGTCCTTAGATAGGGTAGGCTTCTTAGGCTTAGATTCTTTCAGATCAACCCTATTTTTCCTAGATGATGAGCCTTCTAAGGGTTTAGCAACCTCACTCACAGAGGGTTTGACAGTTTCACTCACTATCTCACTCACTGAAGGTTCAGAAGAAGAAGATGAAGGAACAAACTTAGTGGAATGGGGAGCGGACACACATATGCTATCAACATAACCTAAACCAGTTTTGTCAGAAGATGACTTTTGAACACTCAACATTTGATCAAGTTTAGAACTAGCAGATCTAGCAACAGATAAATCAAGTTCCAAAGATTTAACTTTATTAAGCAAAAGCATATTTTCAGTTTTCACATTGTTCAAAAGATCATTAGCATCAAACAATTTAACAAGCAAATTTTTCTTTTCAAGCTCAAGAGATTCAATTTTCTTTAGGCCAAGTTCAACATTCATAGCATCCTTTGCAGCAACTTTGCAAAGTTTGTTATAGGCCTCTTGAAGATCTGCATCTTCAGAGAGTTCCCCATCAGAAGGGTTCTCTTCAACAGATATGCTCTCATCAACTACAGCAGTAGCAGTGAAAGCAATGAAGTTTCCGTCCTCATCACAATCAGACTCATGATCAGAAACTTCACCATCACTAAGGGTTACAGCCATAGCCTTACCTATAGACTTCAAATAGGTTGGACATTCAGATTTCATGTGTCCATACCCTTGACATCCAAAACATTGAGAGCCCAAAGAATTATTGGAAGATTGACCTACTCTTTCTCTAGGTTTATCATTGTTATTAACCTTAGTGGGATCATGCTTCCTAAAATTTCTAGGTTCAGCAGTGTTTGTGCCTCTTGCCTTTCTATTGTTATTCCTGAGAAAGTTTCTAAAATTCTTGGCAAGATAGGCAATCTCTGTAGCAGAGAGCTCATCATCGAATCCACCACTATCAACATCATCAACTAACTTAAGAGCCATTGATTTAGATTTGGTAGTTTTGGGTAGATCCAACTCATAGGATTGAAGAGATCCTACAAGCTCATCAACAGGGATGGAGTCCACATCCTTGCTTTCAGTAATGACAGTCACCTTGGGTCTAAAGTCTTCAGTCAAAGATCTAAGAATCTTCCTAACAATTTTAGGTTGATCATAGATTTTACCCAAGTTAAAAGCAGAATTAACAATATCATTCAGTTTAACATAGAATTCATTAAAAGATTCATCATCAGACATCCTAATGCTTTCAAATTTAGAAGTCAATTGCTGCAATTTATTTATTTTGACAGCCTTTGTGCCTTCATGCACAGTCTAGAGGATATTCCAAGCAGTATGAGCAATCTCAACATTCGAGATTCTCTTAAATTCCTCCATAGAAATAGCGTTAAAAATCGCATTCGTAGCCTTGCTATTAAACGAAGCTGGTTCTTTCTGAGAAGTTTCCCACTCACTAACAGGAGTAGTGGGCTTCTCCCATCCGTATTCAACAGAGTTCCACACCCTCTCATCAATGGATTTCAGGAATGCTTTCATCATTTCTTTCCAGTAAGCATAATTATTCCCATCAAAGTGAGGAGGAATAACTAGAGAGTGTCCGTGTTTCATGACAACAGGGGTCAAGGATCAGCTTAGTGATCAAAGGATCAACAACAAAAGAGCTACCTACTCTGATACCACTTGACAATTTTTAGACCCCTTAAATAATTGATTAAACCTAGGTAATTAGCCAAGTTGTTACTTAGTCCAATGAAACAAGTCTAGGTTATCACAATATAAAAGATCAAATCATGCAAAGCAGCGGAAAATAAATAAGACAATGATATGATCACCCAGGAAACCAAACCGGTAAAAATCTGGGGAGGATTTGACCTAGCTATCCTTAAGGTAAACCTGAATCCACTATCTTGAAAGAATCGAAGTTCATACAAAAGGACTTACAAGCACCCCCGCTTGACTTCCTAATGCTACCAACCAGTAGAACTTACTGACACGACCACGTGCAAGCTTCGAATCCACGAACTCCTTCTTTCTTGGATTCCCACCAGCTACAAGCACCCCCGCTTATGTATTCTTTAAGCTTTAATGGCAACAACTGAATTGATCATCAAGGTGTAGAAAATATCTCCACCTTGAAAATCCTAAGTTTATGTAAAGGAAAGCTCCTCTAGATCTCACAAGAGATTTACACAAACCGCAATATGAGCAACACTAAAACGTGGCTAGGATTTGCCTTTTATACTTAGGACAAATAAGAAACCCTAAAAAACGTTTTAAAACAAATAGGGTTGAGTTGGAAAATTCTGCAGAAAAGCGATCTGCTCGAGCTTCAATCGGTCGAGCCTAAGTTTCGATCGATCGAGCCAGGTCGAAAGCCACAGTGCTTCCTGCTTTACACTCGATTCCAACTTTACATTGACATACAACTTTGAGCTAACTTTAAACACTTCTAAACACATTGTTTTGATCATGGTTTGCCAACAATACAAATTAGAGTTCTGAATACATAAAGTCCTAAACTTTAGAACCTAACAAACATTGAAATCTTTAAAATTTACACGGTAACCTTCCCAAAGGAACAACATGCCCATATTAATATATATATATATATATATATATATAAATGGATTCCAAAAACGTTAATCAAAACAAATCGAAACTACTAATCAACCAAAACTAAGTCATTCTCCGCAAGTTATTTGTCTGCTAGTGATTTCAATCAACATTCCTATTTAATTGTTCCTATTCCCAGAACAAACTAATTGAAAAAAAAAAAAATCAAATTGACAAATTGACAATCAAAATCAAATTAAAAAAAAATCAAACTTCTTCAATCTCTGACTCGCTGTTTTTCTGTCCTCTAAATGGTATCTAAGAGTGTAGTTTAAGGGGAAAAAGAAAAAAAGGAAGACAGATATTGAATCAAAATCAATTCAATTAAATACCCAAACCTAATACTAAATCAACTCAAACGTTTAAAGCAATATTTAAAAAAAAAAAACAATTACCGATAAAGGTTTCTGCTCTTTTTGAATAACGAACTCTTGTTCTCTCTTATTTCTCTGTTTTTGCCCTCTCCAAACCTAAATCATATATAACCCCAAATTTCAAAAAATCAAATCAAAATCTAATGTAACCCAAATACCTAAATTAAAATTAATCCAACTAAATTTCTCAAAACTAATTCATATTTCATAGCCATACCCAGATCTAAGAAAGAATGAAAAAAAGAAAAGAAAAACTTACCGGTGGTAGTTCTCTTAACATCTATCTTCTTCTCATCTCTGAATCACAAGGTTTATTTTTTCCTGCTCTCTATCTTTGTATCGTAAGCATCAGTATTAAGAAAATCAAAAGGAAGCAAAAGGAGAGAGTATCCAAAAGAGGAGAAACGGAAGTTAGAGCATTTTAGGGTTTGCTTTTTTTTTTTTTTAATAGGCGGCTTGGTGTTTTTATAGATACATGTTTGATGAAAGGGTGTCTTCTAAATGGACCGTACGGTTTTTTAAATGGAAAACTATATACGTGGCAGCATTTTAAGAGGGCATTTTTCCTAACGTGGCAGCACCTCCTTATAGGCTTCTGCTATTATATATAGTATTAGATTAGATTAGATTAGACACACACACACACACACACACACACACACACACATATATATATATATATGTCTTTGTTAGGGATATTACATGAACTATGAATTCTTTTATATATATATTGTATTTTTCTTTGTAAAAGTCATTGACTATATTGCATGGACACGGGTATGGGTTCGGGTATGAATATAGGAGTACGGAAATTTTTGAAAATAAGGATACGACAAAAACAAGGATACGACACGACGAAAATATGATAATTAATTAATTAATATTTATATTTAGGCATATTTTTAAAAATATTTTTAGATTTCAAATATGTTTATGTCTATATTTTAAATTTAATAAATAAAAAAATTGTAGTAGGACACACAAAAATAAAAAACACTAAACCCACAATAAACAAGTAAACATTATAAGGCAGAGGCAAATTTCAAGGGAAAAAAAATGTATAAAATTAAAATCATAAAACCAAAAAAAAAAAAAAAAAAAACTAAATCTATTATGTATAAGAACATGCGTGTAAACCCAAAGCCAAATGGCCATGGCAAAAAAAAAAAAAAAAAAAGAAGGATTGACGGAAACGAAGGAGAGACAAGCGTGATACTTGAAGGAGAGAGAGAGAGAAAGAGAAAGAAACAGCAGAGGGAGAGAGGCTTTGGGGTCATTGGTGAAGCTATGGTCATCACTAATCTATGCCCTACGTTGGTTGCCAACTCGCTGATCTCAGCACAAATGCTGAGAAGAGGGTGGGAGTGTGTGTGCTGAGTGAATTTCGGTCCCGGAATAGAGGCAAGCAAAATTTTGGGGCTTTAATCAATTAACAAGATCAACGATAAGTGGTTGTATAGATGTCAAAATCTTGAGCTTTTTATTTTTATTTTTTGAAAGATTTATCATGTCCACCGTGTTAGAGCCGTGTCAAAAAAAAAAGAAAAAAAAGAAAAAGAAAAGGGGAAACTACATGAATGAAAACATGTCACTCATTTGGCACAAACTAGAGATACTACAAATTTTATACACAAGTTGTTACAAAACATAAATAGCAATTTCGACCTAATCCTTATTTAAAGGGTAGGACTAGGATTACATGTTCTTGAACCTGAAAAAAATTAACAAGCCTCAATTTTTCTTTATGATTAGTTGGGCCAACTGGAAATTCCATCTAGGATTTGACGTTCGAGCTGGTCCGATAATTTCTCTAGCATCAATTTATGACTTGGAGAAGCAAAAATATCGCCGAGTTTTGTATAGAGGATTCATATCATGGACCCATCAGAGGAATGGTACTACAAAAGCTATTTTGATAATGGTGAATATGGGTTTGGTCTATCTGCAGTGTCACTCAAGACCTTTGCCGATTGTCCTGCCAATGCAGTATTTTTAGACGCATACTTTTCTACTAACGATGGTACACTAGTGAAGATATCTACTGCCTTTTGCATTTACGAAAATCATGCTGGAAATATAATGTGGCGTCATACTAAATCGGATATTCCTAGGAAAGTTGTATGTGATATTTTTTGTGATTGTTGTTATTGTTGCTGTATTGTTTGGACAAGTAGTAGTTTTATTTGACAATTATATGGTATTGCAGTTTACGGAAGTTAGGCCAGAGGTGAGCCTAGTGGTGAGGATGGTCACAACAGTGGGCAACCATGATTACATTATCGATTGGGAATTCAAGTTAAGTGGCTCCATTAAATTGGGGATATTTTATCAACTTGAGAATTATTTTTTGAAAAATACTACAATCACCAATAAATCTCATAACAAATTTTACCGTTGTTGAGGTAGTAAGTTTTTACAACTGACATTTTTTTTTTGGTACGTCAATCATAATCTCTCACTGCAACCATCGTGAAATTTATTGTGAGTTTAGACTTACTGTTGTTGTTGTTCTTTTTTTTTTTTTTTTTTTTTCATCAAACCCAAAATTTTTTTGTACTAAATGAGGGGTTAGTATAAATAACAAGCTCCTATGAATTAATAGTATGTCTTCCTACTCACAAACTTTAGTAAAATGGTAACATCAATACTAATTTCTTTGTCTCTTACTATGAGCCCTTCTCAAATTATCTTAATAGGTTGGAATATCAGGAGTTCTAGATGTGAAGGGTGTGACATATACTCACACAGATCAAATAAAGAAGAATGTGCATGGCACATTGTTAGCAAAGAACACTATTGGTGTGTACCATGACCACTTCTTGACGTACTATCTGGACCTCGATGTGGATGGTGAAGCCAATTCCTTTGTCAAAAACAATTTGGAAACAATCAAAGTAACTAGCCATAGCTTGCCAAGAAAAAGTTATTGGACAGTAGTGAGTGAAACTGCCAAAACTGAATCTAACGCCTGAATTCAATTTGGCTTGAAACCAGTTGAGCTAGTATTGTGAACCCTAATAAGAAAACAAATGTTGGGAACAATGTTGGTTATCGTCTAATTCCAGGATCAGTGGCACAACCACTAATGTCATACGGTGATTATTTACAAATTCGAGGAGCCTTCACTAATAATCATGTGTGGGTTACACCGTATAACAAGTCCAAAAAATGGGCAGGAGGACTTTATGTTGATCAGAGTCATGGAGATGATACCTTAGCAGTTTGGAGCCTAAGGTAGTATATGATGAATAAAATTCCTCTATCTGACTTTTAAAGTTTGTTAGCTAGAACTTTACAAGATAGTAGTTGTTGATTATGGTAATTGTGACCAATGTTTTCTAATGCACCTTTTTTTTTTTTTTTTTTTGGGTATATGAATGCACAGGAATAGGAAAATTGAAAACAAGGACATAGTATTATGGTACACCATTGGATTTCATCATGTGCCTTGCCAGGAAGATTTTCTAGTGATGCCAACCTTTGGTGTTGGGTTTGGGCTTCGGCCAACCAATTTCTTTGATAACAATCCAGTCCTTAAAACAAGACCTCCATATATTGTACATTGGTCTAATTGCACCAACTAACTATGAGATTTTTACATTGTGGTTTAGTAAATAAAGGAGTTCAATAATGATATCCTTTGTCATTAATTATCTTTATGGATTTTACATTATAGTATTTAATCAGTTTTAAGACTAACTTAATTATTATTAGGTTAATAATAAAAGCCTTAGGTTAAACAGATAATCATCTTTATCATGCAAGTGTGGAAATTTAAAGAAGACATAACTCAGGAAACCCGTGAAACAAAATAGTTTCACAAGAAAAACCTAAGGAAACTTAACCTTATCAATCCCAAGGTGAATAGATTTACTATCAAATAGAACTATAGAAGTTTATACACTGAATAACCCTATTCTTCGTAAACTCAACTATAGTTACTAAACATATTGTCCTTTAAGTGAAGCTTCTACGACAAGTCGCTTCTCTCCTTCTCTACTCAGATCAATTGATATCTTTGATAGCAATCCGCTGCAACGTGAGCTTCCAATCAATGACTTCAATATCCCCTTGAAAATTTGAATCCATTACACTTGATATCTAGAGAGTAGCAACTTTAGATTTACTAGTTCAAATAGTTTTTGAGTAAACACTAGTAGTGACTTTAAGAGCAATTGGCACAAAATCTTTTAGATCTCAAAAGAGTAGCTCTAAAGTGTTAGAAAAATGTGCATTATGGTTTACTTATAAAGTAGACCAAGTAGGAGCAAAACCAAAATCACAAAGTGGGCTGGTGGGCTAATAAGATGATTATGCATATACACAGCTCAATCTGTCGAACTTAAGTTCCAATTAGTTGAAACTATTACGTTCATTTAAAAAAAAATAATAATAATTTGACTAATTATTTATATTTTTATGATAAAAATTATGTTTAATTTTAAATATATCTATATGTATGCATGTGTTACATGCTATTTTTTTAAAAATAATTTCACTAATTATTTATATTTTTATGATAAAAATTGTGTTTAATTTTAAATGCATACATACATTTGTATGCGTTACATGCCACTAATCATAAAATAGATAGATGAAGCTTTAGATACCATTTGGGGTTAGTTTTTGTGTACAAGTTAATCCGAGGGAGTACTAGTAATGAAATATTAAAACAGGACCTTAAGCTTAAAACTTTAAAAGTAGATGGACGATATATTGACTTCCGTTTTGAGAGAGAGAGAGAGAGAGAGAGAACAGGGGACTTGTGGCAGAAAATGGTTGGTGGAGCGTCAAAATTGAGTATCTAGCATAAGACAAAAGATTTGGATTCTTACTAATATTTGTTGTTCATCCCAAAAATGCAAACTTTAGAAGCTGTAACTATAAAAATACAGACCTTAAAATCTGATATTTAATTTAATGTCCAAGTTACATTTTCCAAGCATCAATGTAAACCATTTCCCATTCAAACTGCATTGAGAACTTTTCAAACTGAATGAGTTTATGCAGAGTAAAAGAGGTAGTCGCTAGCCTGGTCACGATGAGGGATATTCAGAATAAGTTCGTGACAATTAACACAAAAACAAATCACACAAGTACAAAAATAACACTAGAACTTAACACTACAAACTAGTTTGCCCATTAAGCTTGCTATGGTTGAAATTGGTACTAAAATTCCCACTCATCTTATCTCATTTTTATTCATACTACAAAAACAGGGGTACAAGGTTGGCTCATAATAAACCGGACCTAGAATACAAGAGAAAGCCAACAATCAACAAACTAATGCTTTCGATAGTTTGAAACATCATCATAAACCTGCGGTGGTATCCCAACTTCCACTGTTCCTTCCAGCATTTGTAACACTTTCTTCATAGAGGGCCTGAGAATCGGATCCAGATTAATGCAACCATAATCCCACCAAGGCCATTCGCTCAAACCTCTTGAAATCGCTCAATGCTTCGGGTTCATGTCCCACCACCATCTCTAGCTTCCCAGAAATCACACAACTTAGAACCCAATTTGAAAGTAGTAGATCATCCTTTTCACTCTCCTCCTCAACCCGGTTTGATTCTATGTGTCTTCTTCCGCATATTATCTCTAGTAACATCACACCAAAACTGTAAACATCCACTTTGGCAGTAACAGGTCCCCTCTTAAGCCATTCTGGTGCCATATATCCTATGGTGCCTCTAACATTGGTGTCAGTTCTAGTTTGCTCCTTATTCAAAAGCTTGGATAGTCCAAAATCTGCTATCTTTGCACTATATTTGACATCAAGTAGCACATTCTCGGGCTTCATGTCACAATGTATGATCTGAGCCTCACATTCTTCATGCATGTAATGTAAGCCTCTAGCTATTTCAAGCGCCAATTCAGATCTCTGAAGCCAAGTTGGTTTCTCCCCCTCCTTGAACAGAAAAAGGGACAATGTTCCATTTGGCATTAGCTCATAAACTAAAAGTCTCTGATCGTTCTCAACGCAATATCCCAATAGTCTTACTAAATTCCTATGATGCGTACGACCAATTATTTTCAACTCTGTTGTAAATTCCTTCTCACTTTTGTCAGTGCCTTTTGTTAGCTTCTTCACAGCAATATCAATCTTGGTATCCTCTGAAGTTAGACTACCACAGTAAACTGTTCCAGAAGCACCACGACCAAGGATCTTACTAAATCCATTTGTTGCTTCACGTAGCTCTTGCAATGTGAATTCTCGAAAGTTAATTCCAATGGTCTTTGCATTTGATGACTTCCATCTCTTCAATACATTTCGAAAGGGTGGATGGTAGTACAAGGCATGTGCTCCAAACAAGAAAGCAAAAGCAGCACTAATTATAAGGCCAATCACCAAAAGAAGCCGTCTATCAAAATTCTTCCTTTTCCTTGGAGGACTTGGCTCACTCTTCTTCTTATTAGGCACCTTGATAAATGCCACTCTGCCTTTGGAGGAAGCACTTTTTCTTGCATTTAACAAAGGCATCCTCTTCTTGATACAGGTTGAATTCATCCAGGAAGCAGCCAAGGTATAACAGTCATCCATAACAGCTTTCTTGCATCCCTCCACATTAACGTTTCTTACTTCACCCAAATCTCCATTGTTAATATCAGGAGAGAAATCAGCATCATCAATTACCTGTGAGAAATTGAAGACAGCATAAGAAAAATAAAACATACCTTCTGTCAATATTGAATTGTAGAGAATGGCAAAACTTTGGTTTTTAGCTGAGTACATTTGGTTACTTAATTAAATTCAAACACTAGTTATATTGACAATTAAACACAAACAGTGATAATTTTTTTCCAAAAACAATTTTTTGTATTGCACTTAAGGAATTATACAAACAAATCCTATGGGAAAAAACTTATTGCAAATTAGTGTATTAGGACTTCTTTTAGTCTATAGCCTACAACTTAGAAAGCCTTGGATGGAACAAAGGTTTCTTCAAAAGACTAGTCTAGGGATGCCTCAAAATTTTTTCTTATTGACATTTTAAAATGTCAATTAACAGTTTAAAAATTGACCTCAGAATTTTTTCCTATTGACATTTTAAAATATCAATTAACTGTTTAAAAATAGACTCTTAATAGGATTGGTATTTATCTATCACTATGACTATTATATAAATAAATAAATCCAAATAATGGAAATAATCTTTATATTACCATTGTGCTAAAATTCCTCATTGAATGGTCTGCGCAATAATTCACCATGTTTTCCTGGTAGCATCCTTTTGATGCATCTCTTGGATCTACCTGCAGATAGCCCGGCAAGCAACTACAGCTCACTGTTTCATTATCTGGAGAAGTGCACATAGCATATATGCCGCATACAGAATTCACGAAGCAAGGGTCATCATTGGCTCTCCACACCCTTTTCCATCCACTGCCATTTCTTTTATGGTAAATATATTGTTGGAAATTGCCACCATCTTCAACTGTTACTCGATGATAGTAGTCTTCAACTGGGCTTGAAAGGTTCTTTGTTATAGAGTAAATTTCATCTTTAGTACCATTGACAAGGTACAAGGAAGCACTCTTATCAAAGACTAGGTTCACATTGGCTGCAAAGGTTTGTGTGGTCCAATAACCTGGGTCAGCAAAATGATAGGCAGAGAGCACCAAGGTTTCCATCAAATTGCATTAACAGCATGAAATCCCCTGTAGAGTAAGTTGAATTTGAACTTCCTATTGCATTGGAATAGAGTGTTTGGCCTTGGTCTAGAACTTGACCCGGCAAGAGTGTGTTTGTTGGTGAATCAAAGCTCCGCCAAAGGATTCTTGAACTGTTATCTCTTAAGATAAAGTTACCATTATTTTGCATGATGCCTAAACTTGCAGCAGCTCCACTATATATTTGTAGAGTACTGCCATTAGCGTATGTGAATACAAGCTCTCCGGCATTAGTCAGTTGGATTGTTGATCCTTGTTCTGCTGGGCTGTCACGGTTGGCTGACCAAACTAGTGTTTTCTCTGGAATTCTATCAAACCAAACCCCAACAAGGTAGAGGCCGTTTTGGAGAGCATAGAATCCAAATGCAAAATCACCCGAGACGGACAGCAAAGAACCATTGGATCCAGCAGTGATGCCAGGACCTATGCTCATGTTAGGAGATATCTGGCCATGTAAGCCATTGAAATTTGAAAATAGCATTAGAACACAAGGAACAATTATCCTTAAAGCCATTGTTAAGTGATGAGAGAATCCACATAAGATGAAATCATTTTATAAGGAGCTATATGTAAAATTCATTGGAACTTTTGGTTTATTTTAGCAAAGTTTTACAATAAGTCCAGTGAAACCATAAATACCACAACATTTTTCAGAATTGTCAGACTAAGAGATGGTTAAATAAACACGATATCAGTGATAGTAGCATGTGAATTTTTTTTACACTAATCAAAATTTATCTAAATTATTATTAGGGTAAAATATCATTTCTGTCCCTAAACTTTCATAAAAGTTTGTTTTTTGTCTCTAAATTTTCAAAAGTTCATTTTTCATCCCTAAATTTTACAAAACATTTTAATTTTCATCCTTCCGTCTATGTCCATTAGTTTATGTCCTATGTGGCCTAACAAAGTGATGATGTGATATCTGACTCTGACCAAATTATTTTATTTATAAAATTATGAACACACGACAAAGAGTTATTGGCACACATGGATTAAAATAAAATAAAAAATATAATAGGTCAGATTTGAATGTAAGAATTTATCAAGATTTAAAATGAATATTCAAAACACCAAAAGTATCAAAATCCCTAATTTAAGCCGACTATTCATCTCCTCCAATCTCTCGCTATCAGCACTAATTCAAGCTCTATTCTCCAGTAACCACCACCCACCTATGTCCTTGTTAGTTTCATTTCAATCCATCCAAATGTTCATCCTTTTTTGCAATGATGACAAGCACTAGAGAAACAAGAAGGAGAGTAGTGGAGAAAGAAGAAGGAGATGATGACAATGACAACAAAGTAGTGGGTTTCTTAGCAACCAATAAACAGTGGCTTTTACGAATTACAAAGACTTTCATCCTTGTCCATAAAAATCTGCCCTCACTTGCACACCAGTCCACTCTACAAGAAGATCTAGTATTTTTCTCAAAAAAATAGAAAAAAAAAGAAAAAGAAAAAAAAAAGAAACCCATCCTCTATTCATGCCTAACAATATATAACACCCTAAAGATCCAAAACTTAATCATAAAAAAACCTACAAAAAAAACCATCAAAACATCAAAAAATGAATGAAAGATCTGGGAAGTTTTGGTTGAACGTCATTAGAGATGGATAGCTTGAAATGTTTATTTTATTTATTTTTCTTTTAAATGTTTTGGTGTTTTAAGTTTTTATTTTAAATCCTAATAAATTCTTAACATAAATATGAGCTAGACTTTATTTTTATTAATTGTTTTAAAATGCCTCATTAGTTTGAAAGGATGCCATATCACAAAAATATTTAATCCATGTGTGCCAATAACTCTTTTCCATATGTCAATAATTTTATAAATAAAAGTATTTGGTCCAAGTCAAATGTCACGTCATCATTCTGTTATGCCACATAGGACATAAATTAACAGTTATAGATGGAAGGATGAAAAGTAAAATGCTATGAAAAGTTTAGGGATGAAAAACGAACTTTTAAAAGTTCAGGGATGAAAAACAAACTTCTATAAAAGTTAAGGAACGAAAATGATATTTTACCCCTATTATTATTATTTTGGATAATTCGATAATTGGTGAGAGGACTTGAAAGTTGAAGCGTCTTAATTGAAAATACCCAAAAATAATGTAGATTGAATTGAAACGTCTTAATTCAAAATTCCAAAAATTAATGTAGATTGAGATACAAGTTTTATCGTAAAGTTTTACAATAAATCCAATGAAACCATAAAATACCACAACAATTTTAATAATTGTCAAACTAAGAGATGGTTAAACAAACAAGATTTTAGTGATAGTACCATGTGAAGTTTTTTTACACTAATAACAATTTTTCTAAATTATTATTAGGGTAAAATATCATTTTCGTCCCTAAACTTTCATAAAAGTTTATTTTTTGTCCCTGAACTTTCAAAAGTTCATTATTCGTCCCTAAACTTTTCAAAACGTTTTAATTTTCATCCTTCCGCCTATGTCTGTTAATTTATGTCCTAAGTGGCCTAACAGAGTAATGATGTGATATCTGACTTGGATCAAATTATTTTATTTATAAAATTATGAACACACGAAAAAGAGTTATTGGCACGAATGGATTAAAATAAAATAAAAAATATAATAGATCAGATTTGAATGTAAGAATTTATCAAGATTTAAAATAAAAATTCAAAACACCAAAAGTATCAAAATCCCTAATTTAAGCCGACTATTCATCTCCTCCAATCTCTCACTGTCGGCACTAATTCAAGCTCTATTCTCTGGAAACCACCACCCACCCATGTCCTTATCAGTTTCATTTCAATCCATCTAAATGTTCGTCCTTTTTTGCAATGATGACAAGCACTAGAGAAATAAGAAGGAGAGTAGTGGAGAAAGAAGAAGGAGATTATGACAATGACAACAAAGTGGGTTTCTTAGTAACCAATAAATAGTGGCTTTTATGACTTACAGAGACTTTCATCCTTGTCCATAAAAATTTTCCCTCAATTGCACACCAGTCCACGCTACAAGAAGATCTAGTATTTTTCTCAAAAAATTCGAAGAAGAAAAAAAACCCCCCCTTCCTCTGTTCATGCCTAACAATATATAGCACCCTAAAGATCCAAAACTTAATCATACAAAAAAAAAGGGGGGGGGGGAACCTACCAAAAAAAAAAAAAAACCATCAAAACATCAACAAATGAATGAAAGATCTGGGAAGTTTTGGTTGAACATCATTAGAGATGGACAGCTTGAAATGTTTATTTTATTTATTTTTCTTTTAAATGTTTTGGTGTTTTAAGTTTTTATTTTAAATCCTAATAAATTCTTAACATATATACGAGCTAGACTTTATTTTTTATTGTTTTAAAATGCCTCATTAGTTTGAAAGGATGCCATATCACAAAAATATTTAATCCATGTGTGCCAATAACTCTTTGCCACATGTCAATAATTTTATAAATAAAAGTATTTAGTCCAAGTCAGATATCACGTCATCATTCTGTTATGCCACATAGGACATAAATTATCAATTATAGACAGAAGGATGAAAAGTAAAATGTTATGTAAAGTTTAGGGATGAAAAACGAACCTCTAAAAGGTCAGGAATGAAAAACAAACTTCTATAAAAGTTAAGGCACAAAAATGATATTTTACCCTTATTATTATTATTTTTGATAATTCGGTAATTGGAGAGAGGACTTGAAAGTTGAAGCGTCTTAATTGAAAGTACCCAAAAATAATGTAGATTAAATTGAAACATCTTAATTCAAAATTCCAAAAATTAATGTAGATTGAGATACAAGTTTTATCGTAAAGTTTTACAATAAATCCAGTGAAACCATAAATACCACTACACTTTTAATAATTGTCAAACTAAGAGATGGTTAAATAAACAAGATGTCAATGATAGTACCATGTGACATTTTTTTACACTAATCACAATTTCTCTAAATTATTATTAGGGTAAAATATCATTTTCATCCCTAAACTTTCATAAAAGTTTGTTTTTTGTCCCTGAACTTTCAAAAGTTCATTTTTTGTCCCTGAACTTTACAAAACGTTTTAATTTTCATCCTTCCGTCTATGTTTGTTAGTTTATGTCCTATGTGGCCTAACAGAGTGATGATGTGATATCTGACTTGGACCAAATTATTTTATTTATAAAATTATGAACACAAGACAAAGAGTTATTGGCACACATGGATTAAAATAAAATAAATAATATAATAGGTTAGATTTGAATGTAAGAATTTATCAGGATTTAAAATTAAAATTCAAAACACCAAAAGTATCAAAATCCCTAATGTAAGCCGACTATTCATCTCCTCCAATCTCTCACTGTTGGCACTAATTCAAGCTCTATTCTCTGGAAACCACCACCCACCCATGTCTTTATTAGTTTCATTTCAATCCATCTAAATGTTCATCCTTTTTTGCAATGATGACAAGCACTAGAGAAACAAGAAGGAGAGCAGTGGAGAAAGAAGAAGGAGATGATGACAATGACAACAAAGTAGTGGGTTTCTAAGTAACCAATAAATAGTGGCTTTTACGACTTACAGAGACTTTCATCCTTGTCCATAAAAATATGCCCTCAATTGCACACTAGTCCATGCTACAAGAAGATCTAGTATTTTTCTTAAAAAATTTGAAGAAAAAAAACCCCCCTTCCTCTGTTCACACCTAACAATATATAGCACCCTAAAGATCCAAAACTTAATCATACAAAAAAAAATTGGGGGGGGGGGGGGGTGGGGGGGAACGTACAAAAAAAAAAAACCATCAAAACATCAACAAAATAATGAAAGATCTGGGATGTTTTGGTTGAACGTCATTAGAGATGGACATCTTGAAATGTTTTCTTTTTTCTTTTTTTCTTTTTTTTTTCTTTTAAATGTTTTGGTGTTTTAAGTTTTTATTTTAAATCCTAATAAATTCTTAACATAAATAGGAGCTGGACTTTATTTTTTATTGTTTCAAAATGCCTCATTAGTTTGAAAGGATGCCATATCACAAAAATATTTAACCCGTGTGTGCCAATAACTCTTTGCTATATGTCAATAATTTTATAAATAAAAGTATTTGGTCCAAGTCAGATATCACATCATCATTTTGTTATGCCACATAGGACATAAATAAACAGTTATAGATGGAAGGATGAAAAGTAAAATGTTATGTAAAGTTTAGGGATGAAAAACGAACTTCTAAAAGTTCAGGGATGATAAACAAACTTCTATAAAAGTTAAGGGACGAAAATGATATTTTACCCTTATTATTATTATTTTTGATAATTCGATAATTGGAGAGAGGACTTGAAAGTTGAAGCGTCTTAATTGAAAATACCCAAAAATAATGTAGATTGAATTGAAACGTCTTAATTCAAAATTCCAAAAATTAATGTAGATTGAGATACAAGTTTTATCGTAAAGTTTTACAATAAATCCAGTGAAACCATAAATACCACAACATTTTAAATAATTTTCAAGCTAAGAGATGGTTAAATAAACAAGATGTCAATGATAGTGTTAGGTTCTAAAGACTTAGGATTTTATGCATTTAGAACTCTAATGTGTATTGTTGGCAAACCATGATCAAAACAAGATGCTTAGTCGTGTTTAGACTTGCTCAAAGGTGGTTCATTTAAGTAAAGTTAGAATAAGCTGATGCAGGAACCATTTAAGCTTCTCGGCTTGGTTCGATCGATCGAAGCTTAGGCTTGATCAATCAAAAATTGGGTCAAAGGCGTTTTCTGTAGAATTCCAACTCAGCCCTAGTTGTGTTTTAAAATGTTTAGGGTTTTCTAATTTGCCTTAGGTATAAAAGGTAAACCCTAGCCACATTTTAGTGTTTCTCATATTGCTGTTTGTGTAAATCTCTTGTGAGATCTGTGAGGAGCTTTCCTTTACACAAGCTTAGGATTATCAAGAATGAGATTTCTTCAAGAGCTTGATGATTGTTCAGTTGCTGCCATAAGAACTTAAAGAAAAACAAGCGGGTGTGCTTGTACTTGCTGGAGAATCCAAGAAAGAAGGAGTCCGTGGTTTCGGAGCTTGCACGTGGTCGTGTCAGTAAATTTCTACTGGTGGGTAGCAATAGGATGTTAGTAGTCTAAGTCCTATTGAACAATTTCGATTCTTTCATAGTGGATTCAGGTTTACCTTGAGGATAGCTAGGTTAAATCCTCCCCAAGTTTTTACCAATTTGGTTTCCTGGTTGATCATACCTCTGTGTTATTTATCTTTCCGCTGCTTTGCATGATATGATTGTGTTGATTGTGATAATCTAGATTTGTTAATTTGGACTAAGTAACAACTTGGCTAATTACCTAGGTTAATCCAATTGTGTTTTTAAGGGGTCTAAAAACTAACAGATAGTACCATGTGAAGTTTTTTTACACTAATCACAATTTCTCTAAATTATTATTAGGGTGAAATATCATTTTCGTCCCTAAACTTTCATAAAAGTTTTTTTTTTTTTTTTTTTTTTTTTTTTTTTGTCCCTGAACTTTCAAAAGTTCATTTTTTGTCCCTAAACTTTACAAAATGTATTAATTTTCATCCTTCCGTCTATGTCTATTAGTTTATGTCCTATGTAGCCTAATAGAGTGATGATGTGATATCTGACTTAGACCAAATTATTTTATTTATAAAATTATGAACACACAACAAGGAGTTATTGGCACACATAGATTAAAAATATATATATATATATATATATATATAAATATAAAATAGGTTAGATTTGAATGTAAGAATTTATCAAGATTTAAAATAAAAATTCAAAACACCAAAAGTATCAAAATCCCTAATTTAAGCCGACTATTCATCTCCTCCAATCTCTCGCTGTTAGCACTAATTCAAGCTCTATTCTCTGGAAACCACCACCCACCCATGTCCTTATTAGTTTCATTTCAATCCATCTAAACATTCATCCTTTTTTGCAATGATGACAAGCACTAGAGAAACAAGAAGGAGAGCAGTGGAGAAAGAAGAAGGAGATGATGACAATGACAACAAAGTAGTGGGTTTCTTAGTAACCAATAAACAGTGGCTTTTACGAATTACAAAGACTTTCATCCTCGTCCATAAATATCTGCCCTCACTTGCACACCAGTTCACGCTATAAGAAGATCTAGTATTTTTCTCAAAAAAAATCAAAGAAGAAAAAAAAAACCCCTTCCTCTGTTCACGCCTAACAATATATAACACCCTAAAGATCCAAAACTTAATCATACCAAAAAAAAAAAAAAAAAAAAAAAAAACCCTACAAAAAAACCATCAAAACATCAAAAAATGAATGAAAGATCTAGGAAGTTTTGGTTGAACGTCATTAGAGATGGACAGCTTGAACTGTTTGTTTTTTTTTTTTTTTTTTTCTTTTCTTTTAAATGTTTTGGTGTTTTAAGTTTTTATTTTAAATCCTAATAAATTCTTAACATAAATACGAGCTAGAATTTATTTTTTATTGTTTTAAAATGCCTCATTAGTTTGAAAGGATGCCATATCACAAAATATTTAATCTTTGTGTGCCAATAACTCTTTGCCATATGTCTATAATTTTTTAAATAAAAGTATTTGGTTCAAGTTAGATATCACATCATCATTCTGTTATGCCACATAGGACATAAATCAACGGTCATAGACGGAAGGATGAAAAGTAAAACGTTTTGTAAACTTTAGGGACGAAAAACGAACTTTTAAAAGTTCAGGGATGGAAAACAAACTTCTATAAAAGTTTAGGGACGAAAATGATATTTTACCCTTATTATTATTATTTTTTTTTTATAATTCGATAATTGGAGAGTGGACTTGAAAGTTGAAGCATCTTAATTGGAAGTACCCAAAAATAATGTAGATTGAATTGTAACGTCTTTATTGACAATACCAAAAAATAATGTAAATTGAAATATAAGTTTGTTATAGTAAAATTTGTTGTGTTATCATTGTGGTAATTTGTATGAAAGAGTTAGATTCTAGATTCTTGACAGATAAAATTTATGATAAAACATTGCAAGTGGTTGACTTGAAGTGTGCACGTCTCCATATGTGGTAGAGCCGTTGATTGAAAATTTGCCAACCACATATCAAGTTTTGACTTTGAGTCTTTGAGATGTGCCAAACAAGCTAACATTGAAAGTTGTGGATCTCCAATGCCCACCATGATTCAATAATGGAATCTTGTTTTGTCGCTACTGTTAGGTTCTAAGACTTTAGAAACTAATGTATTAGAACTTCATTTTGTATTACATTAGCAAACTATGATCAAAACATAGAGTTTAGGTTTAGGCTTACTCAAAGTATGTTTATTTGTAAAATTGGAATCAAGTGATTGTAGAATTTTTTGGCCTAAATCTGCAAGGATCGATCAATTAAAAATTAGACTCGATCGATCGAATCTTGTGCAAATTTATTTTTCTACAGAATTTCTAATTCAGCCCAAGCCCATATGATGTGTAGGGTTTTATTTTTACTCCAAGTATAAAAGGAAAATCCCTAGCTACGTTTTAGAGGTCTTTAATGTGCTGTGTGTTGTATCTTTTGTGAGATCTAGAGGTGTTTACCTTCATACACACTTAGGGTTATCAAGATCAAGATTCATGTCAAGAACTTGGTGATTGCTTCAGTTGCTGCATCAAGAACTTAAAGAATATCTGAAACCATTGAGTGGAGTCTCAAAGTCACAAGTAGGAGAACTTGTGGTTCTAGTGGATCAAAGAAAGAAGTAGTCCGTGGACTTAGAACTGTCACGTGGTCGTGATAATAAGTTTTCTACTCAAGGTAGAAATAGGATGTTAATGGTCTAAGTCTTATTGTACAAACTTCAATTTTTTCATAGTGGGTCTGTTTTATCTTGAGGATAGTTAGGTTAAATCCTCCCCAAGTTTTTTACCGGTTTGGTTTTCCTGAATTATCATATCATGTGTTCTTTATATTTCCGCATTATTTACATGATATGATTCGAATGTGTTAACCTAGAATTGAATAATTTATCTAAGTAATCACTTGGCTAAACAACTAGGTTAAACAACTTGTGTTTTAAGGGGTCTAAAAACATGCAACTACGTTTCGTTATGATTAGAAAACTTTGGACTGTCTAAGAGTTGTTGGACTTACTAAATCTCAAGGCCAATGGTTCATTGCAATTGCAAGTCCTCTTTGGACTATCCTTGAGTTGGACTTGGTCCAAGAAATTCAATTAGTTGTAGGAAATCCAAGGCCAATATTTTCCGATGGGTAATTGCATTGGCAAGTGTTCTTGTTGGTGGGCTCGATTATCATCAGAAATAAGATACCAAAATGTTGTGCAGAATAGATGGAACTTCATTATGATTAGAAAGATAGTCATTTACTATCTCGTTGAATTGTTCACCTTTGAACTTTCGACGATTTGTTTGTCCTGGGAATTCAATTAGTAGTAGGAAATTCATGGTCAATTTGCATTTGCATTTGCAAATGTTCTTGGTGGTGATTGGTGAGCACTCCACTATCATCGGGGATAAGATGCCAAAAGAGGCATACAGAATAAACAACAGAAAGATAGTCATTTATTGTCTCGTTGAATTGTTCAACATTGAACTTTCATGATTTATTGCTCTATGGAATCGATTATGGAAATATTGCACCTACTGAAAACTTGTTAAGGAATCAATTATGGAAATATCTTTGAAAGATTAGGTCCCATTATAATTTTAAAACTTTATATAAAATATACATTTTTTAGATGTGGCCCTCTAATTATTTAAATCCTATATTTTTAAATTAGATTGTAATTATTTGATTATTATATTGTCTGAATTGAAATTGATTATAATAACTATTAAATCATTAATTTGTTTTGAATAATTAATGTTGGTGATCACAATTCAGCTCCCTATAACAAAACTAAAAACAAGACTGTGGGTGGGCAAAATGTTGAATGTCATAAAACACTTGATTTATGGTTTGACAAGCGGCACAACTCACTGTCCAACAAGTAGTATTAGAGCCAAGGTCA
Source organism: Quercus robur (assembly GCF_932294415.1). Lineage (NCBI taxonomy): Eukaryota > Viridiplantae > Streptophyta > Magnoliopsida > Fagales > Fagaceae > Quercus > Quercus robur. The sequence continues at coordinate 51,968,660 of NC_065539.1, forward strand.
AGAGTTTAAGTCGTAGGAGCGTCGCCGTAAAGAGGGAATTGTTGGGCACAATTTAGTTGCCTATGACAGCTCTTAAAACAAACATATAGTATGTGATGTTGAATACCATAAATAACTTTAGTGTGTCTTCCTCATCACCAATTAGTTTTAAGGTGGAGTGATATAGCATACGGTCCAAAAAATAAATAAATCATCTGTTACAATGGGAAGGAGGAAAGTAGGACACCTTTCCAACCAAACTTGTTGGAATCACGTGAAAATTGGTGACCAAGTGGCAATCATCGCAATGATCAAAACATGTCGCCTTTTTGGCCACAACCAACACTCCATTTCGGGCAAATTCCTTTGTTTAGATCCTCTATTAATTGTTTTTGCTATTTATAGTAATTTATATTCTCATTATAACTTTTACTTTAAAAGTTAGAATAATGTCTCATCTGGGACATCTCCTAGAGATCTTATTCTTAGGATATGATTTTATGATCTTCTCAATTATGCATTTTTATTTTTATTTTTTGGTAATTTTTCCTATTTTCTAGCTTAATTTCATGCCTAAAGCAAATTAAGCTTTTAGGTGTTTTCTAGCCGCCTTAATTAGTAATGTGTTTTGTAGACCCGGGGTTTCAACTTTCAAGTTAATAAAATTTTTCAGAGACTTTACTCCTTTATTTTTTTGGTGGATTCAAGGAGATCTCCTTTATTATCTTGAGACAAAGGTGTTTGGTTTCTTGTCGCTTTTCAACTAGTTTCCTTTGTTTTCTCTGAGATTATAATGCATCCGACGCTTACTAAATCTCTAGACCTAGATCGATGCAGTGCAACATTCAACTTGAGAAAAGATGGCTTATACTCTCATCTGCGAGTGTAGATTCATGACAATTCACAATGATGGACAGAATTATCATTTTGAAAATGGAATAAACTGTGTCTACCAAATTGAAAAATATCAACTTTAATTAAATCATATAAAAATAACCTAAAGATCAAAAGTGTAATTTTATCGCCTTTTCTTTTCCTTCTAGTCAGAGTTCGCACCACTGGAGAAAAATCATGACTCCACCACTTCTTGCATTTAATATAATTGCCAGCAAATGTCGTTCTAGTCAAAGTTCTGTTTTTTTTGGATGAAAGCATGGCTTTGTACTCACAATATTAGATGATAAAGACATGGTGCTCTCTAAACAATCAGAGCTTCTTTAAGCAAAAGAGAATTTAGAAGTTTTATTAATCATGCTGCAAAATGAAGTAGTTCACAATCCAGCAAATCAAAACTAGAAACATAAACAGAAGACAATAAAAAATTAAAACATTTGCGCATCAATCAGAGGTGGAACATCAACTTCAACAGTTCCTTCTAACATCTGAACAACCTTCTTCATAGATGGACGTAGAGTTGGATTAGAACATGTGCACCATACTCCTACCAAAGCCATCCTCTCAAACCTCTTGTAATCACTCAAAAGTTCAGAATCATGAATCACAGTGGCTTCTAAGTTCGCAGCTCTGACACAACTCAAAACCCAATCTGTTAGAATTGTGTACTCCACATCCTCTGATTCATCAGCTGGATGCAATTCCATGTGCTTTCTACAATAGATAATCTCAAGCAACATGACCCCAAAGCTGTAAACATCCACCTTGGTAGTTACAGGTGCATTCTTGAGCCATTCTGGTGCGATATATCCCATTGTTCCTCTTACATTGGTGTTTGTTCGAGTTTGATCCTTCATCAGTAGCTTTGCTAGGCCAAAATCTGCTATCTTTGCAGTGAAATTGTTGTCAAGAAGAACATTCTGTGGCTTTATGTCACAATGGATGATCAGGGTATCACACTCTTCATGCAAATATAACAAACCTCTTGCAATCCCAAGAGCAATTTCAGCTCTACTTTCCCAGCTGGGTCTTTTCCCTTCCCCAAACAAGAAGTTAGATAAAGTCCCATTCTTCATTAGCTCATAAACCAAAAGCCGGTAACTTTGCTCGTTACAATAACCCAACAACCGCACAAGATTCCTGTGATGTGTCAAGCCAATTACTTGTACTTCTGTCAAGAATTCCTTCTCACCTCTTTCAATCACTTTGTCCAACTTTTTAACAGCAACCTCAACCGCTTCATCTTCTAAGGTTAAAACCCCACTGTAGACAGTACCAAATGCTCCTTGGCCTAGCATATTCTTGAATCCATTTGTTGCTTCTCGTAAATCTTGGAATGAATATGCCTTCAAGTTTAGCTCCACTGGCTTTCTTTTTGGAGGGGACTGAAGTTGAACACGCATATAACGCTGAGCCAAAGGGTGATGATAAATAGCGATGGCTACAAATAGCACTGCAAATATTGAACATGACAGAAAGCTTGCTAGCAGAACAGCACTGGATGGGGACTCCCTTTTATCTTTGGGGTCCAAATCGTGATTCTCCACTGGAACTTTTATAAACACCACCATATTATTAGTGGTAGGGTCGCTTCTGCTATTCACCAAAGGCATTCTTTTCTTATAACAAACATTATTACCGCTGTTAAAAACAGCAGCCACACAAAAACAATCATCCATCACTTGTCATAGTAATCTTCAATAGGAGTGGGCACTTCGCTTGTCATTTTGTATGCCATTGAATTTTTTTCTACATAATGAGCAGACATGAAAGCTGTGGTGTTGCTGAAAACTAGGCTTACATTGCCATTGTTAACAGTATTACTGTACCAGTAAGCCGGACCACTAAATCGAAACGCAGATAACAGAATATTCCCATCAAGTTGCTGAATCTCCAACTGATATTGACCAGTGGAGTAGTCAACTGTGCCATTGACATTGGAGTGCAGCTTCTGGCCCATCACCAAAGTTTGGCCTAATAAAATGGTGTCTGTTGGGAAATCAAAACTCTGCCAAATGATTCCAGAGGAAGAGTTTCGCAATACAAAATTTCCATCATCTCGCATTGAAGCTGATTTTGTAGACGTGTGATTGCATATGAAAAGTTGTGTCCCATTTGTGTGTGTGAGTACAAGTTGACCATTGAGTAATAACTTGATGGTTGATCCTTTAACAGCTGGATCGTCACGATTTGCTGACCAAACCAGAGTTTTCCCTGAGATTTTATCAAACCAAATACCAACAAGGTACTGGTTGGTGACAAGAGGGTAGAACCCGAAAGCAAAATCACCAGAGGGTGATTTCCATGAAGAATCGGATCCCGCAGTGATGCTAGAACCCAGGTTTGTTGTACTGTTCTGTATCTGAGCGCTTGAGCAAAGTAAGGAGAGAATGAATGAAAATGACCAAAGCAGAATTCTAGTAACAGCCATTGGTACTAAACAAGAGAGATCATGAGAAAGGATGTGAAAAGTTGGAAACTTGTGAAAATGCAAAAATTATGTGCATCTATTCTATATATGTTTACAAGGACAAAAAGTATTTTGGGACATGATTAAAAAACAAAAAAGAATAGTATAAGATTAAAGGCTAGTATAGTAGTATGCATTACACTCAAATTGCTATATTTAAGCAACGTCAAAGACTGTTATCTTGCTTTATTTACATTGCAGAATTGACCTGAGCAGCCACTGAGTTGGATTGGCATAAAGAATTAAAGATAGTTCTATTTGACAGTTACAAGCAGATAAAATTATGGTGCAAAGTCAGATTTTTAATGCGCACTTATGACTTATTTTACTGAAAAAGACAACTCAACATTGACGGGTGAAGTGTATTGACCGCACCATAAGAGTCATGAATCATCAATGGCACTGTGAATAGTGGGCTTGATGATTCAAAAAGATTAATGCTTCTAGGAAATGCGGGACTAGTGCTGTGGCACTGTGAATAGTGGGCTTGATGATTCAAAAAGATTAATGCTTCTAGGAAATGCGGGACTAGTGCTGTGTGTTGAATACTATAACGAAGACCTGGAAAACAGTTGTATAATGTGGGTGACGACAGGTAATGGATTGAGAATTTGATAGTTACGATGGTGGAATGAGGAATTTGAACATTCAACGTCTCATTGGAAACATAAGAAGACTCCTACTTGATGTCTCCATTGGATTAGTTTAGTTATATATTCTCTTACCTTTCCCCAATTTTTAAAAGGATGAACTGCATGGTAACAAATGAAATTATGAATGAAGAACATGTGACAAGTAAACACAAAATGTAACCTATTCAAGACGCATGAACGTTATTGAGAAGCTTGAAAATGCGTGAACATGTAAGAGAGTGCCAATTCAAAATCTAGATGTGATTTCTACATGATGCATGAGATCATTTCACAAATAGTCCTAAAAAATCACATTCTCGCATGTTACATTTAAGGAAAATACATGAATCTAATTTTTATGACACAAGGTTGTCGTGAAAATATTGTGAAATTTTATGTGCTCATAAACTTTCAAGCATTTTGGTCTACTTTGATTTAATTCCATCCACGTCAGTCCATTCTGTCATTTTCATGGATCGGTACTTTTTTTAAAACTATATGTAAAGGAAGGGTGTAAATATTTTCTGCGTTGATTATTTTTTATTAAGATATTGAATTGATATGCAATTTTCCAATGTTCAATTTTAGATTTATGCAAAATAAAATTTGATTTTTTTTAGGTTATGTTATGCTAATTGATGGAGGGCTTAGGATGGCTTTGACTTCACAATATTGCTATAAATTTTCAAGTTAAATTTTATGTCCGAAATTGCTACATATTAATGAATTAAAAAAAAATACTCATGTGATTTTATATTAAACAACCATTAGTTTCTATATTTTCCATCATTGGAAATCATTCTGATTGATCTTTTTACTATTTATTTTCACGTTTTGTATGTAATTATAAATTGTTAAAATTTCAAATTAAATAATCCATCATTTGTTTGAATACACCATATATTTCTGTAAATATTGGTGTACTTGCTTATTTTAGCAACAAATATTGAAAATGGTGCTAAGCAATGTAATATAATGTTTTTTTTTTTTTTCAACAGATACAAACGAATAACAATTTCTTTTAATGTATAACATAGAATTGTTTAAAAAATTATGAAAATATATAATTTGTTCAGGTTGTGATGAATATCACCCAAAATCACCTATGATACTTTTTTTCAATTTACTGGTGAATATTTACAATAAAATTTACTAAATTTTTTTATTGGTTGATGCGATTACTAATTGGACAAAATTTACATAACTGGTTGTAGCATAACCTTACTCAACAAAATAAATATTACTATATATTTTGAAAATCTAACTGTTGAATTACATGTTCTTTATGCTTTTAATACATATGCCAAATTTTGTATTGATCGGATATTATTTACTATATGATCTATAAGCTTATATTTTATGCGTAATTTTAAACTACAAAAACTTGCAATTTAAAAAATTTATTGATGATATAGCTATTGATCTTTAATTTTCTAGAAATTTTGCGAACATGGAGGATATTAAAAGAAGATATAATCCAATGGTAGATTTGTCAAAATTCACTTCCAATAAAAATATATTGATCGAGTAAAGTTGCAGCTTAAAGTTACAACCAATTGTGTAGCTAAATTTTGTTCTTACTAATTATTACTAGCTCTCTTTTTTTCCTCTCTAACTTTTAGTTGCACCTTTTGTAGATTCAAGCATTTTGGAAGTGTTAGCGAAATATTTTGTCATCTGAAGTCGTGAAATTTGCAAAATTATGTTGATAGAAATGTTATTATTTTAAAAAAATTGTTATAGTACAAAAATTTAATACAGAAGATAATGATAAAGTTGAGTGGTTCTTTTTTAACCAATTTGGTTTCAAAATATTGAATAAGTAGACTATAGATTAACTTTTTACATTTTATGATATGGTCTAATTTACTTATTAATAAAAATTTCGCATATTGCATTAAAGTCATGTACATAACATATATGTAAAAAAAGAAAAGAAGCACCATAGGTAAAAACAATTTATAATAAAATTTAAATCCTTTGGTAATACTTTTTATATTTATAATGAATTACGCATAAAAAAATATTTTATGTGTCCAAAGACTAATATTTATAATTTTTAAAATAAAAAATTTCTGGTCCTATTCAGTCCACTTTAGTCTTATTTGATTCACCTTGGTCCATTCAGTCAACTTTGGTCATATTTAGTCCATTCTATCCACCTTGGTCCTATTCAGTCCATTTTCGTCCACTTCAGTCCTATTTGTCTCACATTGATCCTATTTGGTCCTACTCGGTCCACATTTGACAACTTTGGTCTATTCCAATCCTATTTGGCCCACATTGATCCTATTTGGTCCTATTTAGTCAACTTGGACTTATTCGGTCCACTTCATTCCATTCAGTCCTATTTAGTCTACTTCAGTCCTATTCAGTCCATTTTTCTACTTTAGTTTTATTCGGTCCTATTCAATCCACTTCTGTCCTTTTCGGTCCACTTTGGTCCTATTCCGTCTTATAGGGTCCACTTTGGTCTTATTCGGTCCTATTCAATCCACTTCTGTCCTTTTCAGTCCACTTTGATCATATTCGGTCCATTCGGTCTTATACGGTCCACTTTGGTCTTATTCGGTTCTATTCAATCCACTTCGGTCCTATTCAGTCCATTCCGTCCTATAAGGTCCACTTTGGTCTAATTCGGTCCTAATTGATCCTATTTGGTCCACTCTGGTTCTATTTGGTCCATTTGATCCTCTTCATTCTTATTCGATACATTCTGTCCACTTTGACCTTATTCGGTCCTATTCAATCCACTTCATCCTATTCCGTCCAATTTGGTTCTACTCGGTCTTCATCGGTCCACTTTAGTCCATTCTATCTACTTAGTCTTATTTGGTCCACTTTGTCCTATATGGTCTATTTTGGTTCTATTCAATCCACTTGAGTAATTCGGTCTACTTTGGTCTATTTGGTTCATTAGATGCATTCAGTCCATTTTTGTGACCTTACATAATAGGAAAAGATAGTTTTTTGTGTGTTGGGAGCACCTATTCTAAATCCAAATTTATTTATAAAATATATACATATATATATATATATATCTCTCTCTCAAACTTATAATGTCTAAAATTTTAAGCATAGTATTTATTGTTGCTATGCTCCTACTAACCCACATTAACGTAGTATTTTGGTTTGGCTAAATTTAAGTGAAAATCTTTCTAAACATGAAGGCGATGAATATACAAATGCAATCTTTAGGGTGGTTACTCACTTGTTTTAACATCATTATTTTTAAATGAATTGCATGAGATTAATTATACATTCAAGCAATATTAATATATATATATATATATATATATATATGTGTATATAATTTTTATTTAACTATCCAGCACGACGCAAAGGATAGCGACTAATCATATATAAAGCAAAAATACAAGATCGCTATATATACTATTACTGTACACTCTGAAAGCAATTAATAATTACTCTAATGAGGGTAAGTCAATCTAAGTAATGAGAAATTAAATGTAAAACTATTGGGTCCACTACGGATTCAATCCCTCTTTAATCAGGATGGGTTTTCTCTTGTACCAATGGATGGAGTCATCCAACTAACATAATAATTATGGATTTGGAAATGGTCATTGCTCATAGCACCCGTTCAGACTTTAATGGGTATATTATTTATAATTTTTTTGATAGCATCTTAATCTACAGTGTTAATTTGCTTCATGATAATTGTTTTTTTTATCATTAAAGCACATATTAACTGGTTTTTTATATATGCTGAGTTCAAGACCAAGATTTCTTACTAGACATTTTACTAATTGAGGTAATTGAAACTCATATATTTTTATTTGGGTAAATTACAATTAGTATCCCTAAAGTTTGGGATAAAGATAAACAAGTCTAAGACATTTCAGAACTAACCGATTTGGTACTTGAACCATATGCTAAATACATCAATTTCATTTCTAAGAGCTTATGGTTTAGGGATCAATTTGGTTATTTTTGAAATATTTTGAACCTACTTGGTATTAGCTCAAACTTCAGAGTACCAACTGTAATTTACCCATTTATTTTTTTATTGTTGGTAGCCAATTTATAAGAAGAGTATTTTTTTTCATTTAAAAAAAGAAAAAAAAAGATTATATTTAAGAAGGAAGTTATGACAACTGTATAAAATTTATTGTAAATTACAAAGTATACTCCTAAAATTTGGAGTTGCTTGGATTTTACATCTTAAAGTTTGAAAATTTTGATTTTACACCTTGAAATTTGATTCTGTTAGCAAAAACACACCCTCAATTAATTTTGGGTGTTAAGTGACACAACATTGCGCTGACATATTCTTTTAGCCAAATCAGTCCTTAAACATAGAGAATAGCTGTCGTTTCGCACAAATTTCAAAATTCTTATGACACAGTTTCTCAACTATTCCCAAACTCAAATCCCCACGAATGAGCTCAATGCCAAATCGCAGAGGAAAGACCCATCGTGAACCCATCCCCTCAAAACCATCGACTGAGCAATTGACAAATTGTTTGTTTTAGTTATTGTTAAAAGAGTTTAACTATGTAGTAAACTACTTTTTGTCAAACTGTGCAATTTTCTCATGATGTAAAAAAGAGATAGTGAAAAGGTTATTTTGTTTCCCAATTTTTTAAGGGATTAGATGCCTGTGGAGATACCATTATGTTTGACGAAGCATTGAGAGAATTTCATTGTGTTCCAGTGGGCATTTGAAGTCTACTTTTCTTACATCTATATATACTATCTTTTATAGAGAGAGAACCACTTGTTGCACGACTTCTCAACTTCCAAGATAGAGGTTGAATGCTCTAGAGTGGATTTGCTATGAAATTGCTAGTGGTTTTGTGAGATATGCTATCAGATTATGGGGTTCGTGGATTAGGGATTTGGGAATAGGTTCAATTTGGGTGAAATGGTGTCTTAAAAAATCTGGAATTTGTGTTTTGATTTTTGGACAAAATAACACTGTTTGGATATGCCAGCTATTCTCTATGTTTTAAGTGAAATAACAGTAGTTTAATGGTTGATTTGGCAGGAAAAAAAAATACTCCATCTATCCCAGTTTATTTGTCCTCTATTCCATTTTAGGATGTTCCAAAATATCGTCTTGTTTCTAAAAATAAAAGTCATTAATTTACTAATATTCTTATTATACCCCTACTTTATTTTCAAAACTATTTGAAAAGAAAACTAACAAATATTTAAAAAAATCAATCTAATTGGGGCACCTTTTTAGTTGCCTCATTAAGAATAACTCTTTAAAAAAAAAAAAATTTAAAACCGATAAATTTATTTAAGGGTAGTTTTGGAAACTTATACATTTTCATAAAGCAGACAAAACAATAAATAATGCTTTCTTAAAAAGTTTAACTTTTCAAATAGAACAAACAAATTGGAACGGAAGGAGTACAAGTCAATAGGATGACATGTCTTAGCACCCAAAACTGACCGAGGGTGTTTTTTGTCAACGGAATCAAACTTCATGATATAAAATCAAAATTTTCAAATTTTAGAGTATAAAATTCAAATAAACTCAAACTTTAGGGGCGTATTTTGCAACTTAGCCTAAAATTTATGTAGCAAAGGTTTTATTATTTATTATATATTGAGTTAGATATACATAAGGTGATAAGCTTTATAATATATTATATATGGAAACATTTACTCCATGAGTACATATGTATAGCTACATTTTTTTTATAATTATATAATTATCATTTGAATTTATATTTTCAAATGTGAAACTTAGCTTTGTTTCAAAAATTAAGTTGGTCTAGATGGTCCAGAAAAAAAAAAAAATATATATATATATATATATATATATATATAATAAAAAACCTTTGAGAAATTTAGATAAAAGGACTGAAAGAAAATTGAGAGACAAAAAATGATATGTTGTGTCATGTGTGTGCTCTTCTCTATTTGCCATCTTTCTAGGGCTTCCATCAGTAACGCCCTAGAACTTGGAATGTGGAAATCCTGTACTGACTCTAGTAGCCAGCCACTACAATGATAAGATGGTGTTTCAAGAAATCCCAAAGAGACTTTGGTAGCCTTTGCAAGGCCAAGAATATATTCCAAGGCAATTGAGAACATGTGGAAGAGTTCATAAAATAAGCCGAGAAAGATTTGGGTGTGAGTATCAAGATCTAATTTATTCATCAGCTAAGACAATTGTGATTACAAATAATAATGACCATGGAGCAAAAGGATATTGATATAGTTTATACGCGGCAATATTGATGTGGCAATAAGGAATATAACTACCTCAATATTGATTTTAACCTCTAGGTATAATTTTTTTGACAAATAAAGGGTATTGTTTTTCTTTTTCTTTTTTTTGAGAGTGAAATAAAGGGTATTGTTAATACTTTCATAACAATGTAATAGTAAATTCATAAAAACTACTTATATGATGTAATAATTGTGATATATCACTTTTATAATGTGTTAATTTAATAAATTCAACAAATCACATTATTTATGTTATTATATATAAAAAGGGGATGAATAAAGAAAAAATAATAATAAGTGTGATGTGTTAGCTTTTATAAGATTTCATTTTTAGCCTTTACTCACATACTGCAGACTCCTGTTGAAGAAGTTCCCCAACTTGCAAGTTGTGCACAAGTATAAGGTAGCAATCCGAGGCGCGGATGCTTTGGTTAGACTTGGCAGCTCTAGTGTCGACCCCGTTATTTTGTTTTCTCATCCACCGCCTGTGGTGGACCAACTATGTACCTTTGATAAAAAAAAAAAAAGAAAAAAAAGAAAGGGACCTTTTGTATAAAAAAAAAAAAAAAAGGACCTTTTGTAATAGACTTATTTAATTTCAATAAAAGCTATCCTCTTTTCAAATATATATATATATATATATATATTTCTTATATAATAATGAAAGAAATTACTTCTTATATGTATTAGAGACACAATACTAAATTCATACAAATTAATTTTTTCATCCACTCATTTTTCTTCTTAACCAAACAAAGTAAATTATATTTATTTTTCATCCTTCTACTTTTCCATCCTCTATACCAAACACACATGATAAAAACTAAAATATTTTTTATTCTTCCCTTTCCTATTTCCTATCATTTTCCATCGGTGAGGCTTTTAGTCCTTAAATTAAATGCCTATGTGGACATACCACAAGTGAGTAGCTGTCCACATGATTCAATTGAATATGTGGACACACCATTTGCAAGCTATGTCATTGTCTCCTTGTCTTATTCATCCAAGGTAGCAAGCAACAACTACACATCTTCGTAATTAAAGTTCATAGGCTTCTCAATTGTGCATGACCGATTAATTTTTAGGGTGAAATACAATTAACACCTTTGAGGTTTGGGCTAATGCCAGTAAGGTCTAAAAATTTTCAAAACTAACCAACTTAGTCCCTAGACCCAATTAGAACCTAAACTATTACTCATTATTCTTCTATATCTCACAATGATTATGGACAGAGTTGGCTAGTTTTAAAAGTTTTGGACTTAACTGGCATTAACCCAAGTCTTATAAGTGTTAATTGTATTTTACCCTAACTTTTATTAGTATTAGATTTTGTCTCATAACAGTTGCGGCTCTAGAAATTTTTATTTAAAATGGTCATTAAGAAACTTAAATCATACAAAATCTAATGAAAATAGAACTTGAATATATCGACATAACTACACACAAAAATGCATGAAATTTTACAGTTTCTTTTTACTAACAAACTGAAAAAGCAAAAATGAACTCATGAGAGATAAAATGGGAATTAAGAATGTTGACAGGACTAGAACTAGGATTCCCAGTTTTTTTGGGGGGGGGGGGGGGGGAGCTTAATATAAGTTCATTAAATTTCATAATGTCCATGAACATCTTATTCCCATATTTGTGGACAAAATATATGATCATGTTGCAATGAACTACTTATTTCATCAATAGCAATTCTTCAAACTGTTGTTCGATAATTTTCAGAAAATAGGATATCAGTAATGATTTCTAATTTATTTTATTTTCTTTCAAAAAATCAAATATTGTAGTCGATTTTTCCATTATCTACAAATCATATAAAAAGTCATATAAATTATAACAATTTATTTTACATCTAGATAACATTCAAATAATTTCTTGACTTGAAAAGTCATGAGATTTTATCCATTGTAAAAATCTATGCTTATTTTATTTTTGATTGGAACTAATGAAGTAACTCAAAATTAATTAAATAAATAGTAGAATGAGTACTCTTCATGTGTTATTTAGACATACCTTACAAATTTGTTCACACACACACACACACATATATATATTGGACGAGTACACCTTTTATCATTAGTTACTTCTTTTGAACCAAAAGTTGACACATTTATACTCCATCTAGCACTATAGCAAATGCATGCCACACAACACAACACAACTATTTTATTTTATTTATTTCGATGAAAACAATAGTCACAAGTTCACACACTAATACACTATCAGTTTCTAGCATTTATTAGATAAAATTTGGTAGAGGGTGTGCCTCACAACTTCACACAACACATCTGAGAGAGAGAGAGAGAGAGAGAGAGAGAGAGAGAGAGAGAGAGAGAGAGAGAGAGAGAGAGAGAGAGAGAGAGAGAGAGAGAGAGAGAGAGAGAGAGAGAGAGAGAGAGACTGCGACTGTTAAAGCCAAGGAAGCCAAGGAAAGCAAATCTATCGATGCCACTGAGGAGAATTCACAGTCACAATATCTCTTGTGGTATTGTTTTCTAGGGGGAAAAAATTGAAATTAAGCATTGTTTTTATCAAATGGGTTCAATGAGTTAAGAATCTGATTGATTAAGGGTTTTTATTTTTTTTTTTAAATTAGCTTTTTGTAGAATATTTTGTTCATTTGTTGTTATTTGGCATAATATTCTTGTTGTTTGGGCTATATTTGTTATTATTTGGGCTGAATTTTTGTAATAGGGCACAACAAATTGTCACAATATTTTTCACGACAAATGAGGTGTTAAGTCCCTTATAAGCTAAATAAAATATTAGACTAAACTTAGCATAATTAAAAACAAGGATATTGTAAAATTATTGTGATATTTTGTTGTATCTATAGAATTTCTATCATTTTTATTGTTATTATTTGTGCTTTCTTTTTTTTTTTTTTTTTTTTTTTGTTTAAAGTGGTAATGATTAAGTTTGGATGCCAAGATAATTTTTGTTAAATCAAAATTTCTGAGGTTTTCAAGCCAAAGAGTTCAATATTTTATTTGAGATGAGGGGAGAATAGAGAGAACCAAGAAAACAAAAAGAGACCCTGAAAGATGAGAGAGAGAGAGAACTAGAGAAATTAAAGGTAAAAAAAAAATGATTATTTAATTAAAATGAAGTGTAAAATGGATAGGGGTTTGGCTTATCACTTTTTTAACTGGACATGTCTTTTTGTTTTAAATATATAATGACAAGTGATAGTGAGTTTTAATCTCCACATTTTATTTAGTTAATGGATAATGTGGCAATTTTTCATTAAAATAAAATGAAATTTCAATTAAAAAAAATACTAAAAAATAAGCCAAACTCAATGGATAGTCTAATGTAGTTGTTTTTGTAAAAGTAATTGTGTAAAAAAAAAAAAAAAAAACAGAAAAATTTAGACAAAGAAAGATGCTACATCTAAAATATTTTTACAACAAATTACAAGTGGTTAGTTGTTATTGTTTCAAATTTGAACCTAACACTAAGATTATTTTTTTACCTCAACAATAACAACCAATAACAACCTGTCACTTAGGATTTGTTGTAAAAAAGTTGTGAAAATATTGTGGGCATATCATTTCTCATAGACAAATGATGTGAATGCGATTGCATTGCTCTGGTATTCCCACGTATCCATGTTATAAGGCTTTTTACGGACTGATGTCACCTGGATGACATCATCTGAATGACATCACCATAATGAATGTTGTCTTTTCATTTAATCATTCAACAACCACTACAAAAGAGTCAATGCGAACTCGCTGGTTCTGCTGTTGGATCTTGGATCTTTTTCCAATTCGTACGACGAAGCATTGAAACCAACGGCCAACTACACATTTTCATAGGGGTGTGCAAAAAACCAACGAACCAAAAAAACCGCTTTAAACCAATCAAACCGGTGCAAAAATTTCAGTTCGGTTCAGTTTCGGTTTTATTATATAAAAAACCGAAAATTTCGGTTCGATTTTCGATTGCAGATTTGAATGCACTGAACCGACCGAACCGAACCGAAATATATTATTATATTATATTTTATACTAAATATATAATATAAAGTTTGTAAACATGGGCTTGGCCTTGCCAATATTACTCAAGCCCACTACCCATTAGATAAGTTAGATTAACTAACTAAAATTAAACAATTTAAACTAATTAAGTTAAACAAAACTAATTGAAAATAAAGAAAATAAAAACCCTACCTTTACCCTACCTACCCCACTTTCATTTACACAGCATCTCCCTCACACCTCCATCACTCTCTCTCACAGACTCACACAAAGCTTCCATCACTCCCTCTCATACACACACCAGCCTCCATCAGTTGACATCTGCCACTGGCCTCCACACTCCGGCCTCTACACGCCGGCATCCACAGCTACTCCACATACCCCACAGCCCACACGTATTCACTGTCACACCTCACAGCCTCCACTCCACACAAATCTACCTCTGCTGCCCCCTCCACATGCCGGCCTTCACACGCCGGCCTCCCCACGTGGCTTGATCTTTTCATTCTCACGGTGACCACCTCTATTTTTAATTTCTTGATAACCCTCTCTCTTTTTTGTATTTTGGGTTTTGTTTAAAGTTTAATATTAAATCAATGCTATTTCCATGAATTTGTGATTGTGATTTTGAGTTGATATTTTCTTATTGAAAAATCGATAACCCCATGTGATGTTGAGTTGTTTTTTTTTCTTTTTGTGACTGTGAGTCTGTGATGTGGATTGAAACCGAAAACCGACTGAAACCAACCGAAACCGATGGTTTTTCAACTATTTCGGTCCGTTTCAGTTGGGAATTTCACAAACCAAAAATTTATGTTTTAGTTGGCCAGATAAAAAAAAAAAACCGACCGAACCAAACCGATTACAGCCCTACATTTTCACAATTAACTTCGTCACCCTTCCAACCATACAAATTAATGGTCTGTTTAGATTGAGAAAGAAGAAGAGGAGTAGACTAAAGTAAAGTAAATTTAGCTCAGAAAGCATCTATACATGTTACAAAAAGTCTTGCAAAATGTTTTAGTGATGAGTATCAATTACTCCTTTTTTTTTTTTGGGTAACTTACAAATTTTCACTTTAAACTACTTAATTTTACACTTAACCTCCTGAATTATTAAAATGCACCTTCTAAACTATTAAAATGCACAATTAGTTCTCAAATTTTAACTTCTCTCCAAATTTAGAGGGAGAGGAGAATAGAAGGTAGTAGAAGGGAGGAGAGTAGTGGAGAGAAAAGTAGAGGAGAATGGTTGTTCTTCACCTCGTTTGGATGTTTTCAAAATTAAGTAAGGGGGAGAGAAATAATTAGTCTTTTCATAGTTTGCAATTTTATTAATATGGTAAGGGTAAATTTGGTAATTCATTTGGTCAAGTATTTTTATGCTTTACTCTCTCTCCAAATCTCTCCAATTTTTGGGGAAATTAAAAACGAGGAGTTAGAAGTAATTAGAACCCCTCCAAATCCCCCCCCCCCCCCCCTCTCCGCCCTTAAAAAACATTCAAATAAGGTAATTTAACTTACTCTCCCCCTTTCTATTCCCCCTCCATCCAAACAAGCTATTAGTATTAAGTATGAAAGAATTAAGTATTAAAGACTAATTTACCTCTTTCTTTAGTGTTCCAAAGTTTTCGAATTAGAGTATTGATAGTGCGTTTTGATAGTTCAAAGAGTAAGGTGTAAAATGCACTATAATTTATGGTGGAAAAGTATAATTTCCTCCTCTTGTGGTTTTTTTTTTTTTTTTTTTTTTGGCATATGTCCTTAGAACTTGTTTGTTAATATCTAGGAAATAATCCTTTTTGTTAAATATGCAATAATAATTCTCGTCAATTCCAGTTAGTTCAACTGGTAAAGTTTTTTATGGTTGAATAAGAGATATAAAAGAAGAGCTCTCAAGATTGCAAGAGGATCTTGAGAACATGATGGAAGAGAAGTTACAATCTCTTGATTCAATGGAACTTGAAGAACAAATCAAGTTCCAAGAATCTACTGCTGTTGTTGCAAGTCAGGACGTTGATTTTTGTGTCAAAGTGGATGATATCCATGTACATTCTGCCCTTGAAGTTCAGTCTAAAGAACCAACAAAAAAGGTGATGATGATCTTCCAAGAATCAATTCTTGATGCACCAATGGAGACTTCCATTCAAGAGTCTATGATTCAAGAATTGGCAATTCAAGTGTCAGTGATCCAAGAATCCAAGATGCAAGTGCCAATAATTTTAATAGTTCTAGAATCAAATAAGGTCTTGAGGATACAAGAACATTTCAAGATTCAAAGAACCAATGAAACCTTGAAGATTGAAGAACTATTGAAGGCTTAAGAATTCGAGCAAAGTTTGAAGATCTACGAAGAAGAAACCTTCATGTGCATGGGACCACTTGTCAAAGAGAAATGCATGAATATGGTGATCAAAATGTCACTAAGGTATTGGTCCATTTGAAGATCTCCTTTAATGAAGGTGTCATTTCACAACACCACCTTGTGGGTAAGGTGTTTTCAAAGGGAGGGAAATGTTAGGAATATAAAATAATTGTTGTAATCTCTTCAATTAGGTAGTTAGCTAATTGGTTGAGATTAGAATTAGGATGAGTTAGTTAGGATTTGAGTACATGTAGCTCATTTAACACATGACTTAATTCATAAAACACATGTTGAATTAACTAACCAATAATCTTGAGCCATGTGAGCCAATGACATTAAAGCTAGTCTCTTATAAATACATGATTGTAATTCAACATTAAATATCATTGAAGAATAAACCAATATCTTAGTGCATTAGTGCATCTTTCTCTCTTAATCTCTTTATGGAGGGTGATTATCTTGAATTAAGTCAATTTTTCCACCATTCCTATCAATTCCCCTACAATTCCTATTCATCCCCATTAGGAACCACTAGGTTCCTATTCATTCCCGTCAAACTTTCACACACAATGTTAGTCTATAAATACCACCTTCTACTGTTCACTTCTCATCAACTCAAAAACTCATCAATTTCAATCAAGCCTTCTCCTCCTCCTTTTCAATCTTTCATTTCAAAACTTTCAAATTCTTAAGTCATCATGGGTGATTTCACTTATGAGAATAACCTCGTCCCAAAGTTTCCATCTCAGGTCATTAGGAATGCTGAAATCATTGAAGGAAATGGAGGCCCTAGAACCATCAAGAAGACCATCTATGCCGAAGGTAATTAGCTTCATTTCTTATCTCCAACATATCATTTGTTTACAAATTTAAAAAGTACTAAATCTATTACTTTGATCTTTCACTCTTAAAAATAGTAATTGTAACCCCGAGGTATTTAAAAGTAAAGCAGTTTTTACTTATTTTTGGCTATCACAGTATCATTTATAATGTACATATTGTATAGAAGAGGTAACATATTTTTTTTCCTATATTTTTCAGGCATCGGCCCAATGAACCATACAAAGCAGATTTCTGATGAATGTCTCATATAACCCCATCATCACTACGAGTGCAATTACAGCGTTGTTGGGGGTGATCCTAACAACGACACAGTTAGGAATGTCTCATATAATTCCAAAATAGTTACAACCCTTGATGGAGGATACAGCAGTAGCACCTCCAGCTACAGCAGTTACTCCTCAACCTCGACGGGCAAGCGTCAAGTCAATGCCGAAGGCACAGGACGCATCAAGGCTATTAAGAACCACCCTCATCCTCATGCCTACAACTAATCCCTTATATGCGTGTGTGTGGATTTATGTTTTTCCCTACAATAAGGACTGAAAACGTTGTGTTTCATTCTGTTTTATCTATTCCCCTAATGCCTTGGGTTTGCTAATAAATGAACTAGCGGTTGTGATCCTCCGCTTTCTCAGTTTGTTGTGAATAACCGATGTATGCGTGGTGCATTCTGGAATATTTTATAAGAAATTATCTTATAGACGTTTTATAATATTTATTATGCGTTATTATAGTTAAAAATTCATCTTTAATTATATTTCATGTCATTAGAAAAAGAAGAAATGAAAAAAAGGAGGAAGAAATGAAAATTAAGATTATGAAATAGATAAAAGTAGTACACAAAACAATTTACAGCCAGCAGCACAACCTTCATAGAGATCTTTATGAAACTTTTAAAAATAAAGTTTAATTACAAAATTGGTTGTAACTTAAGACTACAATTTTACTTAATAAAATAAATATTACTACGTATTTTAAAAATCTAACCGATAAATTGCATGTTCTGATACTCTTAATACACATATTAAATTTTGTATCAATCGGATATTATATACTGTATAATCTATAAGCTTATATTTTATATATAATTTTAAACTATAAAAATTAGCAATTTAAACAATTTATTGATGACATAATTATTGATCTTTAATTTTCTAGAAATTTTGTAAGCATAAAGGATATAAGAAGAAGATGTAATCCAATGGTAGAATTCTCAAAATTCACCTCCAATAAGAAGATATTAAGTAAGGTTGTAATTTTAGACTACAACTAAAATTAAAACGTTATGTGAAGCGTAACAGTAGAATACATGTCTAATTTACAAACTTTCTTTTGACTTGTGAACATAACACAAAAAATATCCACGCTCCAATAGGTGTTATCAGTTGAGTGAATAGGGATGGCTTTAGGTGAGTGGCTCTGTCAAATTAGATGATGAAGTGAGTGTGTTTCTGGCTCTCAATTTTTTGGGTTTGGTGAAGGTTTATGAGTAGGTTCTATGTCAGAATTTTCTGAAGCTAAGTGATCATTCTTTGAATAGTGAAAATTTTTCCTTTATACATCTCGATCTAAACCTTTATTTTAACTAAATAAAAAGAACATTAAGCTCTCAAGTTCAAGATGAGCTAATGTGATGTGGATTTTAATCTCGAAATCATTGACAGAATTTCCAAAACACGTAAACTGATCAATTTGCTCTCGGACATTAATTTGCTAAAAAATGGGAGGTGTCGAGTGTTCCCCCACATTAGTGGAACTCATTGGAACCAGGGGCGGCACTTAAGCAAATTCAAGGGTTCAAATGAACCCCCTGACTTCAAAATAAAAAGCTATATATATATATATATATATATATTGTTAACTTGATACTTTAATTTTTTTTTTTTTTTTTTTTTGCACACTCTGACTTAAATTTTGCACATCTTTATTACAAGTATTTTTTATTTTAAGAATAAAGAGTAAGTTCTTTTTTGAGAAACCGAATAAAGAGTAAGTGTTTGTAAATTGTAAGTGTAATTTTTTTTTATTATAAATATATATTATATGTGTATGAGTGTGTTTAATATTAATTGTGTACATTACTTTTTGTTATAATATAACGTATTTGTGTAAATTATGATGTGTGTGAATATTTGCTTGTACAAAATAAATATAATATAACTTTATATAATTTAATAATTAAGAAATAGAGAGGGTTTTTTTTTTTTTTTAGATGTGTGTGTATTGTTATCATATTATAATAATTTTTTGTAATAAAGTAGTAAAATTCAAGAAAACAATTGCAAAGTTAATGATTGTTCAAACATTACCACCACACATCCTTAGTGCAATGGTCACTAGGTGTAGGGAGAAAGGGCCGAGATTCAAGTCTCCAAGAGAGAATTTTGCACACATATACACTTAGATTAGGCTGTATAATTTATGTATGAATAAGTGTGATTGTGTGCATTAATAATTAATATGAAGCCAATGAGTTGAAATTAGTCATTTAGTCTAAAATATTTTTATGAAAACAAAGTCAAATAGATAATAACAACTGTATAAAGATAAAAATGTTAGACAAACTTAACAAAATAAAATGATCATAGACTCATAGCTACCCACATTAGCAATAGATATTCATAATGAACTATCATGTAACATTCAAAATTTGAAAACTTGTAAAATAAAATTTTAAAACTTCATTTATTATTATTATTATTATTATTATTATTTCGATAATTCAATATATTCAAGTTTTCTTTTTATTAAAATTTTGTAGTGACCCCCCTAAACAAAATTCCTGGAACCGCCACTGACTGGAACATTTTTTTTTTTTTCTCTGAAAAAAACTCATTGGAACTTATAAAAGAAAGTGAACAATAATGGTGAAAAAAAGAAAAGAAAAAAAAAAAAAAAAGACAACTTATGTCATGAAGAGAGATTAAATATTAATCACTCAAAATAGCTCATAGGATGGAAAGGAATTTAGAACCCACTTCATTGGCAAAATGAGAAGTTGTGATATATATATATATATATATATATATATATATATATATATATAAATAAAGAGGATTAGAAAGTTAATTATCACTATCTAAATTATCCAAAAATACTCCTAATCTAATTAGATAATCTTTATTCCTAAAAAATAAGGTTAAAATCGTAATTCGATAAAATTAAAAAACAAAAAAACTATTAGATAAATTTCCTATAACTTCCTATTAGAGTTTTTAAGTGGAGTTTGTGGTGTACCTTTATGCTAGAACTCATTTCTCTTTCCTTTGTGTGTATTTGTTTCTCAAAAACTCCCACTAGAATCTTAGACATGCCTTGTTTGGTAGATTAGTTAAACAACATATTTTCAGTTTTTAAACAATATTACACATATTTCCACACATTTTTTCACTCACAGGTATTTCAAAAAACTATAAACAACATTACTCAAACTTCTCTACCAAACGGGTCCTGAGTTCCTCACCTATTTCTAAAAGGCAAACAAACCTCCAATCCCGCATATTGCACTAGAGTCATGTACATAACACTAGAGTCATGTACATAACATATATATATTAAAAAAAATAAAAAGATAAATTACTAATTACATTTGTAAAATTTGAGAGTATTTGAATTTTATACATTGAAATTTCAAATTTTAAAATTTTACCCTCTAAAATTTGAGAGTGTTTAGATTTTACACCTTAACATTTCAAAATTTGAATTTTACCCCCTAAAATTAGTTTGGAAGTGTTTGAAATTTACACCTTAAAGTTCTAAAGATTAATTGGTTATAGAACCCGCTAATCGGAATGGACGCGCAAGCGAGGAAAAAGGCAGTGTTTCGGGCGAAATTGAACGCAAAAAAGAAAGAGAAGCGCATAGATTCTCCTCTCGTAAGGTTAGCATCAATCAGATTTTTGAGTATTCGAATAATTTTTATATTATTCTTCTTTTTTTCTGAAACCAACATTGGAATTCTCATTATGACATTCGGGTCATTCTCTCAAATTGGAGCAAACATTGTAGTTGTTGTTTTTTTTTTTTGAGTTTGTGACATCATTTTTGAAATCCGAATCTCATTGGGATGCCCACCAAGTTTCTCGTAAACATCATGAGGTGATTTTTTACCATCGACATGTAAATATATCACAGGCTCTTGTTTATATGATCACTCATAAAAACATTAGATTACAAACAAATAACATGTATATACACAGGCTGATATGCTTAGATGTAGCTTCATTATGAATTATAATCTTCCATAATTTGCGGAGTGTTCGGCTCTAAGGTTTTTTCCCACCTTTTTGGTGTGGAAAGTGCAATGACGATGTTTGTGAGAGTTACTCTGTGCTTATTTGGCCTGTATTCAGAAATTTCCATGTAAGAGAAGGGACCGTCTGATGTTGGTTTCCTATTCTTACCTAGTTAAAGTGAATAAGAGGAAACCATATAACACAGTCTTTATGAATGGTGGAGGGTGCAATGCTTTATGATGTACTTGTAAAGGTATTCGAAAGTGGTTAAGGTCTCCCTTATGGTTAATGTATGTTTTTCAGTAAGGATTTCAATTTTTTTTTTTTTTTTTTATAATTAATTTAGAGTTTTACCAAATGACTCGATCCGATGCTGACAAGCCCCCACTGAGCCACTCTTTATCACTCTCTTATGAAATTTACTGAGAGTATATCACCTACTGCAATTAATTGTATCCAAGTCTCTCATAATTGGGGGAAATCTGGGCATTTTGATAAAAAAATTAGAACAGAAAAAGAATTCTTGGATATCAGTTTTTTTATTGACGTGAGCCTTTGGATTTTTTGTTATGTTTATCTTCCTAATTTTTCTGTTTATTTGCTGGTTTCTATTATCATGTTTTTATTGATTTAGTGGCAAATGCTCAAAAACTAAAAGAGTATTTTGGATTTTTGTAGTATTTGACATCGGCACCAAGATATAGGGTAGGAATACCAACACTGAGCCAATTGTAATTCAATCAGTTTAGTACGGTTGGTTCTCTAGTTTTTGCTTTCTGTTTTGGGATTTCTCATTTTGAGCCAAGTTTTCAATTGTTGTATCACAAAGAAAACTATCAAGGCTAATTGGATGCCTATGCTGAGACAGGCAATAAATACTATCAAGGCTAATGCAGGTGGGCTAACCCGGGTTAACAATGTGAAAGCTGAGCCCCATAAGGAGTTGATTAAACCTAAATCTGTACATTCTACAGAGTCACATAGCGTTAAAACTGAACGCTCAACAGAACTTCCCAAAAATCAGTCATCATCAATGCTTCCTCCAAATTTTTTCTTTTAATCATAATAACTATCATTTGTCATTATTGTTTTTATTTAGTTCAATCAAGTCCTTGAGAAAGTCAAAAGGTTATAATCAAGTCCTTCTAGTCAAATCTATTTAAGAACCATGACTTAAATTGCACTGGGATATTTTTCACCGGTGTGTCATTTTTAATAGAAAGAAGGTTTATTTTTTACTCTGTTGATTAGCCAAAAAAGTCAGCAATTTCTGTAATGGTCTCTAAACAGATGGGGATGGAAGGAGTTAATTGGAATTTGATTTTTTAGCTGTTGAAATTACACTTTCCATTCATGGTTTGGATCAAGTTTGAGTAGTCAAGCTGTGGTTTAATATGCTCAACTCACTTGAGGTCTAATTGTATTTGCTTTTGGTTTGGAAGTTTAATCTATTCAGATTTTAATGAGTTTGCTATTGTATTTTCTGGTACTTCTTTTAAAGGTCTTTGATTTTGCACATACAAATTTTAACAATTTGGGCCTGAAAAAACATTAAAGGATGTGATCTCAGGTGGGTAATGTGCAACTTTTTATACATTGGCTGGCAACTCAAACTTGACACAAACCATAGGTTGGTAAAATGTAATTAACCCTTTTGAATATCATAGAGAGCTGGTTGAAACTTTTTAATTTAGGGACCAAAATAGGCATTTATTTATTTATTCCCTTAGTTTAATTTGATTGTGAATTGTGATTATTTACTGATAGGAAGGGATTCTATTTACTTATTAACGTACTATTAGGAAAGGATTCGCTCAAGTCAGTGGAGACTGATTTATACAAAAAGACTGGGCTTTCTGCTCTACCAGAGGAGAGTTCAAACTTGTTGAGTGAAATAGATAGACTGCCTAATGGTAATTCTGGAAAGGCAATAAATATCCAGATTGCTGGGGAGCGTACATCAACATCAGAAGAGATTGCTGGTTCTAAAATGAATTAAGCAAAGGGAGCTCTACCTGAAGGCTTCTTTGATAACAAGGATGCTGACTGGCGTGCACGTGGCATAAAGCCTGTTAAGCCAGACATCAAGTAAGTTCCTACATTTTTGTTATCTCTGTATCTTCATGCTCTCTTCTATTCAAGTCAAATGCTAATATAATTGTAATTTTTCCCTTTGTTTTATTTTATCTGCTCTAAATATTGGTTCTCTATCAAATTGCGACAGGGTTTGCAGAGTAGTTTTAAGAAAAGTCCTGTAATGCAAAGAGGTCTTTTCAGTGGTTGCCTTTGATGTTATTTTGGGGAAATAATTACTTGGGGGCCTTACTTGGGAAATAATTACTTGCGACAGGCCCTTTCCTTTTTTGCCTTTTCTTGGCCTTTAACTAGAATGGCTGATAAATATCATCATTGTCTTGATGGGCTCTGCTGCTTGGATGACTTAAATTGGTGGCTAATATTGCAAGGTTGTGTCTTGGTTAGTAGCTGTTGATCAAGGATTTTATGTAAATAGTTTGATCAAATATATTTTAGAACATATGTAAATCACCATCTGAACATCCATATAAAATTCCATAGTGAATTATAAATACATAGACTTGCTGGAGTACAAATTAGGCAGTTCACCTCCTGTTTATGAGATCTTCTATGATTAAATCTTATACAATGCTGCTGCAGACCACAAATAGAAGAATTGGTCTTTCAGTTGTATGGTTCTCCAATATCTATAGTAGCGTTGATATCGAAAATATTCTTAATTTGATATCAAACCTGGCTCCAATATCTAATGTGCATATTGTGTTGCCTACCCATCTAGTAAATCACAAAATTAGACCCAATTCTTAAAGTTAATTTTTGCGATAGGCTTAACAAATGGGCTACCACAGGAAAGAAGACCCATTTGTTTGAGGTCTGACTATTGCGGTATTTGTAGGTTGGTGCTATATTATTTTAAATCTCACGGAGGTTTCTCCAATTCATCAATAAATTTAGAGCTGAATATGTTGTGGTCTGTTTGTCTGTGGCAAAGTTTCAAATGCAACAAATTTTTTTCTATTACTTCATATTTTTTCTTTAATGACATGGAACACACCAAAACATTGAAAATTTGTTTGGTTGTGGTTAGAGATGAGTACAAGGAATTCGAAAAGTTGATTCAAGAGGACTTGCAGGTGGTGGATGACCGTTTTGAGGAAGAGGAGGTGAGGGTTAAAATATAATCGAACTGTTCACTTCTACATTCTATTTTTCCATGTTATCTATCCACACTAGAAACTTAAAATTGTTTTCCTGTTGATTCAGTTGTAACTGCAGATTGATGCTGCTGAAACGATTGAAGAGCATCTGAGGGTGTTGCCAAGG
Organism: Quercus robur; assembly: GCF_932294415.1. NCBI lineage: Eukaryota > Viridiplantae > Streptophyta > Magnoliopsida > Fagales > Fagaceae > Quercus > Quercus robur. The sequence goes on from NC_065539.1 coordinate 51,993,636, forward strand.
AGTCCAGTCATGAAGAATCATCCAGTGACGACGACAGTGATGAGAATTTTGCAGTTGATTGGAGAGCCCAACACTTGTGAACGTGCTTTGCAGATGTTTTGGTATCTATGAAGGTATGATCTTAAAATGTAAACCAGAAAATGTGATGTCTCGACTGACCAATACTGGAATCCACCATACCTAACATTGTTTGGTTTGCCAAAGGATAAAGCTCTTTAAAAAAAAAAAGCAAAAAAGGCTTCACACTGTGTTGGGTAGCCCTGGAGTACATGCATTTCAGAGAAGTGACAGTCCATGTCAGGGAGCATAAGAATGAACTTTGTACGCCTATATTTTGGCCTTACAGCTATGATTCTGTATAGATATTTTTAGACTTATAGTTTACATCGTCATGAATTATATTTGCCAACACAAAACCTAACCAAATTATAAATTTGTAACTACAGTAAATATAGTAGCCCACTATATTTAGTTATTTACCATTAACGGATAATATGAGTTTTTTTTTTTTTTGATAAATCAGATGGAAGGCCCAATTTTTATAAAAAGCAAATAAAATTCTTAATAATTAAAAGATGGATAAAGTTTGATTATAACCAATAACTATAACTCCCACTAAAAACATTAACACAGATATATATTTTGAAAATCTAATCATTGAATTGTATGTTCTTTATATTCTTAATATGTATGTCAAATTTCACATAAATCGAACAAGGCTGTGCTATGTATGATTCAGGGTGATCATAGGACCATCCTAATATTGGAATTTTTTTTTTAATACCTTAAAAAAATGAATTTTAAATTAATATGGGTTGTTGATCACGACCTTAGAAAAAAATGCATATTTTCCAATAGCTAGTTGGTTAGTGTTTGCTTTAGTTATTAGCTAAATTTATTGGATTTATGTGATACATCTTGTATATACATATATGCACTAAAATAATGTTGTAATACTTTATTGAACATGATTAATGTAACGGTTTAATACCTAAATTGAATATTTTGAATAAACTTATAGTTTACCCTTTATTCTTTTGTTAGCACTATTGACAAAATTCTTATAAGGAAATAACTTCTATTGCAAAATTCATCTTCTAAGCAAATTCGTATGCACTTGAATAATCTTCTTTCAAATCCTAAACTATGAGAAAAGGTCTCATATTTTCATCCTAATGATATGGAGAAAATAAATAGAGTATATTTACAAAGATGTTCTTGTCAATCTCTTAACCATGATTTCCCTAAAAAAGAAAATAGTGGAGCATTGCATTGATTTAATCCTGATTAGTTTAAAGAATACAAAATATTGGTTGGAACATATCATAAAAAAGTTTGATGCTTTTTGTTTATATTGTTACTTATTTAGGCAAGATTTTGGTAATTGAATGTGAGACCAGTAGTTTAATTAATGATTACTTTGTCGTGTGTATTGAAAAAGATGTAACTGATAACATTAATAATGAAACTATTATACAACAATTTTTTTTTTTTTGAGAAACCTATTATACATAAATTTCAAATATGAAAAACTCGTAGAAGAAAATTGTAGAAAGAAATTGTAAAACTTTATATATTTGAGATTTTTTTATGTTAATATATTCAAGTTTTATTTTTAATAAATTTTGTTTAATTTAAGTTTCTTAATGACCATATTGAAAAAAAAAAATTCCTAGAGTCACCACTAAAATCAAATGTTATTTAATATTAAATATATAAACTTAATTTTTATGCAAAAAATTGAAATTTAAACATTTAATTGATGATATAACTATTAATCTTTGATAATCTGAAAATTTTGTAAGCATAAAGGATATAAGAAAAACATATAATCCAATGATGAATTTGTTAAAATTCATATTCAATACAAAGATATTGAGTGAAGTTGTAACAAAACTTTGGCCAATAAAAGACTACTCAGAGTCAAGAGTTACATGGAGCTATTCTTTCACATAAAAAAAAGCAAATAATAAGAGTAAGTTAAATTGATTATTTATGAATTTTAAAATCTATTCATTGGCATAAGAGAAGTTTACGCAAATGTTGCATTTACTTAAATTGTTACCAATTCCCTAAAAAATAATAATAAAAATAAATTGAGAGTATCCACATTGGTGGAGTTATAAATTTAGCAATATGACTCTTCAAAAAATTACTTTATCTATTTTACTTTATCACTTTACAAAATACTCAATATCAGTGATTTTATTTTAGTTTTCAACATAATAAAATAATATATTTACTACAATAAACAACAACCACTGCAATAAATAATATGATCTACATAATGTGAACATGTGAACACGAGTAGGAGAAAAAGAGAACACGTGAATAAAATGTGTATATATATATATATATAATTTTTTTTTTTACCTATGAGCTATAGTGTACAACCAAAAATAGTTGTGTACTATAGTTGTAGAGCCAGATTATTTGGCTTTGGCTCCACCAATGTAGCCATATTTTTGTAATTAGCGGTATTAAAAATGGCAATATAATCTTTTTAGCACCAATATTAATGCTCTTAAAGAGATAAAATATGACCGTTGAATGGTCTTAAATAAGTTAATTAAAACAAATTGCCGTTGGGCATTCCGAAATGCTTATTTAAGACCAAAGAGGCTTAATAACTTCCCACACAAAACCATGGCTACAACTTTGAAACTAATACTTTTCCTACTCCTATCCCTCTACATCTTCTCACTTGTCTCAAGCCACCAGCACCACCCTCTAGACTCTCTAACCCCTTCTGAGTTCACCTTGGTCCGAACCATAGTCAAAAAAATCTACCCCAGCTCAAAGCTTAACATAATTTTCCAGTACATAGGTTTGGACGAGCCAGACAAACCAACCATCCACTCATGGCTATCAAACCCCAAGTCCAAACCCCCACCTCGCCCCTTTGCGATTGCACGTCTCGATAAACAATCCCACGAGATCATAGTCGACTTATCGACCCATGCGATAGTCTCTGATAAAAGTTTACCATGGACACGGCTATCCTTTGCTTACCCTTGATGAACAAGTGGCTGCAGTCGAATTGCCACAAACATACGAACCCTTTATCGAGTCTATAAAGAAGAGAGGCTTAAACTTGTCTGAAGTTGTTTGCTCAACTTATACAATTGGGTGGTTTGGAGAGTTGAAGAGCAAAAGGGTGTTGAAGCTTTTGTGTTTTCATATAGATGGAACGGTGAATTTGTATGTGAGACCAGTGGAGGGAATAACGTTGGTGGTTGATCTTGATGAGATGAAGATAGTTGAATACAATGATAGGCTTATTGTGCCTGTGCCAAAAGCTGAGGGAACGGAGTACAGGGAATCAAAGCAAAAGCCACCCTTTAGTCCTCGTTTAAATGGTGCAGCCTTGGTGCAACCTGATGGGCCAGGGTTTAAGATTGACGGGCACACTGTCAGGTCAGTCTTCTTTTTGTTTTGTTTAAATGTCTTTGTTAGAGATATTACATGGTCTAGGAAATTAAGTCCGTTAATTTTTATTTTTTTTCGTTATTCAAAGTCTTTGACAGACGCCGAATTTTTTCTTTTTTCTTTTTTTGGGAGAGACCTCATTGTTAATTATTGATATATTGTATTACAATCAACTCAACCTAGGGTTTATAAATTAGACAACTCTTAAGTTATTTCTATAATTAATTTATACATTTTACATATACATCATACAAGAGTTTATAATATGTTTTGAGATTTTTTTTATGGAGAAATTACAACTTATCCCCCTGTGGTTTAGTCGAAATTTAATTTGCCTACTTATGGTTTTAAATTTGACACTTTATCAACCAGAGATTAGTTCAGTCAGACTTCTTTAACCCACATCTGTTAAAAACATGGCTAAATATGTGATTTTGCTTCAATTTTATGTTTCTCTCCTCCAAAAACACAAAATACAAAAAAAAAAAAAAAAAAAAAAATACAAGATCAAATAATATAAAAAAGAATCCAACGGAACACTTGCATCATAGGATTTCAAATCACATGTAGACAGCTTAAATTTCAGTCAAACCTTAGGTGGGTAAAGTATCAAATTTTAAACTATAGGTAGGCAATTTAAATTTCAGCAAAACCATATGTGGGTGAGTTATAATTTACCCCTTTTTTATTTATAATTCAAAAATATTATTAATGAAGCTAAAATGATGATACAACACCCAATATAGGAGCCTTTCTTATTATAGGAAAACCTAATATATGAGCTTAATACAAATTATCAATGCCACCTTTTATGTTCTATTTTACATTCTATTAATCACAACTTATAATATATTTATTTTACTTTTTCCTTTTAAAGTAACTAAAGTTTAAAATAAATTTTTTAAAAAAATTAACCATTCCATACTAACAATTAGTGAAGTGTAAAGTAAAATACAAAAAAGTGAGGGTTAAGATTTTTATTCAACGTCAGCTAATTAAGTGGCAAAACAAATAAGAGAAGATACATCGGCCAATAAGGCTCCAAAAGGCATTAAGCATAACATCTATAAAATAGTCATGACAAAGCAAATTAATGCCATACGTCTATTTGTTTCGTATAATATTCACTTTGGCAAGGTTTGACACTTCTCTCTCTCTCCATAACATCTATAAAATAGTCATGACAAAGCAAATTAATGCCATACGTCTATTTGTTTCGTATAATATTCACTTTGGCAAGGTTTGACACCTCTCTCTCTCTCTCTCTCTCTCTCTCTCTCTCTCTCTCTCTCTCTCTCTCTCTCTCTCTCTCTCTCTCTCTCTCTCTGATTATACAATGACTACTAACATTGACCAACATTTATATTAATGTTGAAAAGATGGGGCTATGGAAACCACATAAAAATGCCACAATTTTATGAGTAGCAGAATGCGGAGAAAATACATGTTATTTCTATTGCATGTCCTCCCCTCACATGGGGTGGACTCTACATTGTGGGGTCCACCTCCATGTGAAGGGGGGGACACATGCAATGAAAACAGCATATACCACTTCCAGAATGTGAGCTATAGTTCCTTACAAAAGTAATAGATGGTGGGGTCCACCTTTATGTGAAAAGAGGGGAGGGGAGGGGAGGGGAGGGGGGGGGGGGACACATGCAATGAAATCAACATATACCACTTCCAGAATGTGAGCTATAGTTCCTTGCAAAAGTAATAGATGGCAGATCATAATCATAAGTTAATTGTGATTAAAATTGTGACTTTTTATGTGGTAGTAGAACTATATTTTGCCTTTAAAAAAAAAAAAAAAAAAAAAAAGTAAAACTATATTTTGGATAATTCTAATACCACAAAATGCTACAATTATCATGCATGCGTGTCAAATTGTGACTGATTGCCTATTATTTTCACATGAAGCCACTAATTTTTTTTTTTCACCATTCACAATCTGCTACATGAATAGTTGTGAAACAAATTGTGGCATTTTTATGTGGTCTTAGAATTTTTGCTTTATTTATTTATTTATTTATTTTATAGATAGCTCACCTAATCCTAGGTTACATAGTACTGTAGGCGGAAATGTATCATTGAAGTTTCATGGTACGTTGAAATTGTGTTGTACTAAACAAGCTGCCTTGTAAAAGTATTACACGATTTAGAAAAAACACTTGAAACACAAGAAAATTTTTCGATTTGAGTCGATGTGGTTGAAGGATGAGAGATGTGAGAATGTGGTGACAGAGGCTTGGGAGGAAGGGTTGTGCATGGCCTCGGATTTTCCTATCTTATCTTGCATGGAGTCATGCAGAAACAAATTGGAGGCTTGGAATGGGCATGAGTTTGGGCATGTGGGAAAGAAGATTGCTTGCTTACAAAAACGTCTAGAATGGCTGGAGATGCAAGAGTCATCACCTACAGTTATTAAAGACTTACGAGATACTAGAGTGGAATTGAATTGTTGGCTCGATAAGGAGGATACAATGTGGAAACAGAGAGCAAGGCTAAACTGGTTTCGGGAGGGAGACCGAAATACCCGTTTCTTTCATGCAAAGGCTTCAGCAAGGTTCCAAAAGAACTTAATTGAAGGGGTGTTAGATGCCAAAGATGTGTGGCGGGTTGATCAAGGGGAGATTGAGAAGGTGTTTATTGACTACTACTCTGATTTGTTCACTTCCTTAGCACCATCAGAGTTCACTGAAATTATGGAGGCCGTTCAACCTAGAGTCACCCAATCAATGAATTCCATGCTGGTGAAGGAATTCCAAGCAGGTGAAGTGCACAAAGCCTTGAAGCAGATGTATCCTTTAAAAGCCCCGGGTCCGGATGGTATGCCCCCTCTTTTTTTCCAAAAATTTTGGGCTACTGTAGGTGGAGTAGTGACTAAGACAGTATTGGATTTCCTAAATTTGGGCATTACCCCGCCAAAATTTAATGAAACCCATATTGTTCTGGTCCCTAAAACTACCTCTCCTAAAAGAGTAACGGAGTATAGACCAATCAGTCTTTGTAATGTTATTTACAAACTGGCATCTAAAACCCTTGCCAACAGACTTAAGAAAATCCTCCCATCTATTATCAATGACACCCAAAGTGCTTTTGTGAATGGTAGACTGATTACTGATAATGTTCTAGTCGCTTTTGAGGCAATGCACCAGATTAATTTGAAGAAATCAGGGGCTAAAGGTGAGATGGCTCTTAAGCTAGACATGAGCAAGGCCTATGACAGGGTGGAATGGGCATGTTTAGAGAAGATAATGGAGAAATTGGGTTTTCACTCAAGATGGAGAAGTTTGATGATGCAATGCATCTCTTCTGTCACTTATACGGTCCGTGTCAATGGTAAACCTAGTGGCCATATTATTCCTTCCAGAGGTCTTCGCCAAGGTGATCCACTTTCCCCATATTTATTTTTGATTTGTGCTGAAGGTCTTTCTGCTTTAATTAAAAAAGCTACAGCTGATGGCTTGTTGGAAGGTGTATCTGTGTGTAGGGGTGGCCCTTGTCTATCTCATTTGTTTTTTGCAGATGACAGTCTAATCTTTTGCAAAGCCACTGTTGATGAATGTGTAGCCCTCCAAAGAGTACTGAGTACGTATGAGCAAGCCTCTGGCCAACAGTTGAACCATACTAAAACTTCTCTGTTTTTCAGTCCTAACATTGCAAAGGAGATCCAGGAGGAGATAAAGGTGAGGTTTGGGGCTCAAGTGATTAAGCAGCACGAAAAGTACCTGGGCCTCCCATCTTTGGTGGGAAGAAATAAAAAGAATACTTTCAAGGAATTCAAGACAAAACTGGCTAAGAAATTGGCTGGTTGGAAGGAAAAGCTATTGTCTAAAGCTGGAAAGGAAGTTCTGATAAAAGCGGTGGCCCAAGCTATTCCGACGTACACTATGAGTTGCTTTAAAATTCCTGATTCCCTTTGTGATGAGATGACGAGTATCATTAGGAATTTTTGGTGGGGGCAATGTAAGGAGGAACGGAAAATGGCATGGATCAGTTGGGAGAAACTTTGTGCCCCAAAGGCTTGTGGGGGTATGGGATTTAAGCAACTGAAGCAATTTAATTTGGCCATGTTGGCAAAACAAGGTTGGCGGCTCCAGACTGGTAATGATTCCTTATTGTATAAGGTATTTAAGGCCAAATATTTTCCGAGGTGTGAGTTTGTTGATGCTAATCTTGGAAAAAATCCGTCATTTGCTTGGAGGAGTATCTTGGCAGCTCAAGCGATTATCCGGAATGGTATAAGGTGGCAGGTAGGGAATGGGCATAGTATCATGATTTGGAAGGATAAATGGATGCCTTCTCCCTCAACTTACAAGGTAGTATCTCCAATCTCAAATCTTACTGAGGACTCTCAAGTTGCAGCCCTTATTGACGAAGAGGAAGGTGCATGGAAAAAGGAGGTGGTGAGGCAAACTTTCCTTCCTCATGAAGCGGATTTAATTTGTAGTATAGCTCTGAGTGCGAATCTGCCAGAGGATAAGCAGGTCTGGGCTTTAACGCACAATGGAATATTTAGTGTCCGTAGTGCATATAAGCTAGCCATGGAGATGAGCTCAACTGTGCCAGTGGGTAGTTATCAAATGGCAGTCAGTTAAGAAGATTTTGGAAGTTTTTGTGGAGTTGTAATATCCCGCACAAGATCCGCCATTTCGCTTGGAGGGCTTGCAAGGATGTTTTACCCACAAAGGAGAATTTGGTTAGGCGCAAGGTGCTGCTGGACAGTGTTTGTGACGAATGCCAGATGGAGGACGAATCTTCAGGCCATTTATTTTGGCGCTGTCAACGTGCTAGAGAAGTTTGGCGCACGTCCTTTCTGTTTCTGGGTTCGGTGGAACACCATTTCGGTTCATTCATGGACTTGCTGTGGCACGTAGTGATGATTGCTTAATGGGATCACAGTGGGGTGGAACATTTGATTGGGATAGCTTGGGCGTTGTGGTCAAACCGGAACGAACACAGACATGGCGGTGCGAAGAAGTCTGCACAGGCCATAGTACAGGGTGCATTGGAATATTTAGTTGCGTATCAGGCGTGTTGGGAGGATACAGTTTCGAAGCAGCCTGCTGCAGCAGTGGTATGGACGCCTCCCTCTCCTAATCGCTACAAAATTAATGTAGATGGTGCTGTGTTCAAAGAGCAGAAAGGGATTTTAATTAGAGATGCAGCGGGTCAGATGATCGGTGCCTGCAGTAAAAAACTTGATGCTCCTCTAGGTGCCATGGAGGTTGAAGCTAAGGCTGTTGAGCTGGGCCTTAAATTCGCCAAAGACATGTCTATACAGGACTTCACGCTTGAGGGTGATTCGTTGTCTCTTGTTAATGCTTTGAGGGAGTTATCTCCGCCTCCATTATCTGTTGCTGCTCTGGTTTATAGTTCCATTACTGTTGCTCATAGCTTCCGTCATGTAGATTTCGCTCATGTTGGTCGAAATGGAAATAAGCCAGCTCATTTACTTGCTAGACATGCTCTAGGCATTGCAGATTTATCTGTTTGGGTTGAAGAGACCCCTTGTTTTCTTGAACAAGCTCTCAACCAGGATGTATTTGTCAATTCTTCTGATTACTAAAGTTTAGTCGTATTTCCCATCAAAAAAAAAAAAAAATTGTAGCAGTCCTTTCGGTTTGATATTAAACGTTTAGACTTAGACTCGATCGAATAGCACGTCTATGTTAAAAAGCACAATATTTGGCTCCACATGCTGAGGATGTTTGCCCAAACCTTGTGAAGTTGACCTGGTCACAGCCAACCTCATTTGGGCTAGTTGGAAACATGTCATTCAGTTGCTACATAGCTACATAAATGACTGTTCTTAGTCTTTTATATCTATGGCTTAGAGTGAAATTAGAAATATTAGAAATTTTATGTATAAGTTTTTACAAAACTTATTGCAATCCTGGCCTAATTTAAAGGGTTGGGCTAGGACTACAAGTTCTTGAACCTAAAAAAATTAACAAGCCTCAATTTTTCTTTGTATTTAGTTGGGCCAACTGGAAATTCCATCTAGGATTCGACGTACGAGCTGGTCCAATAATTTCTCTAGCATCAATTTATGACCTTGAGAAGAAAAAATATCGCCAAGTTTTGTATAGAGGATTCATATCTGAGTTGTTTGTGCCATAAATGGATCCAATAGAGGAATGGTACTACAAAACCTTTTTTGATAGTGGTGAATTTGGGTTTGGTCAATCTGCAGTGTCACTTAAGCCCTTAGTCGATTGCTCTGCCAATGCAGTATTTTTAGATGCATACTATGCTTCCAGCGATGGTACACTAGTGAAGATATCTAATCCCTTCTGCATATTTGAAAATCATGCTGGAAATATAATGTGGCGTCACATTGAATCGGGTATTCCCGGGGAAGTTGTAAGTAATATTATTGTGATTGTTGTTGTATTGTTTGAACAAGTAGTAGTTTTAGTTGACAATTTTATGGTATTGCAGATTACGGAAGTTAGGCCAGATGTGAGCCTAGTGGTGAGGATGGTCGCAACTGTGGGCAACTATGATTACATTATTGATTGGGAATTCAAGTCAAGTGGCTCCATCAAATTGGGGGTATCTTATCAACTTAAGAAATATTTTTCCAACAACACTACAAACACCAATAAATCTCATAACAAATTTTACAACTATTGAACTAGCAAATTTTGATTATAAGTATATTACTTTCACTTAGAACTATCACTAACATAATTTTTATTGTACATCAATCACAATCGATAATTACAATAAGTTAACAATTGTGAAATTTATTGTGACTTCAGACTTACTGTCAATTTTTCATCAAACTTAAATTTTTTGTACTAAATGAGGAGACAGTATACATAGCAAGCTCCTATGAATTAATAGTATGTCTTCCTATTTATTTCTTTGTCTCTTATTGTGAGCATTTCTGAAATTATCTTAACAAATTGGACTAACAAGAATTCTAGAGGTGAAGGGTGTGGCATATACTCACACAGATCAAGTAAAAGAGAATGTGTAAGGGACATTGTTAGTAGAAAACACTATCAATGTCTACCATGACCACTTCTTAACGTACTATCTTGACCTTGATGTGGATGGTGAAGATAATTCCTTTGTCAAAAACAATTTGGAAACAATCAAAGTAACGAACCATAGCTCACCAAGAAAAAGTTATTGGACAGTAGTGAGTGAAACTGCTAAAACTAAATCTAATGCCCGAATTCAGTTTGGCTTGAAACCAGCTGAGCTAGTAGTTGTGAATCCTAATAAGAAAACCAAAGTTGGGAACAATTTTGGTTACCGTCTAATTCCAGGATCAACAACATGCCCTCTCTTGTCGTACAATGATTATCCACAAATTTGAGGAGCATTCACTAATAATAATGTGGGCAGGAGGACTATTTGTTGATCAAAGTCAAGGAGATGATACCTTAGCAATTTGGAGCCTCAGGTAGTAGATAATGAATACAAATCCTCTGTTATACTTTTAAACTTTGCTAGCTAGAAATTTACAAGAAAGTAATTGTTGATTATGGTAATTGTGACTAATGTTTTCTAATTCACTTTGTTTGTTTGTTTGTTATATGAATGTAGGAATAGGAAAATTGAAAACAAGGACATAGTATTATGGCACACCATTGGATTTCATCATGTGCCTTGCCAGGAAGATTTTCCAATGATGCCAACCTTGAGTGGTGGGTTTGAACTTCGGCCAACTAATTTCTTTGATAGTAATCCAGTCCTTAAAACAAGACCTCCAAATCTTGTACACTGGCCTAACTGCACCAATTAGCTATGAGATTTTACATTATAGTGTAGTAAATCAGATTCAATAATGATATCCTTTGTCATTGATTGTCATAAAATGGATAATGAATCCAAATAAAAGATGAAGCTTTAGATACCATTTGGGGTTGAGTTTTTTTTTTTTTTTTTTTGGCGTACGTACAAGTTAATATGAGGGAGTATTGAAATATTAAAACAGGACCTAAAGCTTTTAAAGTAGATGGAAGATGATCGTGTTGGTTTCATGAATTTGAGATTGACTTCCACTAGTGTTGAGAAGAGGAGAGAAAAAAAGGATATATAACTTGAAAATGGTGGGTGGAGAATGAAATTGAGCATTTAGGGCGCGTAAGACAAAAGTTTTGGATTCCTACTAGGCTACTAGTATTAGTGTATTACTACTATTATTGTTCATCCCAAAAATACAAATTTTAAAAGTTGTAACTATAAAGATTCAGACCTTAACATCCTCTTCTTTTCTCTTATTTTATTTTGTTTTAATTGATCATGAAATTATCAAAATTTGATTTAAATGCTGTTATCAATGGTTAATTTAATGCCCAAGTTACATTGAAGTACATCTCTAGCTTCTAACAAATCACACAACTTAGAACCCAATTTGAAAGAATTAGATCATCCTCTTCACTCTCCTCTTCAACCTGGTTCGATTCAATGTGCCTTCTTCCACAAATTATCTCAAGTAACCAAATATATTGTACAATGCTAATCAAGTACAAAAAAAAATTAGTAATACTTGGGTAACTAAAATTTTTTCAATATGCGTCTTACAAAAATGACGTGCTACTAATCATTAAAAAAAAAAGTAATTTATACATTTATTTTTAGTATTATTGAAGTAGTACTAATTGCATTTATTGCTGCATCACATTGATAATAATACCTTTAGCATTTACAAAACAAAACAAAAAAAACAAAAAACAAAAAAAAAACAAAAAAACAAAAAAAAAAGAAGAAGAAGAAGAAGAAGAAGAAGAAAAAAAGAAGAAAAAAAAAGGAAGGTAGAAATGACAAACTCCTAACCATTTACTCACACAATTGAGCTAGAACTAGTGGGGATCATTACAATAACAACTTCTTGAGAGCATTACTCCTTAGATACTACAGACTGAGCACAAAATGTATAGCTATCTATAAACTATAATATGCCATTCCTGAAGCCCTAAGAGGAGAAAGTTGGAGCATGCGGTGTCCACTGTCCATCCTATCAGATTAACTTGAATTTTTTTTTTTTTTTTTTTTGGGTTTAATCTTGAGCTTGACTAAAGCGTTTATCATAGCATAATCTAGAACACATCTATGTATAGAATGGGGGAGATGGAGAAATAGGAGAGGAAAGTAGAGCAGAAGATGATAAGAATATATTATATTCTTTTCTTCTTGCCCCTCTGCTTACTTCCTCTCATTTCCCTCCATCCAAACATATGGGTAAAGTCATCATTTAACTATCTTTCTAGGAAGGTAGGAAGTATCCAATTTTAAAACCAATTTTTGAGGGTAAGAAGTATCCAATTTTAAAGGTACTTATTTATTTTCTTACTTGAAATTTGCTAAGACTGAGATGCTAACCACTACTTCTAGAACCAATTTATGTTAAGAAGAGACGCATTTTAGTTTTTGCAGGATGCAAAGTCCGGCCTCTATACATGTTGCAAGTAGGCATAAGAGGTTTTACAATGCGATGTTCCACAGGCTGGGCTGTCAAGCACCAATATGCTATGCTTGCACATTATAGCAACTCCTTAGGTTGACCCATAAAGCCAACAAAATTATTTTAACTAGAAAAAAGGAGAAAAAAAAATGTCAAAATTGGGTCCTGCGCACTTTAACTGTCCCATAGTAACCTTAAAAATGAAGAACTTATTATTGGGTCCTTCGTTTCCCTTTGACAGCAGTTTGAACCAGTTGGAATCAAGTGGCTGTAGAAGTATTAGTGACTTTCGGCCTGGCTCGATCGATCGAAGAACAGGCTCGATCGATCGAATCTCGGGCAGAATGTTTTTTCTGCAGATTTTTCCAACTTAGCCCTAGCTTATTAAAACGTGTTGGGTTTTATGTTTTGCCCTAAGTATAAAAGGCAAACCCTAGCAACTGTCAAGCACCAATATGCTATGCTTGCACATTATAGCAACTCCTTAGGTTGACCCATAAAGCCAACAAAATTATTTTAACTAGAAAAAAGGAGAAAAAAAAATGTCAAAATTGGGTCCTGCGCACTTTAACTGTCCCATAGTAACCTTAAAAATGAAGAACTTATTATTGGGTCCTTCGTTTCCCTTTGACAGCAGTTTGAACCAGTTGGAATCAAGTGGCTGTAGAAGTATTAGTGACTTTCGGCCTGGCTCGATCGATCGAAGAACAGGCTCGATCGATCGAATCTCGGGCAGAATGTTTTTTCTGCAGATTTTTCCAACTTAGCCCTAGCTTATTAAAACGTGTTGGGTTTTATGTTTTGCCCTAAGTATAAAAGGCAAACCCTAGCCACGTTTTTGAGTTAGCTCTATTTTGCTGTGTGTGTGAATCTCTTGTGAGATCTAGAGGTGGTTGCCTTCACACATGCTTAGGATTATCAAGAAGGAGATTCTATTGAAAGCTTAATGATCATTCAGCTGCTGCACTAAAAAGCTTAAAGAAACACAAGCGGGTGTGCTTGTACTTGCTGGAGAATCCAAGAAAGAAGGAGTTCGTGGTCTCGGAGCTTGCATGTGGTTGTGTCAGTAAGTTTCTACTGGTGGGTAGCAATAGGATGTTAGTGTTGTAAGTCCTATTGTAAAACTTCGATTCTTTCATAGTGGATTCAGGTTTACCTTGAGGATAGCTAGGTTAAATCCTCCCCAGGTTTTGCCGGTGTGGTTTCCTGGGTCATCATATCATTGTGTTATTTATATTTTCGCTGCTACGCATGATATGTTTGTTTGATTGTGATAGATTTGGAATTTGGAATTTGGACTAAGTAAATAACTTGGCTAATTAACTAGGTTAATCCAATTGTGTTTTAAGGGGTCTAAAAACAAACAAGTGGTATCAAAGCGGGTAGCTCTTTTGTTTTAGATCTTTTGATCTAACAACTAATCCTTGACCCCTATTGTCATGAATAATTTGAAGTGTCTTTCTGGTCATGTTTCTGCTCATGCTTCTGTTGATTTTATTGATGCCTGTGAAACTTTTCATAAGGAATTATTGAAATATATGAAAATTGCTAAGAAATTCAAGGAAGAGTTAAAATTGGCTAATCTTGAAAAAGATGAATTGATTGTTAGATTAGATGAATCAAATAAAAAGAATGAATTTTTGAGAAATCAAATTTCCTCTCAAGATGAGAAGATGAAAAGCTTGGAACAAGAGTACCAAGCCTGCTGTTGATAACATAAGTGTTTCTGTTTCTCTTAAACCTAAAATTGAGAAAGTTTATATCCCTCCTTTTAAGAGGAATAATAAAGAAAAGGCTTATCTTGCTAGGTTAGACAAAGGTAAAAGTTCTGATGTAGACGTTGAAGTTTCTAAACCTAAGTCTAAACCTACTGTTAGAGAGCATAATAAATATGTTTTTGTGCCTACCTGTCACCTTTGTGGTGTTGTTGGTCATATTAGACCAAATTGTTCTTTGTTAAGGCAAAAATCGAAATCTGAGATTAAATTTGTTGTTAAGAATACTGATATTCCTAAATTTGTTCTTGTTTGTCACTTTTATGGTGTCTCCGGTCACATTCGTCCTAATTGTCATAAACTGAAATTTAAGCATTCTATGCTTCAGTCTAGGATTTGTGATGATATTTCTCCTGCCATAAGTCCGTATAAATTGTTTCATATTCTTTTGAAAAATTTGAGCTTGTTGGCTTGTGAAAGGAATTTGCAGGATTTCAGTTTTTCTCAGAAGATTGGTGTAATCCCTCAAATACACTCTGCTTCACATGGATTTTCACCTACAAAGCCAAAGACTCGTGCTATATGGGTGAGAAAAGATTCTTTAAGGTGAGTGTTGTTTATTTGTCCCTAATTTAATTCTTTCAATTGTTTATGGACATGTTTTGTTTTTGTTTTTATTTTTGGTTGTTTTGTTTTTTAAGTTTTTTTTTTTAAATAAAAAAAATCCAAAAAACATTGAAAAATTTTCAAAAAAACAAAAATATTTTATTTTGAGTCTTGTTTTATTTTTCTTGAGGATTACATGAATTATGATATCTCTCTTGATTTAGAACATGCTTGACATTGTAGAGAAACTTAAATAGTATGTGTTATATAAATGCTAAGCTATTTATAATTTGGTATGAGTATGTACTAGTTTGTACATGTACTCATGGGTTAATTAAGAAATTGATATTTCTTGTTTGTGTATCCTCTATAGCTTAGTTAAGCACTATCTTGCATTGCATTTGCATTGTTCATTTAGCATAATGTGTGCTTTTTAGTTTTGGTCATAAAATTTTTAAACCAAAAAGATTTTTATGTGTTTTGTATTACACATCATGGATTTGAAATCAAGGTTGGCCACTTTATCTTTACATAACATGTCTATGTACCTTGTTTAGCTTGGATGAGCTTATTTATTGCACTTTACTAGTTTGAGCTTTGTAGTGCATGTTGTGTGGGAGATGTTTATAGTTTTTGATCACTTTGTCTTGATCTTGAAGTCACATGTCTTTGACTGTTGGACTTGAACCTTTTGAAAAAGACATAAATAACCATCTCACCACTGTTTACTAGCCAATCATGAACACCTTAGTGCATATCGTAAGATTTTGTGCTCAAGAAAGTGTAGCACATGCACAAAAAGAACATAAGGTGTAGCCTCGGTTTAAATGTTAAAATTGGTGTGTACATTATTGGACTTAAAGCTAAATCAAATAAATAAAATTAGTGTGTATATTATCACGACTTTTTAATAAATTTCTGAACAATTAAAATTTGTGTGTACAATATGAGGCAAAATCAAGAAACTTACATGATTGCAAGCTTATGATCTAGGAGATGTGGGAGCTATATGATGTAATTCTTTAGGTGATAGTCTCTTTCAAATCCTATGTGATGAATTTTGTAGACCTTGTGGTTGATTACTATTCACATATCACCTCACATGTATCTCAAGTTTTTACTAGTTGCACACACTACACAAGTTACTCTTTGCTAAACATTGTACATGTTATTGTGTGTGTTTGGTCTGACCAACCAAGTTTGCAACTACTTTGAGTTTTTATGCAAAACCGATTTGATGCTTGAGAATTTATGGAGAATGTTTGAAAATCTTAATTTTGGGAAAACTGGGTTTAAAACTGTTGTTTTTGAAAAACAATTCATCACATACTCATGCATTTTGTTCATCAATTTCACTGCTTTGAGGTGTTTTCTAAAATGTGTTTTGTTTTGTTTTGTTTTGTTTTTTTTTTTTTTTTTTTTTTTTTTCCAAAAAACTTGTTTTTTCAAAAATTTAGTGAGCCTCTGTCTGTTTTGATTAATCGAAACTGTTTTTCGATCAATCGAAATTGTTTTTAAAAATTTAAGGAAGCCTCTGTCTGTTTCGATCAATCGAAAATCGTGAATCAAGTTTTTTTTTTTAAACTGAGTTTGACTTGTTCAAACTCACTTTTCAAAAGTTTTTCAAACTTTTCTCTCTCTCTCTCCGAATCAGACAAGGCTTACCATCAATTTTTTGTCGTTTTCCTCAGTTCTTTTTGCAAGGTTTTCCTTTCCCAAGGCTGATATGTCCTTTTTATCCTTCCTTTTGCATTTTATTTCATGTTTCATGCATTAATTCATGATTTATGGGTAAATTTTCGGACCTATGCAAAATTGAGATTTTTGATGATTCAAGCCAAATTTTCTGAAATTGATCAATGGGTTTTTGTTCTTGGATGTTATGAACTTGATCTTGATGGTTTAATTTGATCAATTTGTTGAATTTTGAGAAATTGAAATTTCTAGGGCTTGTATGTATCCAAATTGGAGATTTTGTTCAATTAGGTCAAAATTGATAAAATTGGCTTGTTGGCTTGATGTATTTGATCATTATAAACTGTATTCTATTATGTGTGATGATCAATTGATCAATTTTTTTTTTTTTTTTTAAATTGAACAAGTGGTTCTCTAAAATTTTTGGGGTTTTTGTTAGAAACTCTATGCTCAAGCCAAATTTGTGAATTTGAACTTAAATTGAACTTAATTTCACTGCATTAGAGCATGCATCATGACATTTAACTGTTCATGCATCATATAGATTTTTATTCTATGATTTTTTTGTGCTAACTTACAGTCTGCCCTTGGTTTTTTTTTTTTTTTTTTTTTTTTTTTTGGTTCTGCTTTGTGTCTTTGTCCTTATCCTAGCACCATACCTAGGAAGACTAGAGCCCATAGGATACCCTCCACTTCCTTTGAGTCTCCCTCTAGGAGTGAGTTGTTTCGGAATGACAAAAGCAGAGAGGTTTTTGAGAAGCTGAACATTAAGAGAAAGATATGGGCTGAGCGTTCTGTTGTGTTAGATGAGCTTGATCCTGCCATTAGGGCAAACTTTGAGAGTAGAGGCTGGTTGTCTCTGTTGGAGGTAGATCATCTACCCTCGACCGCCCTGATTAGAGAGTTCTTCTCGAACCTCTCTTGCCATATCTATGATTCCAACACCCTTATTCGGAGTTAAATATGGGGTGTTGAGTTCACCATTACCCCTAGGAGCCTATCTATCCTTATGAGGAGTCTCCAACCCTTGATGATGTTATGTCATACATCACTGGGTCTTCTATCCAGTGGGGTTCTGATCCTCGGATCACATCCACTGAGCTTACTGAGACTACCTATCTTTTCTTTAGGATAGCGTGTCATTCTTTGTGGCCTATTTCTCATCTGCACACCATCCCTCTTGAGTGATATGTGTTTTTGTATGCCTTTGTTTCTGGTGCGTCTATTAGTTTTCCTCATCTGTTTCTTCGTTCTTTGAACGAAGTTCATAGGAGTTTAGCCGTCACTTATGCTCTTATTCATCCTATTTTCATTCATAGGATTTTGTTGTTTCTCGGTTTAGTTGACTTCCTTGCTGGTGAACCCGTACATGTTATAGCTCCCATAGGTGCCACCTTCCTTAGGCAGAGGGCTGCTCACTTGAGAGTTGGCTCTACACGTCCTAGAGGTGAGTCTTCTGGTGTTGTACCCCCTTCTCCCTCTTCTACAGGTGCTACTACGGCTGAGGCGTCTAGTGCTACTACTGTTGATGCTGATGTTCCACCACCGACTACTTTAGATGATTTAGACATTCGACATACGTTGGATCATGTCTTGACCGTTCAGGCAGCTCATGGACAGATTCTGGTGGACGTGCTCAATGAGATCCGTGCCTTACGAGCAAAGTTGGCACAGTTTCGACGATCCTCACCGCCACCTCCTTTTGATGATGGATTTTGATTGCCCTTCGGCATTCTGTCACAAAAAGGGGGAGTACATTTAGTACATTTGGGACACTTGTAGAGGTTTTTGTTCTCAGGGGGAGAGATCTTTGTTTGTTGGAGCTTGTGGAGATTAGATTGTATCTAGGTGCTTCACTTTGTATTTACCTTTTTTAGCTCTTGATGTATTTTTGTTGGGCTATTCATGTTAGGGGGAGATACATTTATTGTTTTATATGTTTCTTGTTTCACTGCTTATTGATTTATATTTATGAGTTATTTATTGATATATGTCTTTATTTTGTGTTGAGTGATATCAAGAATTTATTTTGTTTACTTGTATTTTCCACACATGCGTTTATGCGTTTTGTTTAGTATTTTAGGAAATATACAAGTTGATTCAATTGAGCTGCTGTCTACACTTGCAACCGATGGATAGTAGTTAGGATTAGATTTGTTATAATGGGCATTTTTTTGTAAAGGGCTTTTCTTTGTAAACTTTGAGCTTTTAAGTTGTGTTTTGTCACGGATTGCCAAAGGGGAAGTTTGTTAGGTTCTAAAGACTTAGGAGCTAATGTATTTAGAACTCTAATGTGTAATGTTGGCAAACCATGATCAAAACAGTTTTTAATCTTGTTTAGACTTGGTCAAAGTGTATGCGTTGTATGTAAAGTTGGAATCGAGTGGTTGCAGAAGTATTAGTGACTTTCGACCTGGCTCAATCGATCGAATCTCGGGCATAATGTTTTTTCTGCAGATTTTTCCAACTCAGCCCTAGCTTATTAAAACGTGTTGGGTTTTATGTTTTGTCCTAAGTATAAAAGGCAAACCCTAGCTACGTTTTTGAGTTAACTCTATTTTGCTGTGTGTGTGAATATCTTGTGAGATCTAAAGGTGGTTGCCTTCACACATGCTTAGGATTATCAAGAAGGAGATTCTATTGAGAGCTTGATGATCATTCAATTGCTACACTAAAAAGCTTAAAGAAACCCAAGCGGGTGTGCTTGTACTTGCTGGAGAATCCAAGAAAGAAGGAGTCCGTGGTCTCGAAGCTTACACGTGGTCGTGTCAGTAAGTTTCTTCTGGTGGGTAGCAATAGGATGTTAGTGGTCTAAGTCCTATTGTAAAATTTTGATTCTTTCATAGTGGATTCAGGTTTATCTTGAGGATAGTTAGGTTAAATCCTCCCTAGGTTTTTACCGGTGTGGTTTCCTGGGTCATCATATCATTGTGTTATTTATATTTCCGCTGCTATGTATGATATGTTTGTTTGATTGTGATAACCTAGATTTGGAATTTGGACTAAGTAAATAACTTGGCTAATTAACTAGGTTAATCCAATTGTCTTTTAAGGGGTCTAAAAACAAACAATGTGTATAAAGAGAGAAAAGAAACAACACATGGAAAGATAGGTGAATAACATACATCAATATATATATAAACCAAATATAAGTACAATGTATGTCAAGTGGTCACAAGACCAATGTACAAGAGATAATGTATCTAAAATAGAAAGAAAAGAAAAGATACAAGAATCCTCACTACATCCCTCATATACACACTCCCCCTATCACAAAAACTCCTATACTAATCCTTCCCCTATGAGTATGACTACTCTCATCTCAAAACTACTCCCTCTTTTTGTCACGAGTGACAAAGGGCAAGTACATAAAGTAGACATCTCATCATCACTAGGTGAGCTAGCACCATCATTCTCACTGCCGGAGCCATCGTCACTCTCATCCTTGGACGCTGGTGGAGAAGAAGAAGAATCAGCAGTGAAACCACCCATGGCACCCTGTCGTTGTGCGATACGATCGACACGGGTGTTCACCTAACACAAATCATCACTGAAAGTGTCAAAGTGAGCATTCATGCGTACAAGCTGTGCCATGATGGCCTCAAGCATCACTCCACCTGCAGATGATGAAGGGGCGGAGGTGGATGGAGCGGTAGAAGCTGGAGGAGCTACTGTATTTGTCTGGGGCTACCTCGATCTGAGCTGTGCCTCGCTCTGTCGAACGATAGTAGCGTTTATGGCACCCATCACAAAAAAATGAGGAGAGACGGGAAAGGGGACGGAAAAATGGCGAAGTATCTACGTGATAGCCAAATGAAACAATGAGCTTATCACAGGTCGTCGTATCCCTATAGACATCTATGAGGGATAGAATAAAGTGAGAAGGGAAGTCGATAGAGATATCCTCTAATAAGGACAACAAAAATTGAGCACGAGGCTCTGTAATGGAGTTATAGTGAGATAAAGGATGAAGAACGAATGTCATCACCATGTTAAGAAACCTCGGATCTTTTGTAAAGCCCAAGCAAGGGGTGTTTTGACGATCACCCCAAGAAGAAGGTGTCTCACAAAAGTGAGACGAGAGTTCGTCTTTGGACACTGTCCTCAGATGCTTATAGCCAAGGTAGTCAAGATGCGCTACCTTAGGGACGTGTGGTACCTTGGAAACAATCTCCGGAGTAACTATGATGTGCGTACCTCGAACGCGAGAGAAGAAATGAGGTACTGAAGCATATTGGAGTAAAACTCCTGTATGATCACGGAGGGACAAGTGACCAGGACGCCACACAGTGAATTAATTAAGTTAATTAACATGCAAGGCGTGTGGTAGCACAAACAAATCACCAATAAGCTAAAGTGCAGCGGAAATTAAATTGACACGGTTATTTGTTTACGAATGGGGAAAATCTACACGGAAAAAACCCCACCGGGTGATTTTAAGGTCACCACTCCCGAGAATCCACTATTATCAAAACAAGTAGTTACAAGTAAAGGAATCTCAGTACCTTATACTAACTTACAGTTGAACCGTTACCCCAATACTTAATTGGACTTGTTCTGTAATGACAATCTCTCATTTTCAATGCATGACTCCGAGTACATGACTAACCAATAGATGCGCAAATCCCAGTAGGCGACTTGATCACCAACTTGAGAAAGATGTTGGCTGCAAAGTTCTCCAGTTCATCACACAATGAATATCACGAAACTCCTTGGTCACAAAACCCTAAGGTGTACAAACACAACAGTTTCTTCAAGAGAAAGATGAACTAGGGCAAATTTTGTCTTCGATCACAATTTGCATGAACACAATTTTGCTTTACACTTGCGCAACCTTTTACGGCCCTTAAAATAATCTTTATATATGGTAAAGTCATCATTGGTCATTAGTCCTTGCTGCTTTTTGTTTGAATCCACTTATAGCCTTCTCCCTCTTCATTATACAAAGATGGGTAATTTTTGTTTGTTTCAAAATATCAGGTATTGTAGGAATGGTGGGGCTAAACCCCTTTGGCCTATGTCAAGTGGTCAGCCATCGAAAGCTGTTATTCCTAAATGCAATTACTACGCTGGTCCTCTTTGTTTTGAGTTCTAGGTATGCACATTGCGCCTTTATAAAATTTCCATAAAATGTTTCTTTTACATGTTACAGTCTATCTTTTCACTCGGTCAATTTCTCCAATTAAACTAAATGAAACCTTTGGTTGGTGTCTATTTTGTTGGTGATTTCAGATCTTGCCTGCTTTTTTTATTCAGTGTGATTAATGAAGTTGACTCTCTCGATTGGGCAACTATTGCTGCGTATACGTGTGAAGCCTCTTGTGAGGGGGGTGTTGCTTACAAAGAGGAAAATGCTTGGGTTCAACTCTCTTCGCCATCTGCTACTGTACCATGATAGTTATTTATCTTTTGATTTCTTTTTTTGGTTATTTATCTTTTTTACAGTTTACCTATTCAGTTTGATAGTTTTTTAGATCCCTTAAAAACACAATTAACCTAGGTAATTAGTCAAGTTGTTACTTAGTCCAAATTCCAAATCTAGGTTATCACAATCAAACAATCATATCATGCAAAGCAGCGAAAAGATAAATAACACAATGATATGATCACCCAGGAAACCAAACCGGTAAAAACCTGGGGAGGATTTAACCTAACTATCCTCAAGGTAAACCTGAATCCACTATGAAAGAATTGAAGTTGTTCAACAGGACTTAGACCACTAACATCCTATTACTACCCACCAGTAGAAACTTATTGACACGACCACGTGCAAGTTCCGAAACCACAGACTCCTTCTTTCTTGGATTCTCCAGCAAGTACAAGCACACCCGCTTATGTTTCTTTAAATTCTTATGGCAGCAACTGAATGATCATCAAGCTCTTGAAGAAATCTTCTTCTTGATAATCCTAAGCTTGTGTAAAGGAAAGCTTCTCACAGATCTCACAAGAGATTTACACAAACAGCAATATGAGCAACACTAAAACGTGGCTAGGGTTTGCCTTACATACCTAGGGCAAATTAGAAAACCCTAAACGTTTTAAAACAAACTAGGGCTGAGTTGGAATTCTACAGAAAATGCATCTGACTCGATTTTCGATTTGATCGAGCCTAAGCTTCGATCAATCGAATCAGGCCGAGAAGCATAAATGATTTCTGCATCAGCTTATTCCAACTTTACATAAATGAACCAACTTTGAGCAAGTCTAAACACGACTAAACATCTTGTTTTGATCATGGTTTGCCAACAATACACATTAGAGTTCTAAATACATAAAATTCTAAGTCTTTAGAACCTAACACAGTTCTTTGTTCTTGATATGAGCTTTGAGAAGGCGGAAAAATCTACTTATTTGCTCATCAATACGCATAGATGAATAGTTGGTTAACTTGAGAATCATCATCATAATTCAGATAATTTAAACCGTGTGATTAATAGTTTATTCATGGGCTGCTGTCATGAGGTTAATTCCTGAATGTATTACGAAATTAATTTCACTAAGTCCTGCCATTAGATCCATTCTTCAAGTAACATAACATGCACAGTACTTTCTAAATAATACATCCAGACAGAAAACGCATATAGATAACCGAGTAAAATTTATTTGTCAACACTCAATAGTGTTTCAAATTATATATGCTCCACAAATTGTAGTATGTTATGCGTTTGAATTTTTTTTTTTTTTTTTTTTTTTAATGTTAAACTTTGGTTACTTTATAGAGAGAGATAGAGATGTGATAGACAATTTTTATTTTTTATGATAGAGATGTGATAGACATTGGTATGGTATAAAGTAAAATACATAAAGTGAGATAAGATTTTTATTGATGGATAATCTTGCTTGGCCTTACGATAAGTTCATAACAGGTACATCAATAAAACTATTCATAATACCACAAAAAGTGAATAATAACTCACTTGTCACACTTATAAACCAACTAGCTCTCAAGGATTCACCACACTACAGTTCTTCCTAATCTCTCCCGAACTTCCTGTAAGCACTTGAATGGCTCCCATCTTCATAATTGATTGAGCAAACTCCGTGAAAAAATTCTGAGAGTTAAGCAGCTCATTGACATTGTAGGTAGCTTCACTGTCAGTTAAAAGTGCAGCATCAGATTGGAAAAGACCTTCGTTTTGCTTCAAGATATTGAAATAATTGTTGTCAAAGGATAGGGGGCTTCCAGGATCCATTGGCACAGTAGTTACATTGTTTGAGAGGCTTTTGCATTGGGTTTTCAAGAAAGCATCATAGGTTGAGTTTAGAGAAGGATCTTCATCATTTTCATCATTTTTTCCTGTGAAATTGTATAGCCTTTTGCTGAAGAAATTGCAATGCCCAACACCAATTGTATGTCCACCTAACCAAAATTCATTTATAAATCTTTTGGACACAGCTCAAGATATCATTTTGAAAGAAATAGATTGTTACTACTTAAGACTACTAGCAATAGGGCTTAAATTTTACATCTACATTTGTAATATAATAATACTTTGTGAACACAGAATTATTGAAACCATGTTATCATATTCCAAGTTTATTATATAAACCTTCCCCCCCCCCCCCCCCCCCCCCCCACAGAATATTTACCTGATAAAACAACAAGATCATGAACTGTGAGGCTTTTGTTAGCAAAAGATTGTTTCAAGGTGGTGAAATTGAAGAATGGTGATGGGATGTTGGCAAGAGCCTCTGACTGGCGTGATATGATTCCATCCCTTCTACCGGTAAGTACATCCCAAATTGGTCTTTGAAACTGCAATCGTTTCCACAAGCACTTGATTATACCTAATGCTAAAATTCAGTATGTTATTTAAAAAAGAAGACGACAGAAAGAGCTTGAGGTATAGCATCTTGCTAGCAAAATTAATTTATAGAAACTAAAAAGGTAGATTTTCCCTTAAAAGATAACATAAACTAGGTGAACTGGTGCAAAACTCAAAAAGTATCCTCTTCATTTGAAACGGATCAGTTTCGTAATTTTAAATAAATATCAGAAATCTATATATATATATATATATATATATATTTGTAGCATCATATCATATAAAATTATAAATGACATGACATTTTATACACTGTTAGATATATTAGAAATAAAATCTTACTCATGAATTTGGTTAAAAACATCAACTTCACCAGCTTGGCCTGGCTTTTCAAACCAAACACATCCCACTTGTGCTACTCTTTTGTTTCCAAGTCACACTAGAATATTTCCAATACTTACTTGGTAGGAAACCGAGTCTCTAGCAGCCAAAGCAACAATATCTGCACAAGAAACTACTCCAGGACAAGTGTTCTCTAGCTCAGCCTTCACCTCATCTATTATGTCAAATCCTGCCAAAGATAGGTTTGGAACTGCTGCCTTCTCAGCCAAGTTATTTTGGGTAGAGTCTATCAGTACAGAACCATCACAACCCTGACACATTATAACCATTCAAGACCTTAAATGTCTGGTAAACATATAACAATGCATGTGTCTCCTAGTATGAGAAATGAATGCTAGCTATGAATGTAACTAACATGACCCGTTATGATTTAAAAAATATCACTTCCACCTAAGTTTACTAGTGACAATACTTTTATTATGTGTCAATTATAAAAAGTCATGTTAATAGTTGTAAAAAATATTGTATTCTTAGATTTATTGTAATTTTAGGACGTGTATCATAAGGAGGGGCATAATTCATGAAAAGAGAGAGAAGGGAGAGAGATGAATTACCCTGACAAAACAATCATGAAAATGCATCCTCAGAAACTTGGCAGGCAAAGTTGAATTGCTTGCCACACGGTTCCATATGATTTCCTTCACAATTTCCTCAGCATGGGGACAGCTCTCCTCATAAAAATGCATTCTCAACTGTCCATGACAAACTCCTAGAAGCCCAAACACTGCTATAAAGATAAAGTGGGAACTCAAATTAGTATTCATCTCTCTCTCTCTCTCTCTCTCTCTCTCTCTCTCTCTCTCTCTCTCTCTCTCTCTGTTTCTTTGCTCTACTACATACTTTTCCAACACAAGCATTGCATCCTTAAATAGAGGTAATGGTCTTCTTTCTCCGAGTAAATGGTTTCGGTATAGGAAGGTAAAATTAATTTAAATAATGTTCAATCTGCATGTGGTTGATTTTGAGATTTGTGATAGAGAGATTGTTTGACTTGGCTTACCACTTTTTATATATTTCTTTCTTTGTATTAGTTAAAATTACCTAACATAGCAAATAGATTATTTAGGGGAACAACGTCAATTGGTTAGGGCAGTTATATATATATATATTAATTTCAATTGTCAATGTTGTGTATAGATCTACCTTAGACATTACAATGTCGATCTTTCTTTTCCTTATCAAGTATGATGGAAGAAGCTGATAATTTTTAATCAAGAAAGACACATGCCGAGAATAGTATTTTGACATGTTTTTCATGACAGACATGACCGATTCTAAAATTTGAGGACTTAATTGGCTGTCGTTATTATTACATATGTTCTTACGTACTGTACGTAGTGTAGGGTCAGTGACTCAGTGCTTCATTTCTTTGCTGACTTTGTATGCTTTTGGATTATAATTATAAGCTAGTTTATTTCTTCTTCTTCTTTTTTCTATTATATTTTATTAACAGTACAGCAAAAAACTAAATAAATTATTTTCAAACAGTAGTGTGTTCTTCACTAAAAAAATACAAGAGGAAGCATAGTCGAACATGCATGCTTTATTCTTGGAAATAAACACACACTAAGTTCTTCTGCATTAAATTAACAATCTGGCTGGTGGGAGCCGTTTGAACTAATTAACGCAAATTTAGTCGAATTTGTTGCATCCTCTATCAAGGTTTCTTTGCTAGTTGTGCAAGGGATATAGCCTACATGCCTTTTCATTTTTCTATGATGTGAAAGTTTACAGAATCTTAGCCTAGTGACTAGTCAAAGACTACTGTCTCAAATAAGATAATTTCATTTCTTTTTTATCTTTTATTTGGGTTTTATTAATTTATACCTTTAAGACATATATTAGTAAATTATTTTATGAAACTTTTTATAGAAAAATTTAAAAAAAATGACTAACTTTTTTGACAAATTTCTTAATTTGATGATAATTTTTATTTATTTTATATGGATCCGGTTAATATATATCTTTAAAGAAAACATTAATAATTCATTTTAGAAACATTTTACAGGGAATTGAAAAAGTTCTAAAAAAGAATTTGTAATTTTTTATTTTTTCCATAAAAAATTTCATAAAATAGTTTAATATTGTATGCCCTAAGGGTACATGTTAGTAAAACTCATTTTATATAATCATATTTATAAAAATACTTGTATCATGTTATCTATTTCATACTACATTTATTAAAATATCATTTTTTTATCAATTTATTTATTACTCCTTCAAATCAATTTCTCTCTCTCTCTCTCTCTCTCTCTCTCTCTTCCTCTTTTTCTCTTTGCATATGAGTAAAAAAGTATTAAAACTTAGATTTGTATATTAATAATAATAGTGTATATTTACAAGATTGTGTAGCAACAATTCAAATTTATAGAAGTTTACATAGATTGATATGGATGATTTTTTGGAGTTTGATGAGCATAATTTACCCTTTATAATATTATACATTAACTAATATGAGTGCTCTTATGCTTAATATGAAACTTTTTGATATTCAAATCTGACTATTTCTCCCATGATACTAATAAGAATTTTTTGACATAGTAGGAAGCATACAATTTTTCAGATTAAAGCCAATACCTAACCTTGTTGATAAGCTTTTTAGACTTAATTTGCTATCTTTTATGATACATTATTCAAATAATTAGTTGTACAGCCGATGTGGACAATAGACACCTACAAAAAAATAAAATAAAATAAAATAAATTATATATGGCCATTGATGTAGCGCTCATCAATGAACATCCGATGATTAAGTCAGTAAATATTATTTGAAATAAAGAAATATTTTTCATATATCACATCTATGTTGTTTTTCTTTCATTTATGTAAGATCTTTTTATGGCTATTTTTCTAAATCCTTTTCATCATGGAGAGTTGTAATTATTGACATGATTTTTTTTTAATATATATGATTAATTAATTAGTTGATTGGTGTTTGGGTAGGTTAAGATGAAATCATCACCGCCTTTGCTTGGTTGCTCAAGCTAGGTTGTCTGAGATGGATTGGTGACTGGACCGAGTAACCGTGTTAAGGTTGAATTCAGCTGATAAAAAAGATCAAATGTGACTAAATCCATATTATTTTGTATTGACTTTTTAGTTAATCCCCAAGATATATTCATGTTTACATGGTTTAATATATATGATTAATTAATGAGTTGATTGGTGCTTGGGTAGGTTAAGATGAAATCATCACCGCCTTTGCTTGGTTGCTCAAGCTGGGCTGTCCGAGATGGATTGGTGGCTGGACCGAGTAACCATGTTAAGGTTGAATTCAGCTAATGAAAAAGATCAAATGTGACTAAATCCATATTATTTTGTATTGACTTCTTAGTTAATGCCTAAGATATATTCATGCTTACACGGTTTAATATATATGATTAATTAATGAGTTGATTGGTCTTTAGGTAGGTTAAGATGAAATCATGACCGCCTTTGCTTGGTTGCTCAAGCTGGGCTATTCGAGATGGATTGGTGGCTAATCCGAGTAATTGTGTTAAGGTTGAATTCAGCTAATGAAAAAGATCAAATGTGACTAAATCCATATTATTTTGTATTGAATTTTTAGTTAATGCCCAAGATATATTCTTGCTTACATGGTTTAATATATTTGACTAATTAATAAGTTGATTGGTCTTTGGGTAGGTTAAGAAGAAATCATCACCGCCTTTGCTTGGTTGCTTAAGTTGGGCTGTTCGAGATGGATTGGTGGCTAGATCAAGTAACCGTGTTAAGGTTGAATTCAATTGATGAAAAAGATCAAATGTGACTAAATCCATATTATTTTGTATTGACTTTTTAGTTAATGCCCATGATATATGCTTACACAGTTTAATATATATGATTAATTAATGAGTTGATTGGTCTTTAGGTAGATTAAAAAGAAATCATCACTGCCTTTGCTTGGTTGCTTAAGCTGGGCTGTCCAAGATGGATTGGTGGCTAGACCGTGTAACTATGTTAAGGTTGAATTCAGCTGATGAAAAAGATCAAATGTGACTAAATCCATATTATTTTGTATTGACTTTTTAGTTAATGCCCAAGATATATTCATGCTTACACAGTTTAATATATATGACTTTTTAGTTAACGTACAGATTTTCTATCATTTTCTCCATCTCATTTATATATTATTTCTTCATTCATTTTTTATTCTTTTTTTAATCATCATTTATTCTTCCTATGTTCATTCCCAACAACTATATTTTTAAAATTTTTAACAACTATATTGAAAAAAAAAAGAAAAACTTTTTCAAAATTTTCAATAATCAAATTTCTCAAATGGTAATATTTCTTAAGGGATTTTTATTTTTATGAGTAATGCTACAAATACAAATTATTTTACAACATTTTTATAAACTATTGATATGTCTAGTTTTTTATTGGTTTTCATCTAAACCTACCATTAACACCACATTTTTATTTACCAATAACTACTCTCTATTCCATTAAAATATTATTTCTTCATTATTTCTTTATTCTTTTTTTAATATTTCTTAATTCATCTATATTTTTCAAATTCCAAACAACATTAACGATTTTTTTTTTAATGAGAAATGTTGCGTCTATAACATTTTTTCGCAATACTTTCACAACAAAATCTTATATGGTAAGTTGTTACTAGTTCTAATTTGAACCCATCATTTAAATTATTTTTTTACTCAACCAATATCAACTAATAATAATCTGTCACTTAAACTTTATTATGAAAGTATTGTGAAAATATCGTAGTAATGTTATTCAATTTTGACTTCTTATTTCTTATATTATTTTTCATTTCTTTCTTTAGTTTTTTTTTTTTTTTTTTCATCCATACGTTTTTTCTTTCTTTTTTTTTCTCTTGTTTTTTCTCCTCCACACACTTACACCTGCCCCTATATCTACCTTCACTCTTTTTTTGACTTTTTGTTTTTCTAGTTCTTGAGCTCCAGACTCCAGAACATAACCACTTCTCCCTCTCTCTTTCTTTCTCTTTCTCTTACACACACAAATTTCTCTCCCTCTATCTCACAGAAACAAATTGTAACACCCTGACCCAATTTTTTATAATTAAACTATGTGTTTAAGTGGTTAAGTATTATTAATATTTTAAGCCACTTACTTACAAAAATTAATATAAAAGTATTTAATAAACATATTATTTTATAATGTCATTGAATAAGAAATTGTAAAGATTATAAATAATTGAAATGGCTATTTGTATTATAAATATATACTTAGCATGTACAAAAATATATTAAGTGGGTTAAGTTATTACATACATAGCTAGTATTTTAATTAAGCATGATACATGAGATATATATATATATATATATAGAGTTGTTGGTGTTTTAACTATGTATGATGCATGAGATATTATAGAACATATATACTCTTTTAATGTGATGGATATAACTTTATAAAGGTAAGGATATATATATGTGTGTGTGTAAAGTGATATTATTATTTGTAAATGAGTGTGAATGAAAGAAAGTTGAAAGTGGGTGGGATATTTCTTTCCCTAGCCATACACGTATCCACCCCAATTTTCCACTTCTCTTATCTGATTTTGCTGCCCCAAAAGTCTTCACACTTTTCTTATTTTCTTGGCTGCATCAGATCAGAAGTCCAGCCCCTCTTTCTCTACTCCTTTTCCTCTTTCTTTGTTCTTCTTTCTCTCTTCTTCCTTTGCTTCTACACGGCAGCCCTCCCTTTCTCACCAACACAATATATTCCTCTCTAAAGAAGAAATTAAAGGGTTAACACTAAAATTTCAGCTTCCAAGTTTGTGGGTAAGTAATCAAACCTTCATTTGTTTATTTCTATTTCTTTATCTTCTATCCTAATTTTATAGGCTGAATTAAGATTCTGTTTTAGTGATTGAAGGTTTGATGATATTTTGATCAATTGAATTAATGCTTATTAGGGTATTTTAATATGTATACTATAGGTATAAAAATACCCAAATTAAATTAAGACCTATTGCTATTTGTTGATGATTTTGTAAGATTATGTACTGAAGCTGTCTCTGTGACAGATTTGATGTTTACTACAAGAAAATTCTGTATTAAATCGTATTTTATGAATTAGGATGCAAGGTGTAGTTTTTATGAATTCTAAGGCATACATGGTTTTTATAGAAGTGGTCTCACAGCATTTGGATGAACATAAAAATAATGGCTTAATTTGTAAGTTACAAGAAATTCTGTCAGGACAGTTTTGAGTATACTGTCTTGTGTGATTTTTAGTAAATTATTGGTTTATGCTTTGACTCCGAAATTTTATGGTACATACTGGACATACAGGGGAGTAGTTATGTAAAATTTCATGACAATTGGATGTATTTGGACTGCCCGTTTGTATTTTACAAATGGGTCATATGCTGCTGGAATAGAACAGTGAACAGTAAGGGACATGCCTAACTTTGAGGATTTAATTCTAAAGTTAGGGTGAATGTTTTGAGCTATAATTTAATATGCTCATCCTTTGGTGTGTTAGAATCATATATAAATTTTATGAATTGGTTTCTCTATGATTTAGTACATCATGTTGTCTGATGAATGCATTTTGTGTTTGTGTGAACCTCTTTGAGGTGGGATTAGGACTTCCTTGATTCTAAGAGATAGGCTTTGAGATGAATGTGTAAGTCTATGACAAGGAAATTATAGATAGTAATAAGCTTTGATTTATGGTTTAGGTGTTACCAGTATCCAAGTTTAAGCTCCGTCGACTGTAGGCTCTCAGTTCCTCTGCTTTCAAGTAAGGGATAAGTTATATAGGCATTTGGTAAGTCATGAGGTTATTTTAAAATATATTATGCATTAAAATGTTTTTGATTAGAGATATGACATGTAATAATTATTCTGACAAAGATATGTTCGTGAGCTTTCGAAAAACTTATGTATATGATTTAAGCATATTGATGCTATTATTGATTCCACGAACATGATGTTTAAAGAAAAGAATGGATATGTTATTATTATGAAATGTTATGCAAAATAAGAAGTTTCAGTATGATGTAAAACTATGAAATGTTTTCGGGTTATGTCCTCTGGTGATCTGAACTCGGCTAGTAGGGGTTAATTACTGGCTTTCCATGGAAAAATGTTATATGTTTGGCCATTTAAAGTAGAGGAAATGGGGCTACCTGTAACTCTAGGCCATTTAAAGTAAAGGAAATGGGGTTGCCCGTAACTCTAATCTGAATAAGGCCTTCTCCCCAATGTGTACGGACGGCGGGGAGGAACAAAACCTAGAGGAGATGTGCCATCAGGCCTTCCAAAGGGGACAATATCATACACATAAGGGCACCCAAATGTGATGAGGCCTTTTCTGTACAGCTTATCAGACATGGACTAACCAATATGTTATGAACAGCTATGTTATATTATTAATCATGAGAGAATTATTTTGTTTAAATGCATTGTGAAAAGTGAAAGCTCTCATGGCAAGAAGAAGTTTATAATGAAAAGAAAAGCTGTTCATTGAAGATAAAAGTTTCTGAAAGTCTGTTATGCTATAAAGGTAAAGCTTCTGATGAAAGTACAAGTTATGTTTAGAAGTTATCATATACCTTTTCTTTATGAAATGTTAAGTTTTATGACTATGAAAGTTATAATATTTTTTGGAAAGAGGTTTATAAAGAAAGGTTTTCTTATTGGGTCAAGATATTTCTAGTTTAATATAAAGTTGCCAATTAATTGATTTACGTTAAAATGATTATCTTGTAATGAGAATATATGTGGTGACTTTGTAGAAAATGATAGAAGTTTAATCCGAAAGGTTTTGGTAATATTAATCTGATAAGAAAAAGGAGAACAATTATTTTCCTATGAAGAGCGTATAAATAGTATAAAATACTATGCATGAAAAGATGTTCTCCTATCTGAATAATCATAAAATGAAATGATTTACATGCATTCTTATTGAATTCTCATATATCTTACCTTTACTGAGTTGTGTAGCTCACCCCTTCCACTCTTTCAGTTAGTAGGTTTTATTTTGGAGCAGAGGGAGCCTTAGTCGAGTTTGGAAGGAGCTGGTTTTAGTTTTATATGTATAGATCCTAAATTAGCAAAATGATGTTTAGATTTGTAGCATTGTTTATTTTAGGATCTAATGAAAGTGTATACCTTAAAGTATTAAGAGATGTATTATGTTAAAGTATTAAGAGATGTATTATGTGAAAGTATGAAATTAAATGACTGGTGGATTATGTTATATTTTGAGTACGGTGTAGATGCTCTGACTATCAAGTGAAAAATTATATCAAGAAGTAAAGAAAATTATTCTGAAAAGAAAAAGAAAAGATTTTGGAAAAATTTACTAAAAGTTAAGTTGATTCTTGTTACTATCAGGTTTAAACTTGATATTAGCATGCCGGTCATGGTCACAAATCCGAGTATCGGGTTTGGGGCGTGACACAAATTCTCTCTCATACACACATAGATCATTGGCAAAGAAGTGGAGATCGGCGTTCTACACAGATTGGTGTTCTACATTTTATTTATTATTTTTTTTTGTTCTGGTTTGATTAGTTTTATTTTATTGTTCAGATTTCATTAGGCTTATGAGAAAGATTGTTTTTGTGTTTCAAATCTTTCGAATGGGTTTTGTGTTTTTGTTTTGATTGTGGTATGTTTTAGTTTGTAACCGTTGAGATAGAGAAGCACAAGAGAGTGAAGAACGAAAGAGAAAAAGAATGAGAGAGAAAGAAATTTTTTTTTATTCAACTGGGTATTATTTCAAGGGAGAATATTGTTTAGAGTTGCTACAGTGTTTTCTATATCTAGAGAAGCAATGTAGCAACTTTAAAAAATATTTGGAAAAATTTTGCATTTAGAGGATCTATTGGAGTGTGAACAGTGGGATTTTTTTCTCCAAAAAATAGATATAGATAAGCTATTGGTGATGCTCTAAGAACATGTACTACGACTTTCTCAAAAAAAAAAAAAAACAACATGTACTACAACTAACTTTTTGGTGCAATCAAATTGTTTGCTTAAATAAATAAATAAAAATATATATAATTTTTTAGTAATGCTAGAAATACAAATATTTTTTACAAAAAATTTTACATATGGCTGATGTGGTAAGTAATTATTAATAAATGAAAAAGTAATGTTAATGGTGTAATGGAGTCAATACCGTACCAGCCAATACGGCTGGTATTTTCCCTACCGGAGCTTAAGACGGTATTGAAAAAATTGTGTTTTGTTTCGGTTCAAATACCGGTTATTCCGGGTTGTTCCGACTATACCGGACGAAATATCACATTTCAGCCAGAAAAATCATACCGGACTGGAACATGATTTTCATATCAAAAAGAAAGAAAAATTTTCAGATCCAATATCTTTCTCCCCTCTTTTAGTAACATATTAACTTATGGTCTCTCACTATGCTGTTGTCGCCACCAGAAAATCACCGCCACGTTGTTGGAGTCCCATTTCACTGATCTCCTTCTCCTCCCACTTCTTCATCTTCTTCATCAAATAACCCAGAACCTCTTTCTTGGCTTTTGTTTTGTTTTAGTTTGGCTTTTCAATTTCCCTTGTTTTGTCCTTTTTGTTTATGTGCTTGACAATTTACCCAACTTTTACTACTAAGAGCATTCGCATCAGGAAATGCCATCATATCCTATTTTACTATCCCAAAAAGTTACTTTATCAATTATACAATACCATTTTACAATACACCTAGCATCCCAACTTTTATTTTACAATACCATACATTAAAATAATATAAATTATACAATCAAATAATAAACAAATTATATCCTCTCTAATTTTCGTCTCTCTGCCACTCTCACCACACAGCAACCATCCTCTCAACCACACCACCTCCAAACATCCACCACCGTGATGCCAAAATCAATAGCAAAATCAAAACTCAAAATTCATAGCAAAATCAAAACCCAATCCACCGATCTCGCCACCCACCAATCTCCGCCATGCCAATCTCGCCACCCTCCGATCTCCACCATGCCGATCTCCATCATTGTCAACACCCACGCCGATCTTGTCAAAACCCACGCCGATCTCCACTGTCATCAAAACCCACAACCCACCATCATCAAAACCCACGACCCACCGTCATCAAAACCCACGCCGACCCATGCCTATGTCAATCACAAACCCACAACCACCAGATGAGAGAGAGAGAGGGTCATCGGAGAGAGCACGAGGTCTTGGGTTTGAAGAGAGCAGAGAGTAGATGAGAAAGAGAGAAGGAAGAGAGAGAAAAGAAGAGAAATAATGAGAGAGGAAAGAGAAATTTCAGGGTTAAAAAGGAGGAGAGAGAGTATTAAAAACTATTATTTTGTTTTAGAATTGAGCTACAGTGCAATTCTAAAGGTAGAATTGCACTGTACCACTATTGCAAATTTTTTTGCAATAGTTGATTTTTAGAAGTCCAGATGAAGCTTAGTTTTTGTGTGAAAATGGTAAAATTTTCCTACATATGAAAAACAACCCACTGTTTTTGTATTTTTTTTTTTTTTAATTTTTCAATTTTTTTTATATGAAAAACAAAATAAAGCAAAATTGAAAAAAATAAGCAAACAAAAACATGTTAAACAAAGCAATGCATAAAACTAGATGCAAATACATGAAGAAGGAGGAGAAGAGAAGATCAATCCATGGAGATAACACCAATGTTTTGGCGAAGGAATTCAAACTGTTTGCTATCAAGAGGTTTGGTGAACAAGTCAGCCTTTTGATCATCAGTGTGAATGAATTCAAGAGTGAGCGTACCATCTTCGAAAAGTTCTCGAATGAAGTGATGTCGAATCTCTATGTGTTTGGTTCGAGAATGTTGAACCGGGTTCTTAGAGATGTTGATGGCACTGGTATTGTCACAATAGATAGTAATATGTTCTTAACAAATACCGTAATCATGGAGAAGTTTTTGCATCCATAGAAGTTGGGTGCAACAGCTTCCAGCAACGATATACTCAGCCTCTGCAGTGGATAATGAGATGAAATTCTGCTTTTTGCTTATCTAGGAGACAAGATTATTACCCACATAGAAACAACCCCCGATGTACTCTTTTTATCATCAACATTCCCATCCTAATTAGCATCAAAATACCTAGCTAAGACATCATTTGTGTCCCTGTTGTACCACACACCAAAGTCGGCAGTGGTTTTGACATACTTTATGATTCTTTTCAAAGCAATCGTATGAGACTCTTTGGGATTACCCTGATATCTAGCACACACTCCTACAGTGTAACTAATGTCAAGTCTACTAGCAGTAAGGTAAAGAAGACTACTTATCATGCTTTTATAAAGAGATGAATCTACATTTTTAACTAACAAGTCAATAGTGAGTTTAACATTTGGGCTCATAGAGGTTCTAACAGAACTAGCAGATTCCAAACCAAACTTTTTCATAAGATTTCTTTCATATTTAGATTGAGATAGAAATATAGCTGAATCTTGTTGACGAATCTGCAACCTAAGGAAGTGAGTCAGCTCTCTAATCATGCTCATCTCAAACTCTCCTTGCATAAGTTTTGAGAAACTATGAGCAAGTTCATCCTTAGTCAACTCAAAGATGATATCATCAACACAGACTTGAGCAACTATCAACTCGTCATCTTCCCTTTTAATGAAGAGAGTTTGATCAGCCTTTCCTCTTGTGAACCTATGTGACAACAAATATTGTGTGAGCCGATCATACCAAGCTCTAGGAGCTTGCTTTAAATCATAAAGTGCCTTCTTGAGATACAACACATGATCCGAAAAGTGTGAATCAATGAATCCTTTTGGTTGAGCCACAGAGACATCTTCTTTAAGGAACCCATTTAAGAAAGTAGTCTTTACGTCCATTTGGTATAGCTTGAACTTCAAGTGACATACTAGGGCTAGGAGAATTATGATCGACTCCATGCGGGCTACTGGGGCAAATGTCTCATCATAGTCTACTCCTTCCATTTGAGAATATCCTTAAGCTACAAGACGAGCCTTGTTGTGGATCACATTACCCTCCTCATCAGTCTTATTGCGAAATATCCACTTTGTGCCGATGATGTGCTCACCCTCCAATCTAGGTACTAGAGTGCAGACATCATTCCTTTGAAACTGAAGCAGTTCATCATGCATAGCTTCAACCCAGCTTTCATCCGAAGAGCTTCCTCAACTTTAATGGGTTCAACCTATGACAAGTAACAAGAATAAGATACAAAGTTAGCAACGCATTTATCAACTGTACACTTCCTTAGTGTAAGTTCATTCATGTTTCCCACAATAACTTCAGGAGGATGATTCAATTTGATCCTGGAGGAATGTCCTTTCTCTTCATGGGTTTTAGAATCGGGTGAAGTAGATATGTCTGTTGAATTTTCTACAACATTTGGAGTATTGGGAGTATTAGGGGACACGGGCTCTTGTTCAACGATTTCTTGAACTTCCCTGGGCTCGAGAGGAAGAATCTCTTTGGGGATTTCCTCACTAAATTTCTCAGAACCAAAATCCAAAGATTCATCAATAACAACATTTAATGTTTCCATTACCTTCATGGTTCTTTTGTTGTATACCTGATAAGCCTTGCTTGTAAAGGAGTATCCCAGAAATATTCCTTCATCGCTTCGGGAGTCAAATTTCCCCACATTCTCTCTATACTTGAGAATGAAACAAGTACTTCCAAAAATTCTGAAATACTTCACATTTGGTTTTCTTCCTTTCCATAACTCATATGGAGTCTTCTTGGTGCCGGGTCTAAAATACACCCTATTTACCATATGACATGCAGTGTTAACGGCTTCTCCCCACAAGTTTCTAGCCACATCCTTGTTGTGCAACATAGCTCTAGCCATCTCTTGAATAACCATGTTCTTCTTTTCTACTACACCATTCTATTGAGGAGTAATAAGAGCAGAGAATTCTTGAGATATACCTGATCTCATGCAAAAGGACTCCATATATGAGTTCTCGAATTCCTTACCATGATCACTTCGAATTCGATCAATTTTTAGGCTCTTCTCATTTTTCAATCTTCTGCATAAGGCTTCAATGTGCTCAAGACCATCAGACTTAGATCATAGAAGGCTGACCCAAGTGTATCTAGTGAAGTCATCTACCACAACCATGATATATCTTTTTCCACCAAGAGACTCGATTTTAGTTAGACCCATAAGATCTAGATGTAGTAGCTCCAATGGTCTAGATGTAGCAGATGTCTAAGTGCCCGGATGTTTAGCTTTCATCTATTTCTCAAGCTGACATGGTCCGCATACCACATTGCTCACTCTACTGAGCTTTGGTATCCCCAAAACTGACTCGTGCTTAAATACAATTGAAAGATGTTTGTAACTAGTATGTCCCATCCTTTAGTGCCATAGATTTTCATTAGGTAAAC
Source organism: Quercus robur (assembly GCF_932294415.1). Classification (NCBI taxonomy): domain Eukaryota; kingdom Viridiplantae; phylum Streptophyta; class Magnoliopsida; order Fagales; family Fagaceae; genus Quercus; species Quercus robur. Next base: position 52,032,014 of record NC_065539.1, read on the forward strand.
AAATGCTATTGCACACAATATCAGCATTAGAAACCAAGCCATAACAATTGTCTAGAGTGCGAACGCCATTTATGAGTTTCTTTCTAGACTCATCCATGACAAGGCATTTCCCCTTTGAGAATAGTACCATGAAATCTTGATCGCATATCTGACTTATGCTCAACAGGTTCACTTTCATACCTTCTACATATAGAACATTTGCAATGTCTGGCAGTCCAGGTAGAGAGATGATTCCCTTTCCTTTAATATGTGATTTGCTCCCATCACCAAAAGTGACATTACCACCTTTCTTAGGCTCAAAAACCTTGAAGAGAGATCAGTCTCCAATCATGTGTCTTGAGCAACCACTGTCAAGGTACCACAAACACGTATTCATAACCAGACCTCCAAGTGTTGTACAGTGGCATAACTACCCAGCCTAATGATGTGATTTTACATTAAAGTGTAGTAAACTAGAGGAGTTCAATAATGTCATTAATTATCATAATATACGTGCACAATGTATCTATATATAATATCTAAAATTTGAAGCATGATATTTATTATTCTTATACTCCTATTGAGTTATATCAGCATAGCATTTTAGTCCATTTGATCCACTTTAGTTCATCTCGGTCTGCTTCGATCCACATTGCTCCATTTGGTCCAATCCATTCAACTTCAATCCATTTGGTTTATTTTAGTTACTAAAATTATTTAAAAATAAGAATTTTCAGAATGTGATGTTGTTTAGGGGAAATAAAAAAAAAAAAAAAACAATTTTTCTTTTAGAAACAAAAATACATGTATACACACACAAGGAAGAGGAAAAGATGTTCTAACACAAAAACACACCACAAACTCCACTCAAAACTCAAAAGTCATAGTAACTTTTAAGGAAAGATGGGAAAAAAACATAAATGACTAGTTTTTTTTTTTTTTTTTTTTGAGAAATTAATTGTATATGCTACTAATTAAGAAGAACATAGAGATGACTTTTTTTTTTTTTTTTTTTTTATAGTAATAAAAAAAGGGAGAAATATAGAGAGATAAGGTTTAAATAAATAAAAAATGGTCATTTTTTTTAGCATTTGTCTAGAATAAATGTCTTAGCAATTAATGGCATATGCTAATTAATAGAGAGAGAGAGAGAGAGAGAGAGAGAGAGAGAGAGAGAGAGAGAGAGAGAGAGAGAGAGAGAGAGAGAAGAAGAAGAAGAAGAAGATAAATGGTTACTTTTTTAAAGATATTAATTGGTTTAAGGAAAGTAAAAACATATATAAATGGTCTTTTTTTAGCATTTGTTTAGAATAATTTTTTTAGCAATTAATGGCATATGCCGATTAACAAGGGGAGAGACAGAGAGAGAGAGAGAGAGAGGAAAAAACATAAATGATTATATATATATATATATATATATTAATTTTTGTAATTATAGTATTAAAAAAAAGTATATATGTCATCATTTATGTTTGGAGAAAGTGACAATAGTATCATTTTTTTTTTTTTTTTTTTTTTGAAATCGGAACCAAATGACTTTCATTAAATCAAAAGACTAGAATCCAAATACAGAGCATCCATAGCAGGGGGAGGATCCTCCTCCATCCATACAATATCATCATCAGATAACCTAGCAAATTTTGCCAAAGCATGAGCAACACCATTGGCACTACGCCTAACACAGCTAGTTGAGATGGATCAAAAACCTGCAGCCAAGCACCAAATATCTTCATAGATCAATCCAAGCCGAGAGAAGTTTGGTTGAGCCTTTGAAACTGTCTTCATAACCAAGGCATTATCACCTTCTAGTATCACCTCCATAAAACCAGCGTCTATAGCAAATTCCAAAGCTTTGCGACAAGCCATCACCTCCAATTCTTCACTATCCCTCACAGCACCTCCCTTGACAGATACAGCAGCCATAACTTCACCATTCCTATTGCGAATAACAGCACCATATCCCGAAGTCGCACCATTATCAAAACTGGCTCCATCAAAATTCAGCTTGAAGAACTCTCCTTGTGGTGGCTGCCATGCTTGACTTGCAGGGATGTGGACTGATACAGGTACACTCAGTTGGTCTTGAGTCTCAACAAACTCTTTCAAATAATTTGATGCACGTTGGTGAGACCGTGATGGGTGTTGGAAAACACCCCCATGCAACACCGTGTTCCTCTGTAGCCAAATTTGCCAACAAATCACCCAAAATAAATCCCATTCCTCCAATAACAATAGTATCATTATATATATATATATATATATATATATAAAATGGCGCGATGCAGTTTGTGGGAAGGAAAAAAAATAGATGTTTAGTTTTTTTTATTTGGAGAAATTAACTGTATAGGCTACTAAATTAAGAAGAGAGATGAGGCTTAAGGAAAGTAAAAACAAAAATTGTCATTTTTTTTAGCATTTGTTTATTATAAGTTTTTAGCAATTAATGGCATATGCTAATTAATAAGGATAGAGATAGATATTTTTTGAGAAGAAAATAGAGAGAGGTAAGGAGAAGAAGAAAAAACATAAATGGTTAGTTTTTTTTTTTTTTTTTAAACATATTAATTTTTGTAATTATGGTATTAAGAAATCATCTATGTTATGTTATTTTTTTTGGTTAAAATACAAAGTGTGTGCTCTAAGTTTGACTGAAATTCATTTTAGTCCTCTAACTTTCGTTTAATTGAGTCATCTAAGTTTCAGAGCTATTCAATTCAGGCATTTTTTCTAATTTAGTTTTTAAAAATTTCCATTAAGTATGCAATTAACTAATGAAAAAATATCTTTGAAAAAAAAAAATTCTTACATAAAAAATCTGTAAAATACTTTTATTAATTTTATATATTTTTTCATGTGAAAATAATATTTGGAAGGAAAATTTATAACAAAATTGAATAAATCATCCTGAATTAAATAAATTTGAAACTTAGAAGACTTAATTGAGTGAAAGTACAGTTTGAGTACTAAAATGAATATCAACCAAACTTAGAGGGTGCAATTTGTATTTTAACCTTCTTTTTTTGGGTAAAATCATCTGTATATACTACTAATTAAAAAGAAGAGGGATGACATTTTTATAAAAAATAAAAACAAGAAGAGAGAGAAATATAGAGAGATAAGGTTTAAGGAAAGTAAAATCATAAATGGTCAATTTTTAAAGTATTTTTTAAAATAATTTTTTAGCAATTAATGGCATATGCTAATTATTAATGAGAGAGAGATAAGGAGAAGAAGAAAAAACATAGATGGTTAGTTTTTTAAGGATACTAATTGTTGTAATTATTTATTTATTTTTTTTGGAGAAGATAATTGTTGTAATTATATGTTATTAAGAAAACATAAGTGTTATCATTTTATGCTTGAAGTAATGCTACATGTACAAAAAATTTTACAATTTTTTTCATACTTTATTAAATTGGCAAATTATAATTGGTACAACATCATTCCTACATGAAATCACCACTATTATCACTTTGATATGAAATTTGTTGTGTTCTTAGACTTGTAATTTACATCGTCATAAATTATATTTGTCCACGCTAAACCTAACCAAATTATAAGTTTGTAAGTATAGTAAATACAGTAGATCACTATATTTATCAATAAAGGATAACAAGAGTAAGTTAAACTGATTATTTATTAATATTAAATCTATTCATTGACATAAGAAAACTTTACGCAAATCTTGCATTAACTTAAATTGTTAAAGAAATGCTTATTTAAGAGCAAAGAGGCTTAATAACTCTCCACACAACCATGGCTACAACTTTGAAACTAATACTTTTCTTACTCCTATCCCTGCACATCTTCTCACTTGTCTCAAGCCACCGGCCCCACCCTCTAGACCCTCTAACCCCTTCCGAGTTCACCCTGGTTGGAAACATAGTCCATAAATTATACCCCAGCTCAAAGCTCAACATAACTTTACAGTACGTAGGTTTGGACGAGCCAGACAAACCTGCCATCCTCTTATGGCTATCAAACCCCAAGTCCAAACCACGACCTCGCCGTGCCTTTGTGATTGCACGTCTCGATAAACAATCCCACGATCATAGTCGACCTAGCGACCCATGCGATACTCTCTGATAAAGTTTACAACGGACACGGCTACCCTTTGCTTACCTATGAAGAACAATTGGCTGCAATGGAATTGTTTAACTTACTCTCCAAACCATTGAGAAGAGAGGCTTAAACTTATCTGAAGTTGTTTGCTCAACTTTTACAATTGGGTGGTTTGGAGAGTTGAAGAGCAAAAGGGTGTTGAAGGTTTTGTGTTTTTATGTAGATGGAACTGTGAATTTGTATGTGAGGCCAGTGGAGGGAATAACGTTGGTGGTTGATATTGATGAAATGAAGATAGTTGAATACTATTATAGGTTTATTGTGCCTGTGCCAAAAGCTGAGGGAACGGAGTACAGGGAATCAAAGCTAGAGCCACCCTTTGGTCCTTGTGTAAATGGTGCCACCTTGGTGAATCCTGATGGACTAGGGTTTAAGATTCACGGGCACACTGTCAGGTTAGTCTTCTTTTTATTTTATTTAAATGTCTTTGTTAGGGATATTACATGAACATGCATGTAAACCCAAAGCCAAAGGGCCGGGTTTATTTAAAAAATAACTATAAAACCTATACTATATTATAAGTTAGGCAACGTTTCAAACTTATTTCATATCTAACAATTCGAGTCTAATGGACTCGATTTACCCAGAAATCTGATGTAGACAAAGTAGGAAACTGAGTTCAATAAACTCGGTTTCTATACATAGAAATCGAGTTTAATGAACTCGGTTTCCTAGTATAGAAACCGAGTTCAATGAACTCGGTTTCTATGTATAGAAAACGAGTTCATTAAACTCGATTTCTATGTATAGAAACCGAGTACATAGAAATCGAGTTTAATGAACTCGTTTTCTATACATAGAAACCGAGTTCATTGAACTCATTTTCTATACATAGAAACCGAGTTCATTGAACTCGATTTCTGTGTCTCATCTCCTTTAACGTTCACGTGGTTACTGAGCTGGAAATCGAGCCTATTGGACTCGATTTCTATAAATGGTCCCCAGCACTCCACATGTTGCCGTGGGTCCCAGCTAGGACCTATTTTTCCCTCTTTGTTCGTCTCACTACATTCTCAGACTCCATACACATACTCTCAGTAACTCTTCACTCCACTTTCTCTTCACTCACACTCATCTCACACAAGTTCACAACATCTCAGGTATACAATATTATGATTATTTGCTAGTTTTTTTATTTTAAAAAAATTGAGAACATATTAGGAAAAGTTATGTTTTTTTTTTTTTTTTTTGTTAGTGTAAATATTGTGATTAATCTATTTGTTGTAGTGATTAATTTATTTGTTAGTATATTGTGATTAGTTTTTTTTTTTTTTTTTTTTGAGAGGGTGATTAGTTTATTTGTATATTTGTTGTAGTGATTAATTAATTTGTTAGTATATTGTGATTAGTTTTTTTTTGAGAGGGTGATTAGTTTATTTGTTAGTATATTTGTTGTAGTGATTAATTTATTTGTTAGTATAGTGATTAATTTATTTGTTAGATATTGTGATTAGTTTATTTGTTAGTGTATTGTGATTAATGTATTTGTTAGTGATTAATTTATTTGTTAGTATATTGTGATTAGTTTATTTGTTAGTATATTGTGATTATTTGCTATTTTTTTTTTTGAAATTAATATTACGATTAATTATAAAAAGTGTAATCACGTTCATAGTATGACTCATGTTATGTCCAAAAAACTAGTCATATCTTGAAATTGGTTTTGTTCAGTCCTTTTATATTTTGATATCTTGCATTTAATCATGACAAGTGAAGCTATTTGAGTTTTGACATTAGTGCTCAATTGAATGATGAACTTGATTACTTACCGCCAAACTAATGTCTAAATATTTGGACACATTTATATAAGATCATTAATCTACTTAAGAAAAAATATCTATAATGGATATTGTGAGGCCCTTGTGGATATGATGGGAACATTTAGTGCTAAATATTGTGATCAATTGTTAGGAATATTTAGTAATTTTAGGTCTTTATCATGGATATGAAATGGATTATGAGTTTGATACCTAAGATATTTGTAGTCTTGTTACCATAAATTATTTCAAGATATATTTATTTAAGATTTGTAACAGAGATTTCAATGGATAACTGGTTGGTATATAATATTTTTGTTCATGAGAACTTATTTGAATGGGTTTTGAAAGTCATGCCCCTAGAATGATTTGAAATTTTAAAAGAATATGAAATTGGTAATGACTATTTTTGACAAACTTAGAATTTCAGAAATGGGAAGAAAAAAAAAATCAACATAAAGTAAAAGGATTAGAAGAGAATATTCTGCAGCTGGTCGGTTTTAATTTTACCTTGCCTTCCCAAACAGCACACGCTCGATGTTTTTTTACAAACCTTAACACCAAATCCTCAATGGGCCCAAGACTGAACTCATCAGGGATCTGAAAAGGAACAACAGCCATACTGCACGAAGTTTAGGGAGTCAAGAGTAATATAAGCACATGTTAAATTGGCAAGGATCTCAATGTATAGCCCAATTTCTTGCACAAACGATAAGTATGACAATCAACCACAGGGAATAAACATACATATAAAAAACTCAATATGCTGCCAAAAACTCAGTATGAGCTAATTAATTAAGCCTTCTACATTTCTCCATTTTCATTCAAATGTGTTCTGAGGAGTTAGAGCAATGCTCCGACAAATCAGAACATTACAGTTTTTTGGTTTTCATAACAATCTATATTTAAAAACACTTCATAGAAAGGAGAAAGTAAAATGGTAATGTGGGGGGACAGAAAAAAGAAAAAAGAAGAGTATGTTTAAACTTTAAAGGTGCTGCTATGTACATTTTAATAAATTTTGCATAGATTGCAAAATTTTCAAAATTACACTTAAGACTTGATTTCCAAATAATATTTTAAAAATTGAAAATTATGTTTTATACACTTAAATCATGTTTTGAAAACGCAATCTAAAGACTAAATGTGGTATCATGTTTTTAATGAGTTTAGTAGTTACTGATTTAGGTGGGTGTAACATTAAATAATTTTCCATAGATTTCAAAATTTGCACTGAACTTTTATGTGGATATACAAGTTAAGTGCAACATTTGAAATTTAGAAATTTTGTGTTTTACATTTAAATCATGTTTTGGAAAAATGAGTTTAGTGTAAATTTTGAAACACAAACTTTCAAAATTTGCAGTAAACTTTCAAGGCAAATGTGTTTACACTAGACTTGTGCCAAGAGCCTTAATAGTTTAATTGGCATCTTTTAGTGTTTATAACGAAGATATTTAGGATCCAGTTATTTTTCATCCTCAACTTTCGATATATTTAAAAAAGAAATTATGTTTTCAAACACAATATCAATGCAAAATGTAAATGTATATAGAAACCATGCATGGGTATATAGATTTTATTATAGATGATCATAGGGAAGACTATCACCATATGCAAACATATAGTTATGTTCACTATTTGTGTTGCTATCAAGTACAATGCATGCCAATAGAAAATAATCCATTACCAATAAACCCAAAAAAAAAGGAGTAATCAAAGCAAACCCATATATCAATTGCAAGGAATAGAGAGAGAGTCCTTACTTTTGTGATAGACTACCAGCAGAGCCAACCCAGAAAGTTGTTAATCCAAATCAGACAAGAGATTGAAATTAATTTCTGTATGAAAGCAAAAAAAAATATTCAGATACCACCTATATTAAAAATTACATAACAAAACCCAGAAACTCTACTCAATACCACCATCAACAAGTACCAAAATATAATTCAGACAATCAATTGAAACTGAGAATTCTGCTCATACCAATTTCTTTCTTCTTAAAAAAGCATACCATTCCAAATTTTCTTCCTATAAAGAAAATGGATATAACAGTATCAATGCTAGTACCTATTTACTGGTAAGCATAACTTGTGCATAGTCATACTCAATTCAAATCACAGAAATATATAATAATAATAAACATTTTATAAAAATAAAAATCCAAAAACCCATTACTCTCAACTCAATTCACATTACACCCAAAAAAAAAAAAAAAAAAAAAAAAAAGAACATAAGAAACAGAAAATAAGCAAAACCAACAGCAACCCATTTCTCTAAAACACAAAGACAATCCAAACAATCAATCATACAATGATATAAAACTCAAAAACCACATAGAAGAGATCAAATGAGAATGATACCCTGCGGTTGTTAGGACGGCAATGGCGACGGAGAGGAGGGGCGACGGCATCGGAGCGGAGGGGCAATGGCGACGGAGTAGAGGAGCAACGGCGACGGAGCTCCAGGAGAGGGAATGAGAGTGAGAGAGACGAACGGCGATGGAGCAGTAATGAGAGTGAGAGACCGAAGCTGAGACTGAGACGGAGCGAGATGGAATGGAGTGAGAGAGAGACTGAGAGTGGGAGGGAATGAGAGAGACTGTGAGTTTTTTAAGTGAGAGGACTATGAGTGAGTGGGAGGGAATGAGAGAGACTGAGTTTTTTGAGTTCTGACTGTGAGTTTTTTGAGAGACACGTTTTGAAAGTTTATGATCTGCAGGACACGTGGCCGAAAAGAAATCGAGTCCAACGGACTCGATTTCAATCTATAAAAATCGTGTCCATTGGACTCGGTTTATATGTAAAAAACCCAAGCCCAATAGACTCGGTTTTTATACATATAAATGGAGTCTAACAGACTCAATAGACTCAATTTTTGTACATAGAAACCGAGTTCAATGAACTCGATTTCTGTGCATACGTGGACACTTTGTCCACCTCAGCTATTGGCCAAAAAGAAACTCGAGTACAATATACTCGATTTTATAACCCAAAAATCGAGTCCTTTGAACTCGAATTGTTAGAAACCAAATTAGTTTGAAACGTTTCCTAACTAATGATATTGTTTGGATTTTATAGTTATTTTCTTAAAAAACCCCAAAGGGCCATGGCAAAAAAAAAAAAAAAAAAAAAGGAAAAGAAAAAGAAAGAAAGAAAGAATGACGGAAATGAAGGAGAGACAAGCGTGATACTTGAAGGAGAGAGAGAGAGAGAAAGAAACGGCAGAGGGAGAGAGGCTTTGGGGTCATTGGAGAAGCTATGGTCATCACCGATCTATGCCCTACGTTGGTTGCCAACTCACTGATCTTAGCACAAATGATGAGAAGAGGAGCTCAGCACAGGTGAGGAGTGAGAAGGGGGTGGGAGTGTGTGTGTGCTGAGTGAGCTTCGGTCCCAGAATAGGGGCAAGCAAAATTTTGGGGCTTTAATCAATTAACAAGATCAACGATAAGTGGTTGTACAGATGTCAAAATCTTGAGCTTTTTATTTTTATTTTTTAAAAGATTTATCATGTCCACCGTGTTAGAGCCGTGTCAAAATTTCAAAAAAAAAAAAAAAGACTTTTGGACATGGATTTTGGGTATGTCTTACTAGTACTCGTGTCCGATACGTGTGTTGGACTTGGGTATTCGGCCAAAAATGCCGTATCCGTGCAACATAGGTAATTGACTATCAACTCATTGTTATATGATCTATTGTATTGTATTACACATACAACTGACTCAACCTAAGGTTTATATATTATATCTTTATATATTAGAGAATTCTAAGTTAATTCTACCACTAATTTCTAGTTCAGGCCTCAAGTGGAAAAAGGGAATGAAAACATGTCACTCATTTGGCACAAATCTATATGAATGGCTATTATTAAAGGGTCCTAAACTTGGGACCCCCCCCCCTTTTTTTTTATATATATAAATCTATGGCTTAGAGTGAAACTAGAGATACTACAAATTTTATACACAAGTTGTTACAAAACTTATTGCAATTCCGACCTAATCCTTCTTTAAAGGGTAGGACTAGGATTACATGTTCTTGAACCTAAAAAAAATTAACAAGCCTTAATTTTTCTTTATGATTAGTTGGGCCAACTGGAAATTCCATCTAGTATTTGACGTTCGAGCTAGTCCGATAATTTCTCTAGCATCAATTTATGACCTGGAGAAGCAAAAATATTGCCGAGTTTTGTATAGGGGATTCATACCTGAGATGTTTGTGCCATACATGGACCCATCAGAGGAATGGTACTACAAAAGCTATTTTGATAGTGGTGAATATGAGTTTGGTCTATCTGCAGTGTCACTCAAGCCCTTTGCCGATTGTCCTGCCAATGCAGTATTTTTAGACGCATAATTCTCTACTAACGATGGTACACCAGTGAAGATATCTAATGCCTTTTGCATTTTCAAAAATCATGCTGGAAATATAATGTGGCGTCACACTGAATCTGGTATTCCTGGGAAAGTTGTAAGTGATATTTTTTTTGTGATTGTTGTTATTGTTGTTGTATTGTTTGGACAAGTAGTAGTTTTATTTGACAATTATATGGTATTGCAATTTACGGAAGTTAGGCTAAAGGTGAGCCTAGTGGTGAGGATGGTCGCAACAGTGGGCAACTATGATTACATTACCGATTGGGAATTCAAGCCAAGTGGTTCCATTAAATTGGAGGTATTTTATCAACTTGAGAATTATTTTTTGAAAAATATTACAATCACCAATAAATCTCATAACAAATTTTACAGCAGTTGAGGTAGTAAATTTTTACAATTGACATAATTTTTTTTTTTTTTTTTGTACATCAATCATAATCTCTCACTGCAACAATCATGAAATTTATTGTGAGTTTAGACTTATTGTTGGTTTTTTTTTTTTTTTTTTCATCAAACCCAAAATTGTTTTGTACTAAATGAGGTGTTAGTATACATAACAAGCTCCTATGAATTAATAGTATGTCTTCCTACTCACAAACTTGAGTAAAATGGTAACATCAATATTGATTTCTTTGTCTCTTACTATGAGCCCTTCTCAAATTATCTTAATAGGTTGGAATATCAGGAGTTCTAGATGTGAAGGGTGTGACATATACTCACACAGATCAAATAAAGAAGAATGTACATGGCACATTGTTAGCAAAAAACACTATCGATGTGTACCACGACCACTTCTTGACGTACTATCTTGACCTCAACATGGATGGTGAAGCCAATTCCTTTGTCAAAAACAATTTGGAAACAATCAAAGTAACTAGCCATAGCTCACCAAGAAAAAGTTATTGGACAGTAGTGAGTGAAACTGCCAAAACTGAATCTGATGCCCGAATTCAATTTGGCTTGAAACAAGCTGAGCTAGTAGTTGTGAACCTTAATAAGAAAACAAATGTTGGGAACAATGTTGGTTATCATCTAATTCCAAGATCAGTGGCACACCCACTCATGTCATACAGTGATTACTTACAAATTCGGGGAGCCTTCACTAATAATCATGTGTGTGTTACACCATATAACAAGTCAGAAAAATGGGCAAGAGGACTTTATGTTGATCAGAGTCATGGAGACGATACCTTAGTAGTTTGGAGCATTAGGTAGTATATGATGAATAAAAATCCTCTATCTGACTTTTAAAGTTTGCTAGCTAGAACTTTACAAGATAGTAGTTGTTGATTATGGTAATTGTGACCAATGTTTTCTAATGCACCTTTTTTTTTTTTTTTTGGTATATGAATGCACAGGAATAGGAAAATTGAAAACAAGGACATGGTATTATGGTACACCATTGGATTTCATCATGTGCCTTGCTAGGAAGATTTTCTAGTGATGCCAACCTTTGGTGTTGGGTTTGAGCTCCAGCCAACCAATTTCTTTGATAACAATCTAGTCCTTAAAACAAGACCTCCATATATTGTACATTGGCCTAACTGCACCAACTAACTATGAGATTTTACATTGCGGTGTAGTAAATAAAGGAGTTCAATAATGATATCCTTTGTCATTAATTATCTTTGTGGATTTTACATTATAGTATTTAATCAGTTTTAAGACTAACTTAATTATTATTAGGTTAATAATAAAAGCCTTAGGTTAAACAGATAATCATCTTTATCATGCAAGTGTGGAAATTTAAAGAAGACATAACTCAGGAAACCCACGAAACAAAATAGTTTCACTGGAAAAACCTAAGGAAACTTAACATTATCAATCCCAAGGTGAATAAATTTACTATCAAATAGAACCATAGAAGTTTATAGACTGAATAACCCTATTCTTCGTAAACTCAACTATAGTTGCTAAGTGTTACGGGGGAAATTTTGATGTTCCCAAATAGAATATGGAGTAGCCAAGTCGAAACTCGACGATGGGCTCTTGAAATAAAGCCCAAAGGCTTTTGATGTTGTGTAAGTTCGCCTAAGCAAGAGATAGAAGCTACACCCTGACAAGAAGACAACAATAAACCACAATAAACACATTACTGTTGTTAGTTTGTTATATTATTAGTCCTTTTACAGCATCATAGTCCAAATCAGTCTTCTAGTGGTACGGTATTATCTCCAGCGATAGGGTAATTTAAGGTTAATAAGTGTGTTTACATGATAAAAATCATATGTTTTCCTTATTATTATTAAGCCAACATAAGGGAAAACTTCCATAGTATCCAAAACATTATGGCCTTCATCATAATAATAATAATAATAAATGAGGATTAAAGGCTTCATAGTTACAAATAAATGTGGAAAAATAGGATGGAATGAAGGGAGAGAGAGATCCCGGCTCAGTGTAGCAAGTGTTAAACTAAGATTTTGGTGAGTATGTGTGCATAAGGCATGAATGAGGTAATGTGGGTTGCTTTGAGTGAGTGGAACGGGATTAACACTAAGGTTAAGGCTTTTTGTGAGTGGTGGGCTATTTATGACTAGTTGAGAGACATTTATGGGCTGTGATTGTGTGAAAGGCAAAAAAAGTATCTGAGATTAGCTGAGTGTGGGCTAAAGATGATGAGCTTGAGGAAAGCTAAACCACGAGCAAAGTAGTAAACAAACCAAGAGTTTCAAAGGGAGTGGCTATGTGTTTGTGGGCTGAGATGATTATGCTTTTATAATGGAGCTTAGAGAAGCATTAATTAACAAGAATCCAAAAAATGTAGGCCTGATTCAGGGGAGCCTTGATAGCTGAATTAATAACCTGGATTTGGCCTAAAAATTGGAGATTTGCTTTTGGGGCTGTTTTGCTTCTTTGGGCAATGATGGGGTTTTAGAGTGCTTTGCATTAAATGCCATGTTTTCTGGGGCTAAGCTTAATCAATGTGATTGAGGCGTGTATCAAGAGCGAATCATAATACTGCAACTGATATTTGGATTCCCAAGAAGTAAGATTCAACACCCCAAGCTAGGTGTCAAGCTCTAAGTTCACTTCAAGGGGTTCCGCTGGAGATCCTTTTTTGCCCTCCAAACCACATGTTCCCAATTTTTCCCCTTTAGAATTCATAGGCTTGGGACATGAATCATGTCTTGAACGTTTTTAACATTTATAGCATCAATTTGTTGAAGTTTGGTCCCCTTCCGCTGAAGGTGTAGTCTTGAGGAAGATGATGGAGTCCCATCATCCTTTAGACTTTAGCTGATATGACAGCCCTTGAGTACTGTTCACGTTAGGCAAAGGGTGACAAAAAACTAATGGGGCAACCCCTAGTTCATCCTCAAAGGCTTGGTTCTCTTGTAGGGGTCTCTAATTGTTTCTTTGGTTAGGGATGAACAAGGGCTGGTTACCCACTTTCAAGCCTCTTGCTGGGACCTTTTTGGGCTGGAATTTTGCTCCATTTCAGCACTTTTAGTTGGGCCACATGGCCCTTTCTTTGCTTGGGCTTGTTCCCTACTTCACGAGATTCTTGGGCCTACAAAATGGGCATTAAAGACATGCTTTGCCATGAGTTTTTTACTCCTTGTGGGCTTAGTTGTTAGTATAAATAAAATGAATCTATGAGTTTTAATAAATATTTATGATAGATTTTGGATATTAATTCTCATTGGCTTTAACTAACTTCTCATAATTTTTACTATATATGGATTACTTTATAAATGATATTTTCTTTGGGGCTTTTTTGAATAATGACCTCCAAAATTTTTCTTGAGAATAATATTTACCATGAGTTTTAAATAAATATGGTAACAACCACTATACTGGAATAATGTGATGTTCTCATGAGTTTCTCTATAGATAATCATAATGGACATGTAGGATGAATAATTACCATGAGTTTTGGTAATAAATATTATGAATGTTGTGATGTAAGATAGATAGTGAACATGAGTCTATAAATGTCATGGGTCTAATAATTATATCTTTCCATGGGCTTTTATAAGATGATCGTCATGGGTTTTGAGAGTAGATAATTCATAAATTCTATGAGCTTGTAATATTATAGTAATAGGTTTAAGAATCTAAAGTATTGTTCATTATTGGACTTTTAAGTGAAATAACTATGATATAGTATTTTGCCAAGTATTGATAACCTTGGGCTTTCGATAAATAGTGCCAAGTAGTTAGCTTGGGCTTTCAATAGTGCCAATGTGAGTTGGGCTTTTGATATCGCCAATGAGAATTGGGCTTTGGTGTTGCCAATGAGAATTGGGCTTTGATATTGCCAATGTGAATTGGGCTTTTGGATAAATAAATTGCCATGAGTTTAAACCATGGGCTTTTATTATGGATTTGAATTCCATTAATAGAATTGTTTTGCCATGGATTTGAATCATGGGCTTTTCAAATATTGTCAAGCATAAGTATTCTTGGACTTTAAATAGAATAAGATGTCTATATTGGGTTCATAGGGCCGGTTTTGGGCTTAGCTAAATAATGATAATAAAATTAGATAAAATAGGAGCTTTTTGGGTTTTTTGTGATAGTTTATAGCATGACCCAATTTAGATAATGAGATATGAAATATTTGTGATTAACATAATATAGAGCCAAAAAATATTTGGGAAAACCCAATGATTTATAGTGGTATAAAAAGGTGGTACTCAAATAAAATTAGGTGTAAAAAAAAAAAAAAAAAAAAGTACCCTAACACTAAGCATATTGTCCTTTAAGTGAAGCTTCTACGACAAGTCGCTTCTCTCCTTCTCTACTCAGATCCATTGATATCTCTAATAGCAATCCACTACAACGTGAACTTCCAATCAACGACTTCAATATCCCCTTGAAAATTTGAATCCATTACACTTGATATCTAGGGAGTAGCAACTTTAGATTTACTAGTTCAAATAGTTTTTGAGTAAACACTGGTAGTGACTTTAAGAGCAATTGGCACAAAATCTTTTAGATCTCAGAAGAGTAGCTCTAAAGTGTTAGAAAAATGTGCATTATGGTTTACTTATAAAGTAGACCAAGTAGGAGCAAAACCAAAATCATAAAGTGGGCTGGTGGGCTAATAAGATGATTATGCATATACATAGCTCAATCTGTCGAACTTAAGTTCCAATTAGTTGAAACTATTAAACTCTAAATAGCTTGAATAAATTGAAATCCTATTCTTGCACACTAAATACCAGTAGCTTGAGCTCTTGTCTAAACATTCCTATAGAGTCTAGGAGTTATAATTGAACAAGTTTATGATCACGAGGTTGCTAATGCAAAACTGAAAATTTAAATCCTTATATATATAAATAGGAAAATCTCAGAGAAAATTCAATTAAAATTTGAAATTAGAATTCAATTTTGTGCTATGTGTCTAAATTTATGTGGGAACCACACCATAATTATCTATTTAAATTTGTACCATATGTTTACTTATGTTTCTTAATATTTGTGCCAAATGAGTTAATGAGTGCAAAATATTAAGAATCTAATATATATTAATGAACTATAAAATTTATTTAAAAAAAAAAAAAAAAAACCAATCACATATACTCAATAAAAATCACCACACAACAAAAATCACCACACATTCTATCTTATTAAAAATTAGAAGAAAAAAATGATCATAAGTAGTATTAAATTTAGGTAAGAATTTTAATGTGACTAATTACGTTCATTTTAAAAATAATAATAATAATTTTACTAACTATTTATATTTTTATGATAAAAATTATGTTTAATTTTAAATATATCTATATGTATGCATGTGTTACATGCTATTTTTTAAAAAATAAATTCACTAATTATTTTTATTTTTATAATAAAAATTGTGTTTAATTTTAAATGCATACATACATTTGTATGGGCTACATGCCACTAATCATAAAATAGATAATGAGTCCAAATAAAAGATGAAGCTTTAGATACCATTTGGGGTTATTTTTTTTGTACAAGTTAATACGAGGGAGTACTAGTAATAAAATATTAAAACAGGACCTTAAGCTTAAAACTTTAAAAGTAGATGGACGATATATTGACTTCCGTTAGTTTAGAGAGAGAGAGAGAGAGAGAGAGAGAGAGGACTTGTGGCAGAAAATGGTTGGTGAAGCGTCAAATTGGGTATCTAGCGTAAGACAAAAGATTTGGATTCTTACTAATATTTGTTGTTCATCCCAAAAATGCAAAATTTAAAAGCTGTAACTATAAAAATACAGACCTTAACATCCTCTTTTTAAAAAACAATTACCAAGAAATTATCAAAATCTGATAGTTAATTTAGTGTCCAAGTTACATTTTCCAAGCATCAATGTAAACCATTTCCCATTCAAACTGCAATGAGAACTTTTCAAACTGAATGAGTTTATGCAGAGTAAAAGAGATAGTCACTAGCTTCGTCACGATGAGGGATATTCAGAATAAGTTCGTGACAATTAACCCAAAAACAAACCACACAAGTACAAAAATAACACAGAAATTGGTACTAAAATTCCCACTCATCTTATCTCATTTTTATTCGTACTACAAAAACAGGGGTACAAGGCTGGCTCATAATAAACCGGACCTAGAATACAAGAGAAAGCCAACAATCAACAAACTAATGCTTTCGATAGTTTGAAACATCATCATAAACCTGCGGTGGTATCTCAACTTCCACTGTTCCTTCCAGCATTTGTAACACTTTCTTCATAGAGGGCCTGAGAATCGGATCCAGATTAATGCACCATAATCCCACCAAGGCCATTCGCTCAAACCTCTTGAAATCGCTCAATGCTTCGGGTTCATGTCCCACCACCATCTCTAGCTTCCCAGAAATCACACAACTTAGAACCCAATTTGAAAGTAGTAGATCATCCTTTTCACTCTCCTCCTCAACCCGGTTTGATTCTATGTGTCTTCTTCCGCAAATTATCTCTAGTAACATCACACCAAAACTGTAAACATCCACTTTGGCAGTAACAGGTCCCCTCTTAAGCCATTCTGGTGCCATATATCCTATAGTGCCTCTAACATTGGTGTCAGTTCTAGTTTGCTCTTTATTCAAAAGCTTGGATAGTCCAAAATCTGCTATCTTTGCACTATATTTGACATCAAGTAGCACATTCTCGGGCTTCATGTCACAATGTATGATCTGAGCCTCACATTCTTCATGCATGTAATGTAAGCCTCTAGCTATTTCAAGCGCCAATTCAGATCTCTGAAGCCAAGTTGGTTTCTCCCCCTCCTTGAACAGAAAAAGGGACAATGTTCCATTTGGCATTAGCTCATAAACTAAAAGTCTCTGATCGTTCTCAACGCAATATCCCAATAGTCTTACTAAATTCCTATGATGCGTACGACCAATTATTTTCAGCTCTGTTGTAAATTCCTTCTCACTTTTCTCAGTGCCTTTTGTTAGCTTCTTCACAGCAATATCAATCTTGGTATCCTCTGAAGTTAGACTACCACAGTAAACTGTTCCAGAAGCACCACGACCAAGGATCTTACTAAATCCATTTGTTGCTTCACGTAGCTCTTGCAATGTGAAATCTCGAAAGTTAATTCCAATGGTCTTTGCATTTGCTGACTTCCATCTCTTCAATACATTCCGAACGGCAGGGTGATAGTACAAGGCAAGTGCTCCAAACAAGAAAGCAAAAGCAGCACTAATTATAAGGCCAATCACCAAAAGAAGCCGTGTATCAAAATTCTTCCTTTTCCTTGGAGGACTTGGCTCACTCTTCTTCTTATTAGGCACCTTGATAAATGCCACTCTGCCTTTGGAGGAAGCACTTTTTCTTGCATTTAACAAAGGCATCCTCTTCTTGATACAGGTTGAATTCATCCAGGAAGCAGCCAAGGTATAACAGTCATCCATTACAGCTTTCTTGCATCCCTCCACATCAACGTTTCTTACTTCACCCAAATCTCCATTGTTAATATCAGGAGAGAAATCAGCATCATCAATTACCTGTGAGAAATTGAAGACAGCATAAGAAAAATAAAACATACCTTCTGTCAATATTGAATTGTAGAGAATGGCAAAACTTTGGTTTTTAGCTGAGTACATTTGGTTACTTAATTAAATTCAAACACTAGTTATATAGACAATTAAACACAAACAGTGATATTTTTTTCCAAAAACAATTTTTTGTATTGCACTTAAGGAATTATACAAACAAATCCTATGGGAAAAAACTTATTGCAAATTAGTGTATTAGGACTTCTTTTAGTCTATAGCCTACAACTTAATTAGAAAGCCTTGGATGGAACAAAGGTTTCTTCAAAAGGCTAGTCTAGGGATGCCTCAAAATTTTTTCTTATTGACATTTTAAAATGTCAATTAACAGTTTAAAAATTGACCTCAGAATTTTTTCTTATTGACATTTTAAAATATCAATTAACTGTTTAAAAATAGACTCTTAATAGGATGGGTATTTATCTATCACTATGACTATTATATAAATAAATAAATCCAAATAATGGAAATAATCTTTATATTACCATTGTGCTAAAATTCCTCATTGAATGGTCTGCGCAATAATTCACCATGTTTTCCTGGTAGCATCCTTTTGATACATCTCTTGGATCTAACTGCAGATAGCCCGGCAAGCAACTACAGCTCACTGTTTCATTATCTGGAGAAGTGCACATAGCATATATGCCGCATACAGAATTCACGAAGCAAGGGTCATCATTGGCTCTCCACACCCTTTTCCATCCACTGCCATTTCTTTTATGGTAAATATATTGTTGGAAATTGCCATCTTCAACTGTTACTCGATGATAGTAGTCTTCAACTGGGCTTGAAAGGTTCTTTGTTATAGAGTAAATTTCATCCTTAGTACCATTGACAAGGTACAAGGAAGCACTCTTATCAAAGACTAGGCTCACATTGGCTGCAAAGGTTTGTGTGGTCCAATAACCTGGGTCAGCAAAATGATAGGCAGAGAGCACCAAGTTTCCATCAAATTGCATTAACAGCATGAAATCCCCTGTAGAGTAAGTTGAATTTGAACTTCCTATTGCATTGGAATAGAGTGTTTGGCCTTGGTCTAGAACTTGACCCGGCAAGAGTGTGTTTGTTGGTGAATCAAAGCTCCGCCAAAGGATTCTTGAACTGTTATCTCTTAAGATAAAGTTACCATTATTTTGCATGATGCCTAAACTTGCAGCAGCTCCACTATATATTTGTAGAGTACTGCCATTAGCATATGTGAATACAAGCTCTCCGGCATTAGTCAGTTGGATTGTTGATCCTTGTTCTGCTGGGCTGTCACGGTTGGCTGACCAAACTAGTGTTTTCTCTGGAATTCTATCAAACCAAACCCCAACAAGGTAGAGGCCGTTTTGGAGAGCATAGAATCCAAATGCAAAATCACCTGAGACGGACAGCAAAGAACCATTGGATCCAGCAGTGATGCCAGGACCTATGCTCATGTTAGGAGATATCTGGCCATGTAAGCCATTGAAATTTGAAAATAGCATTAGAACACAAGGAACAATTATCCTTAAAGCCATTGTTAAGTGATGAGAGAATCCACATAAGATGAAATCATTTTATAGGGAGCTATATGTAAAATTCATTGGAACTTTTGGTTTATTTTAGCAAAGTTTTACAATAAGTCCAGTGAAACCATAAATACCACAACATTTTTCAGAATTGTCAGACTAAGAGATGGTTAAATAAACACAATATCAGTGATAGTAGCATGTGAATTTTTTTTACACTAATCACAATTTATCTAAATTATTATTAGGGTAAAATATCATTTCCGTCCCTAAACTTTCATAAAAGTTTGTTTTTTGTCTCTGAACTTTCAAAAGTTCATTTTTCGTCTCTAAACTTTACAAAGCATTTTAATTTTCATCGTTCCGTCTATGTCCATTAGTTTATGTCCTATGTGGCCTAACAGAGTGATGATGTGATATCTGACTTTGACCAAATTATTTAATTTATAAAATTATGAACACACGACAAAGAGTTATTGGCACACATGGATTAAAATAAAATAAAAAATATAATAGGTCAGATTTGAATGTAAGAATTTATCAAGATTTACAATGAAAATTCAAAACACCAAAAGTATCAAAATTTCTAATTTAAGCCGACTATTCATCTCCTCCAATCTCTTGCTGTCGGCACTAATTCAAGCTCTATTCTCCAGTAACCACCACCCACCCATGTCCTTGTTAGTTTCATTTCAATCCATCCAAATGTTCATCCTTTTTTGCAATGATGACAAGCACTAGAGAAACAGGAAGGAGAGCAGTGGAGAAAGAAGAAGTAGATGATGACAATGACAACAAAGTAGTGGGTTTCTTAGCAACCAATAAACAGTGGCTTTTACGAATTACAAAGACTTTCATCCTTGTCCATAAAAATCTGCCCTCACTTGCACACCAGTCCACTCTACAAGAAGATCTAGTATTTTTCTCAAAAAAATAGGGGAAAAAAAAAAAAAAAAAAAACCATCCTCTATTCACGCCTAACAATATATAACACCCTAAAGATCCAAAACTTAATCATAAAAAAACCTACGAAAAAAACCATCAAAAAATGAATGAAAGATCTGGGAAGTTTTGGTTGAACGTCATTAGAGATGGACAGCTTGAAATGTTTATTTTATTTATTTTTCTTTTAAATGTTTTGGTGTTTTAAGTTTTTATTTTAAATCCTAATAAATTCTTAACATAAATATGAGCTAGACTTTATTTTTATTGTTTTAAAATGCCTCATTAGTTTGAAAGGATGCCATATCACAAAAATTTTTAATCCATGCGTGCCAATAACTCTTTTCCATATGTCAATAATTTTATAAATAAAAGTATTTGGTCCAAGTCAAATATCACGTCATCATTCTGTTATGCCACATAGGACATAAATTAACAGTTATAGACGGAAGGATGAAAAGTAAAATGCTATGAAAAGTTTAGGGATGAAAAACGAACTTTTAAAAGTTCAGGGATGAAAAACAAACTTCTGTAAAAGTTAAGGGACGAAAATGATATTTTACCCTTATTATTATTATTTTGGATAATTCGATAATTGGTGAGAGGACTTGAAAGTTGAAGCGTCTTAATTGAAAATACCCAAAAATAATGTAGATTGAATTGAAACGTCTTAATTCAAAATTCCAAAAATTAATGTAGATTGAGATACAAGTTTTATTGTAAAGTTTTACAATAAATCCAATGAAACCATAAAATACCACAACAATTTTAATAATTGTCAAACTAAGAGATGGTTAAACAAACAAGATGTCAGTGATAGTACCATGTGAAGTTTTTTTACACTAATAACAATTTTTCTAAATTATTATTAGAGTAAAATATCATTTTCGTCCCTAAACTTCCATAAAAGTTTATTTTTTGTCCCTGAACTTTCAAAAGTTCATTATTCATCCCTAAACTTTACAAAACGTTTTAATTTTCATCCTTCCGCCTATGTCTGTTAATTTATGTCATATGTGGCCTAACAGAGTAATGACGTGATATCTGACTTGGATCAAATTATTTTATTTATAAAATTATGAACACACGACAAAGAGTTATTGGCACGAATGGATTAATATAAAATAAAAAAATATAATAGATCAGATTTGAATGTAAGAATTTATCAAGATTTAAAATAAAAATTCAAAACACCAAAAGTATCAAAATCCCTAATTTAAGCCGACTATTCATCTCCTCCAATCTCTCGCTGTCGGCACTAATTCAAGCTCTATTCTCTGGAAACCACCACCCACCCATGTCCTTATCAGTTTCATTTCAATCCATCTAAATGTTCATCCTTTTTTGCAATGATGACAAGCACTAGAGAAACAAGAAGGAGAGCAGTGGAGAAAGAAGAAGGAGATGATGACAATGACAACAAAGTAGTGGGTTTCTTAGTAACCAATAAATAGTGGCTTTTACGACTTACAGAGACTTTCATCCTTGTCCATAAAAATTTGCCCTCAATTGCACACCAGTCCACGCTACAAGAAGATCTAGTATTTTTCTCAAAAAATTCGAAGAAGAAAAAAAACCCCCCTTCCTCTGTTCACGCCTAACAATATATAGCACCCTAAAGATCCAAAACTTAATCATACAAAATAAAAAGGGGGGAAAAATAACCTACAAAAAAAAAAAAAAAAAAAAAAAAAAAAAAAAAAAAACCATCAAAACATCAACAAATGAATGAAAGATCTGGGAAGTTTTGGTTGAACGTCATTAGAGATGGACAGCTTGAATTGTTTATTTTATTTATTTTTCTTTTAAATGTTTTGGTGTTTTAAGTTTTTATTTTAAATCCTAATAAATTCTTAACATATATACGAGCTAGACTTTATTTTTTATTGTTTTAAAATGCCTCATTAGTTTGAAAGGATGCCATATCACAAAAATATTTAATCCATGTGTGCCAATAACTCTTTGCCATATGTCAATAATTTTATAAATAAAAGTATTTGGTCCAAGTCAGATATCACGTCATCATTCTGTTATGCCACATAGGACATAAATTAACAGTTATAGATGGAAGGATGAAAAGTAAAATGTTATGTAAAGTTTAGGGATGAAAAACGAACTTCTAAAAGTTCAGGGATGAAAAACAAACTTCTATAAAAGTTAAGGGACGAAAATGATATTTTACCCTTATTATTATTATTTTTGATAATTCGATAATTGGAGAGAGGACTTGAAAGTTGAAGCATCTTAATTGAAAATACCCAAAAATAATGTAGATTGAATTGAAACGTCTTAATTCAAAATTCCAAAAATTAATGTAGATTGAGATACAAGTTTTATCGTAAAGTTTTACAATAAATCCAGTGAAACCATAAATACCACAACATTTTAAATAATTTTCAAGCTAAGAGATGGTTAAATAAACAAGATGTCAATGATAGTGTTAGATTCTAAAGACTTAGGATTTTATGTATTTAGAACTCTAATGTGTATTGTTGGCAAACCATGATCAAAACAAGATGCTTAGTCGTGTTTAGACTTGCTCAAAGGTGGTTCATTTATGTAAAGTTAGAATAAGCTGATGCAGGAACCATTTAAGCTTCTCGGCTTCTTTCGATCGATCGAAGCTTAGGCTCGATCAATCGAAAATTGGGTCAAAGGAGTTTTCTGTAGAATTTCAACTCAGCCCTAGTTGTGTTTTAAAATGTTTAGGGTTTTCTAATTTGCCTTAGGTATAAAAGGCAAACCCTAGCCACGTTTTAGTGTTTCTCATATTGCTGTTTGTGTAAATCTCTTGTGAGATCTGTGAGGAGCTTTCCTTTACACAAGCTTAGGATTATCAAGAATGAGATTTCTTCAAGAGCTTGATGATTGTTCAGTTGCTGCCATAAGAACTTAAAGAAAAACAAGCGGGTGTGCTTGTACTTGCTGGAGAATCCAAGAAAGAAGGAGTCCGTGGTTTCGGAGCTTGCACGTGGTCGTGTCAGTAAGTTTCTACTGGTGGGTAGCAATAGGATGTTAGTAGTCTAAGTCCTGTTGAACAATTTCGATTCTTTCATAGTGGATTCAGGTTTACCTTGAGGATAGCTAGGTTAAATCCTCCCCAAGTTTTTACCAGTTTAGTTTCCTAGTTGATCATACCTCTGTGTTATTTATCTTTCCGCTGCTTTGCATGATATGATTGTGTTGATTGTGATAACCTAGATTTGTTAATTTGGACTAAGTAACAACTTGGCTAATTACTTAGGTTAATCCAATTGTGTTTTTAAGGGGTCTAAAAACTAACAGATAATACCATGTGAAGTTTTTTTACACTAATCACAATTTCTCTAAATTATTATTAGGTTGAAATATCATTTTCGTCCCTAAACTTTCATAAAAGTTTTTTTTTTTTTTTTGTCCCTGAACTTTCAAAAGTTCATTTTTCGTCCCTAAACTTTACAAAATGTATTAATTTTCATCCTTCCGTCTATGTCTATTAGTTTATGTCCTATGTAGACTAATAGAGTGATGATGTGATATCTGACTTAAACCAAATTATTTTATTTATAAAATTATGAACACACGACAAGGAGTTATTGGCACACATAGATTAAAATAAAATAAAAAATATAATAGGTTAGATTTGAATGTAAGAATTTATCAAGATTTAAAATAAAAATTCAAAACACCAAAAGTATCAAAATCCCTAATTTAAGCCGACTATTCATCTCCTCCAATCTCTCGCTGTTAGCACTAATTCAAGCTCTATTCTCTGGAAACCACCACCCACCCATGTCCTTATTAGTTTCATTTCAATCCATCTAAACGTTCATCCTTTTTTGCAATGATGACAAGCACTAGAGAAACAAGAAGGACAGCAGTGGAGAAAGAAGAAGGAGATGATGACAATGACAACAAAGTAGTGGGTTTCTTAGTAACCAATAAACAGTGGCTTTTACGAATTACAAAGACTTTCATCCTTGTCCATAAAAATCTGCCCTCACTTGCACACCAGTTCACGCTATAAGAAGATCTAGTATTTTTCTCAAAAAAAAATCAAAGAAGAAAAAAAAACCCCTTCCTCTGTTCACGCCTAACAATATATAACACCCTAAAGATCCAAAACTTAATCATACAAAAAAAAAAAAAAAAAACCATCAAAACATCAAAAAATGAATGAAAGATCAAGGAAGTTTTGGTTGAACGTCATTAGAGATGGACAGCTTGAACTGTTTTTTTTTTCTTTCTTTTTTTTTTTTCTTTTCTTTTAAATGTTTTGGTGTTTTAAGTTTTTATTTTAAATCCTAATAAATTCTTAACATAAATACGAGCTGGAATTTATTTTTTATTGTTTTAAAATGCCTCATTAGTTTGAAAGGATGCCATATCACAAAATATTTAATCTTTGTGTGCCAATAACTCTTTGCCATATGTCTATAATTTTTTAAATAAAAGTATTTGGTTCAAGTTAGATATCACATCATCATTCTGTTATGCCACATAGGACATAAATCAACGGTCATAGACGGAAGGATGAAAAGTAAAACGTTTTGTAAAGTTTAGGGACGGAAAACGAACTTCTAAAAGTTCAGGGATGGAAAACAAACTTCTATAAAAGTTTAGGGACAAAAATGATATTTTACCCTTATTATTATTATTTTTTTTAATAATTTGATAATTGGAGAGTGGACTTGAAAGTTGAAGCATCTTAAATGGAAGTACCCAAAAATAATGTAGATTGAATTGTAACGTCTTTATTGAAAATACCAAAAAATAATGTAAATTGAGATATAAGTTTGTTATAGTAAAATTTGTTGTGTTATCATTGTGGTAATTTGTAAGAAAGGGTTAGATTCTAGATTCTTGACCGATAAAATTTATGATAAAACATTGCAAGTGGTTGACTTGAAGTGTGCACGTCTCCATATGTGGTAGAGCCATTGATTGAAAATTTGCCAACCACATATCAAGTTTTGACTTTGAGTCTTTGAGATGTGCCAAACAAGCTAACATTGAAAGTTGTGGATCTCCAATGCCCACCATGATTCAATAATGGAATCTTGTTTTGTCGCTACTGTTAGGTTCTAAGACTTTAGAAACTAATGTATTAGAACTTCATTTTGTATTATGTTAGCAAACTATGATCAAAACATAGAGTTTAGGTTTAGGCTTACTCAAAGTATGTTTATTTTTAAAATTGGAATCAAGTAATTGTAGAATTTTTTGGACTAAATCTGCAAGGATCGATCAATCAAAAATTAGACTCGATCGATCGAATCTTGTGCAGATTTATTTTTCTACAGAATTTCTAATTCAGCCCAAGCCCATATGACATGTAGAGTTTTATTTTTACTCCAAGTATAAAAGGAAAAACCCTAGCTACGTTTTAGAGGTCTTTAATGTGCTGTGTGTTGTATCTTTTATGAGATCTAGAGGTGTTTACCTTCATACACACTTAAGGTTATCAAGATCAAGATTCATGTCAAGAACTTGGTGATTGCTTCAGTCTCAAAGTCACAAGTAGGAGAAATTGTGGTTCTAGTGGATCAAAGAAAGAAGTAGTCCGTGGACTCAGAACTGTCACGTGGTCGTGGTAATAAGTTTTCTACTCGAGATAGAAATAGGATGTTAATGGTCTACGTCTTATTGTACAAACTTCAATTCTTTCATAGTGGGTCTGTTTTACCTTGAGGATAGTTAGGTTAAATCCTCCCCAAGTTTTTTACCGGTTTGGTTTTTCTGGATTATCATATCATGTGTTCTTTATATTTCCGCATTATTTACATGATAAGATTCGAATGTGTTAACCTAGAATTGAATAATTTATCTAAGTAATCACTTGGCTAAACAACTAGGTTAAACAAC